>NC_135692.1:3085759-3397009 GCF_964276395.1 Gasterosteus aculeatus | reverse complement strand
GTATTAATACGTCTCTACGGATTTTATGATTCTAGTAAACTCATTAAAGAATCTGCTCTGATATCAGTCAAATCAAACCAGTTTGGAAGCAGGGGTCAATATGGTGCCCTGAGCTACAACAAGGTCCTTACATCACACTGTTATCAACCTGACCTTAATGTGTGAGTACGTATAGGTTCATTATCCTAAACGTAAGCATTACCAGCAACATACCGATCAAAGGGTTTTAATCATATGACAAAAGGTTCAAGCTAATGTTGTTTCTACTTCTCCTCACGTCTAGTATATGAATGCAATGTGTATCTCTGAGGCTACTGTAACAACTTAATATAGCAAAAAAAGAGTGTTAAAAGGAGATCGTTACCCTCTGGCACAGCTGTTGCTCTTCCTGCATCCAGTGGCATCATTCGACTTTGTCGGGAGCAAGGAAGAACTACAAAGTACTACTTTAGCTTTGGTGTCCCTCCAAAAGCCTCTTAGTTCTCGTGGGTTGTGTAGTATTTTGAACAAAAGAGAAATGGCTGTCCCAAACATGAGTGCGGAGGATGTTAGGGATTGATGTGCAGTGTACATTTTAGGCAGAGACAGGGTGCTTGAGGCTGCAGCACGGAGGAAATGGCTGGCAGGGACCCCCTTCTGGCATCCCGAGGATGAAATGGACCACTAAGAACAGCACGGCGATTAGAGGACAATTTTTGTCGTTGTGTTTTTCAACATGAACAAATTATTTATCCACCGAAACAGAGCGATTGATGAAACAGTGGAAAGACAAAAAGAAGAATGGATTTGTTTTATTTATTTCGCTGTATTTAGTTTGTCCAGTTTGAATCAATTGTGGTTTGTTGTAACAATGAATATATATTGTCTTGATTTTGTGAAAGGGAGACCCTTGAATTCCAAAAGCATGTGGTCATATTCATCTGAGAAGGAGTATGTATATTTTTTTTGATCCGACTTAGTGAACTCGTAACTCATCCACAATCCATCATGGTGCATTCAACAAAATTCAACAAGAATTTAACAAAAGGACGACAAAGCTAACATGAAGCATGGCGTTCACTTCAATTCAATTGACATACATTTAGGTAAATACTGACCCCATCAGAGAAATGTCCATATCTCATGGCAGCGTTTGTCAGGGGACAGATGAAGAAGGGATCGTATTTTAAAAAGGAGCTGCCATTGACCGTCTTTTCTTAGCTATGCTTACTTAATATAATACTCTTTTTAACAACAGCATGGTTTTTCGTAGGCTGTCATACCATTGCTGTATGAGGATGCATTCTGATTAACGGTTGGAGGATCCAACACTAGCAACGGGAAGTACTTTTACATAATAAATAACTTTAATATGACTACAGGGACAACAAGAGGGGGAAAGGCTATTCAAATACTGTATTTCCAGTCTTAAATGTTATCCGACATAGACCACATTTGATCTCCGATAGAAAAAGCAGGACGAATATAAGTCTGACAGTCATTATATTTGTTGCTGGGTCATTATTAGTTTAAAAACAACAGCAGCAGCAGCATGAAAAGCACAGAAGACAAGTGAAGACACAATGCTGATGAGAGACATTAATTACTACTGTTCTGCTGGTTGATTATTTTGATAGACTGCAATTTATGGTGAGAGAAGCTCCTCGTATGATTGATGTACTCATTCACTAATGGGTAAACTTCCATGTTTTCAGACCATTGACAACACAACACTCACACACACAAACACAGACACACACACAGCTGATGGTTGGTTGGACTGTAGCTAGCCCTCGTGTCTCCATGTGGCTGCTGGTAGTAAATTAAATAGCGATTAGTTGAGGTCATTTGTTAGCCTGTCTGACACCAGACCAGCTCCTGGGAGGTGATGGGAGATGAATGGAGCGCTCCACAAGTAAAAAGTCAACAGGTGAAGATTAACAGGCTTTAATGATGCCATTTGCTTAATGTCTTCTCTCGTTTCTCTGGAAACAAAGCAAACTGTGAGGAAATGTTGGTCAAACATTCTCTGAAGTGGTTGTTTCACTGTTTATTTAAGGAAAATGGAAAAAAAAATAACCTGCTTTCCATCTCCATTGTTTTACAAAGGGCAGCAATATCACAATGTAAGATGAAACTCCATCACAGGTGAGACAACAGGATAGACTATGTTGTTTTTAGTTTGGGCTTTTTTACTGCCATAAATGTTCTTTCAGACTGCTGAAAATGCATATCACGATGTCTATTTTGATTCTTTGTCTATTCTGTACATTTGCCTTGAATTTGCCAAAAGTTAATATTTCATTTTGCCATATTCATTTGCATATTTAAAAATAATATTTCAGAAAACCGATAAAAAAAATTTTTTTACAGCCCCATTCTTATTCCTAAAAACTCCAAAATCCTTTTTTTCCCCGTTGACAGTATTTTCAGATTTTAGAATAATACAAAGATATAATTGAATTTAATAGTATATATATATTTTTTTATAAAACAACTTTTGTATCTAATGAGAGTGAGTGTTTGAATCCATGTTCAGTTTCTTACAATTTTTTATATGAAAATAATTAATTCGAAGTGATCAACTAGGGAAGCTTTATGACAATATCTGTTAGTCCGTTGTCTTTTTCACCTGTAGTGTCTCAATTAATTCTCAAGTTAACTTTTATCATCAGAAAAAAGCACCAGAATAAATATCAGAGTCAAATTTACTGATTAGAAGAGACAAGTACCAGCTCTTTCTCCATCTTCCTCTAATGACGCTGATTTGAGGGAGCATTCTTTTAAAGTCTTTATTGCTGTTACAGGACATTAGCATTAATGTTTTCTGATGATGGTACAGAAGTCAAATGTCAATGGTGGAGCCCGGCTCGGTCTAATGACTGAGACAAGGGAACGCTTTAATGAGAAGAAACCAATCCACTCTGACCTGATGGTCTTTGGCTGCTTCCATGTGATCCTCCAGACGTGCTGCGGATGATGAATGGGAGCGATGAGATTCATTCCACAAATACATAACCATTGCTTTACAAAAAATGTGATTTTGATCTGAGCAAAAAAAATGATTGATTTGGTTTGAGTGCTAATTTATCCATTTTAATATGATTTGCTTACATTTCTAAAACTTAAAAACAGGGTTTTCATAACCAAGGTCACCGTGGGTACAAATAATGGCAGAGGCATTATCCATCTGTCCGTCCATCTGTATGTTTTGGGTTATCTATAAATTGGTTCGTTCTTTTCTCGTAAAAGCAATATCTCAGTGAACTTTTTGAATTTAGCACAAGCGTTGACTTGGTCTCAAAGATGATGTAATTCGAAATCATTATTTTAATCAACATGGTTGGTAGATACATAATCGTATGTTGAGGATATAGTTTGACTATCTTGTCGATACTGCTACAGGCTCTTTGAGAATGCTGCTGGATGCTATTGCTCCTCTGGAAAGATGAATGTCAACAAGAAGGACGTTTGCTCCTTGGTATAACCCTCAAACCCGGAACTTAAAGCAAACTGTGAAACCTTTGATTGGTATCAAAGGAACTGCACTGAGCTGGTTTAAATCCTACTTATCGGATCAATCCCAGTTTGTGCTTGTAAACGGTGAATCCTCGATGAACACCAATGTTGGTCACAGAGTCCCACAAGTTCTGTGCTTGGACCGATTTTAATTACCCTCTATATGCTTCCTTTGGGCGATATTATCAGGAAACACCGCATAAACTTCCATTGTTATGCAGATGATACTCAACTGTATCTGTCGATCAAACCAGAAGAGACGGACCAGTTAGTTAGATTTCAAGAATGTCTTGGAGACATCAAAACTTGGATGACCGGCAACTTCCTGATGCTAAACTCAGAAAAAACGGAAGTTATCCTGATAGGCCCAGAGCGCCTTCGAAGCCAGCTGTCACGTGATACAGTTTTTATGGATGGAATTGCTCTGGTACCCAGCAGCACCGTCAAGAATCTGGGAGTTCTCTTCGACCAGGATATGACCTTCAACTCTCATGTAAAGAAGACTTCAAGGACTGCCTATTTTCATCTACGTAATATATCAAAAATCAGGAACTTGAAAAAATTAGTTCATGCGTTTGTCACTTCCAGACTGGACTACTATAATTCTTTGTTATCAGGCTGCTCTTGTAAATCTCTTAAGCCTCTCCAGTTGATTCAGAATGCTGCAGCACGTGTATTAACAAGAACTAAGAAAAGGGATCATATCACTCCTGTATTAACTTCTCTGCACTGGCTCCCTGTTAAATCAAGAATATAATTTAAGGTACTTCTCCTCACCTACAAGGCACTTGCTGGTGAGGCACCGTTGTATCTTAAAGAGCTTGTAACACCTTATTGCCCTACAAGGCAACTGCGCTCCATAGATGCTGGGTTACTTGTTGTTCCTAGAGTCTTAAAAAGTAGGCTGGGAGACAAGCTTCTCTTTTGTGGAACCAGCTTCCTGAGTCCTGCCTGGCCCCGCGGACACCTACCCCTTCTAACACCATAGATATTCCCATTTCTATTGCTGTAAACGTTAATGCGCATCACTAACTTTGTTTCTTCCACCGAGTATTTGTGCTTTCTCGCCAGACAGGTTTTCATGGATCATGGTTCTATCCCATGGGAGGCTTTATTCATTTTTTGGGGAGTTTTTCCTGTGCCGATGTGAGGGTTTCGGGACAGAGGATGTATCATGTGTACAGACTGTAAAGCCCTCTGAGGCAAATTTGCGATTTTGGGCTATACAAAATACATTGAATTGAATTGAATAGTTAAAAATATGTCAATGTGTATGATTTTTTATCCAAGAGCTTTGTCGTCCTCACGCTATGTCAGCCGCTGTCCTGCACTCGATTGGACCGACAACACAACAGGACCTTCCACTGTATTCCTGCATTCATCAACCACATGGAGCATGTCCAGTGGAGAAGTGTCAAAGAATCCTGCACAGATATTAATCGAGTGAGGCTTGCCGGAAGAAAAAGAGGTTCAAGTGGCCGTTGGCGACCAGCCTGGCGTGCAGAGGCTGCCCCCAGCAGCCGGGCCGGGGGGAGAGCGGCCCACCACAGTAGAGGAGCAAGGAGGCGGACTGTGAGCAGCTCTGCTCAATACAGAATAAGTCTTAGTTTGTGCTTCTGCATGTCAGAGCTCCCCCCTTTGTGGCTGCTGTCGGTTGGTATTAACACGCCACATGTTGTCTGTGAGTAGTTTTCAGAGCTGATGGATATGCAGCCTTTTGAAATAGCGAGTGGCTCATTTCATTGAGTGGATTTTAGAAACAGCAAAAAAGGGGGATTTTTTCTTGTCCTCCTAAATAATGTGCACACATATTTCCATGTGTGGAAAGGCAGAAGTTTCTTCTAGCATAAGCGTATAGTGGTGTGATTCCATTTCCTTTTGCCTATACTCTTACCAAAAGATATTCAGTGGTTTTCAGGAATTTATTTGTATTATTTTGAGAGGAATAATCAGGAAAAGGAATAAACAATTGCCCATTGTTGGTGTTGAAGTCACAACGCTCCCCATCCGACATTTATATATTTATTATCGTTATCAATTCCAGCAGCAGAATAATTCCAGCATAGAACATGATTCTCTGATGATGCTCCTTCTCTCCGCTGTCATATGTTATTTCTGTACCCTCTTCCTTTTGATGGTCAGCCTCAATAGAGGAAAAGAGCCACCTACACCAAATTACCAAGAAAAACAGAAACCTCCCACGGCCCGAGGAGAAGAAAGAGAATCTGCCGGCCAAACAGGCTGCCATCTCCCACATGGTCATCCTCTCCCCTCTGTGTGTGTGTGTGTGTTGGGGGTGTCCCGGCAGTGCGGGGTGACGCGGGGAATCTCAGGATGTGGGTGGACAGTGACAGGCCCTGAGAGCACATGAAGGTAGAGAGAGACAAAGAGAGAGAATGAGAAGGGGAGAAAGAGCGCTCGGTTTCTACGATGGACCCTCGCTCAGCACTTTTCTTTCCTTCTGGTCCGTTCTGCAGCCAACATCTCGTCTTTCTTAACAAAGCATCCTCCATAAGCACTTATATATATGAAATTAATCTTGCAATTAAGAGCCTGATCAGTATAACCATGATTTCAAAAAGATGTGTACTGAGGTCAAATATGAACTAGTTCCTTCACACTTGCAGCCATCTATCCAGCTTTTGCCAATCTAAAAATGAGGGAGGAAAGATCTGCGTTCCAAAATCAAAACTTACTCCATTCATTTTAATTGTTATTCTTTTAAGTTTAAAGTTTAAAAAATTCGGTTCACTTTGTGTTCATCCCCGAGCTCCCCATTAAAACAAAACAAAAAGCAGAATTACTTTCCGTCTCCTCTCGTCCTGTAACTTTATCCCACAGCGACACAGGAAACAGCAAAACATATGAAATCAATTAAAATCATCAAACATCTCGCAGATTTGGGGCCAAATGTCCAAATGGGGTTTGGTGTTTGACAGAGAAACACAAAGGGATTTGGTCAGCACTGACGGGACGCTTGGAAAAAAAGACCGGCAATGGAGCGGCCGGCGTGGGTGCGCCGAGCGCTCGGCCATCAAACCCCAAAGGCCTCGTCAGCGAAGCACTCCGTCTCCGTTTCCTCTCCTTCCCTCCTTTCCTCCTTCCTCTTCCCTCCTCGTCTCGCCTCTCCCTCCAATCCTCCTCCCTTCGTTATCGAAATAGCTGGAAATTTTTTTTGCTCCTTTCCTTGACTCCATCTTTCCTCTCCCCACTTTTTCTACAGGTACGTCTCTTGTTTGCCCTCAATTCTTCCATTCTTCACCGTGTTCTCCTCTTTGAAACCCCCACTTCTTCTTTCCTCATCTCTTCACTCTTTGCTTCTTAAACTCTCTCACGACTCCAGTCTTATTTCTCTCATTCACTCCTTGCCACAACCCATCTTCTACTCTTCCCCTGTGATTCTTCCCTTTTTTGCTTTGCTCCTTTTATGTGGCCTCTAGTACCTTTTTAAACATATTTTTTAATTTCCTTCCATTCCTGCTATGTTGCTTTCTTTCCTTTCTTTTCTTCGTTGCACATATTTACTAATCTGCTTCCCTTCTGTCTTCTCTTCTCCTTTTTTGGTCTTATTCTCTCCTCTGTCTTTGCTATGGATCTTTTACTTTCTCGATTGCTCACTGCCTCTCTCTCAATCTCTGTCTCCTTCCCGTCTCTTTTCCCTCTCTCTCTCCAGCTAATTTCCTCCTTCTGCCCCACACCCCACCTTCTCCTTGTCCTTCCCTCCTCCTATCTGGCTGGGCTTTCACTCGTCTTTCACTTCTCTGCCACAGTGTGCAAACATTTTTGCGCCCGTGGGCGAGACAAGAGGAATACAGGCCGCATTATCTGAGGACGTCCCCGCGGCCAAACCGTTTCCTCATCTGAGTTTGTGGAGGCGGACGAGAAACATTCCTGAAAATGTGAAACATTCAGATGAGGCTTATTAACGCCGGGGCCTTTCAAACGCTTTCAGTGTTCCGCAGGAACTTAGAAGCTTTTGTGGTGGCTCCGCTATTGTCAATGGGCTGCTCACACAATCAGCATCTCATGCGTTGAGACTGAGCCGCCCCACTGTGGTCCAAACACACGGCTGTCAATGACCTACTGTACACAGGGAGGCTCATGTGATGTGCATTGCTGTCAGGTCAAAGTTTCTCTTATTGTGTTGTTCAAGAATAATTGTGATGGTTGAGAACATCTGGAGCCTGATGGGAAGTCAGAGACGAGCTTATTCGTAGTAACTAAATAACACGCTGGTGCTGATAAACCAACGGTGGGATTTCATCCAGGGCTCCAAAACAGCATGTGAGGGGAACCTTGAGAGTACGTTGTTTTGACTATTCTTTAGACATTTAGAATCCTTTAAAAACATACTTGTAAAGGAGTTTCTGTGCATTGAAAACTGTGCTGTTTTTGTTTGTGTTTATTGACTTTTTGTGTTTATTGTCTTTTTGTGATTATTAACTTTTTGTGGTTATTACCTTGTTGTGATTATTAACTAAACACGTTCACATTCTTTACAAGTTAGGATGTATTAATGATTTTATTTTATTTTCCATTATAAAAAATAAAGAGTAAAAGATTTTGCGTTGTTGGACATTTTGAAGGAAAACGCACCAATGAGGGACAACTATGTTGTTAGATAGAAACCGCTGTGTGAGATTATGTCCAGCGGTCGGCCTATCTGGCCGTCCTGTGCCGTCACGCTTTATAATTGACATGCATGTGTCAAATGTAATGCAGTTATGCATATATTTCATACAGTCAGCAAAAAAGAGCCGCTCATTTCACACATTTGTCAGTACGACAAACAAACAAAATCACTTGGAGCGGTACTTTCCCTGCCGACATAAAAGGTCATTTTTGTTAAATACAATAACAAACATTGAACTGAAACTGTATTTTTGGTGGCCGCCCACAGAACCAACACCCCGTTTTGGTTACAGGTCCTCTGGAAAGATTCAACACCCAGGGCCCAATGAATATATTTATATTTATATATACAAAGGGGAAGTTCAGAAACAGCCAGAAGAGAAAACAAAGTTAGTAAAAAGCAGAAATAGATTTACACTCAAATGCACACATTGTCAGTTGTGCTCTCTACTGTAAAAACTAAAACGAGTGGGCTGTTTGGCTCCATTCACTGAGCGCCCAGAGACACCAGCAGCAAGTAGGGCGACTGGAGCAAAATAACAGAAACACTGTAACAAAGTCACTGTCAAACACACACACACACACACACACACACAGTCTGCACACACTCGGTGTGTGTTGTTAAGGCAAACATCTATATATCAGGGGTTTTCCCACACGTGCTCTCCAGAATAATAAAGGGTTTTCTGTGTAGAACCCAGCACAAAGGGTTGCACCTGGAACCATCTGTGGAAGGTTCCCCCCTATGAAGGTTCTATGGAGAACCATTTTATCGTGAAGCTGCTCTACCTTCCAAGGATGCTAATAAGTTCAACCATTTATATTCCAGTTTCCATCTGAAATCCACCTCCTAAAGAGCTGAGCGACAAATCTGAACAATCACAGATGTGTGGGTTTGTGGGCTGGATGGATCTTTCAGAATAGTCTAGGAACAAACAAAACACCCTTCTGGAATCCTTGTTTCCGGTGGAATAAGAAAAGTAGTACTCCAGCTTTGCTCAAACTCACATGTCATGATCTCCAGGTTTGGTACCTCTGGTCAATCTCTGTATCTGTGATAAACCAAACAACAAAAGATGAATTCCCTGTCAGCACACGTCTCCAGGATCTGGCGGCAGATGATCTACAGCTGGCGACAAGGGACACAATAAATATGGCCTATAAAAAGGGGGAGGGAGGGGGGACTCATTATCAGCTTTCATTATGGCATGACAGCGTGTGTGTGTGTCTTTAAACGTACACCACTAATATGTATGTGTGTGCATGTACTGTATATTTACACGGTGTGTGTGTCTCATTATTCTTGTGTTCAGCCACTGGGAGGATGTGTAGGTGGTTCCCAATGACACTGGGCTATCTGTGTGGCCTTTGCCGCTTTGTCAACCAATCCGTCACATTAACGTGAGCCTCAATCAAACGCGCCATTCACTCACCCGGGGATTATACATGATTCGGAAGGAACATTTCCCTGCTGACAGCCTCTGTGTGCGTGTTTTATGTTTGTAAATCGACCGAGACTCTCCATCTTGAGGGACATGCAACTCCTAAAAGGCCCCCGGAGGAGGGAAGGGCCTCAGAAAGAACACACGCTTGTATTCTTCTCTGACTTGTGGCCGACTGGTGGGGCCGGCGCTTACCTAGCTGAGCTAGCTGGCTTGCATACTGTCAGCAATGAAACAAAAGGAAATCCTATCCTTCTTCTGCTCATTTGCAAATGCAAATATGTTTGAACAGAATGGTAATGCATTGAAGACAGCAGTGTTTCCACAACGGAACAGTGCTGTGCAGCGTGATGGGACATCAGTCAGACCACAGCAGCACTGCTGTTCAGTGTGGAGAAGGGTGGAAGGTGACGGGGACGATGACTGTACACGTACAGCTATGACACTTCACTGTGGAACTTTACAGAGGCGGCTACATGTTTGATTTAGCAGGGTGGGAGGCTGTCTACATGGACCCTGTGTACTGACACCATTTGCATTGGTAAGAATGAATTAAAAATAAAAAAGGAATAGAACAAAATCGAGGGAGGATAAAGAATAGATGGTGTGTATTTTGTTGTTTGTCTGTGCCTTTGTGGTTTTCATTTTGTTCACTTCTAGCTGTGGCCTATGCATTGTGGCTTCTGTGCTGCACTCAATAGAAACAGTTACAGGTCCTGAACGGGTCCCATCTGCTCAGAGGGCCAGAGTTCCCTCCAGCCTACAAAATGTCACTCCAAGAGACACACGCCAACCAGGAAGAGACAAAAGGTGACCACAAGAAACATAAAACGGCCACGAGGAAGCACAGAAATACATGAAAAATATCAAAACAACTGCAAAAACAGGAGACACAAAGAACACAACAACTATAAAAAAAAGGGGCGACTCAAGCTTGAAGAGAAACACAATGACTAGAAAAACTACAAAGAAATGCAAAAACGACTACAAAGAGACACAAAGCAACTACTGAGAGATAATATATTACCACAAAGAGATGCAATGCCCCTTTTAGAAATCATGTAAGTAACCGTTAGCATAACTCGTTAATGTTGCAACCTTGTTACTATGGTAACACTTTGAACCTGGTTCTTTTATGTCGTCTGCATGACTCAGCACTGTAACAACACATGAAGGCATCTAAGATGCTTCTTTGTAGTCCATCTTTGGAGAAATTGTAGTTCTGCCGCTGCAGACTGACGTCACTCACATGCGTCTCACGTAGCATCTTCGCTACGTAACGTAGTGACAGTGGAGTCGGATTCCCTAAACACCGCGGTTGTCTTTTCGCACCTCCTCATGGATACCTTACCCTCTTTCCATGACCCTATGACGTTCTCCACAGAGGTCAAGGAGAAGTGGTTAGGAACAGACGTTAGGAATTCATTTTTTTGACAATTGGAATCCAGCCACAGTCTAAGCACAATCCTCCTGAAGCTGGATTTATTCTCGTCTGCGCAGGCAAAAGGGATGTAGCCCTTCACAACGGGGTAGCAGAGGGCAGCACGGGTGGATGGAGATCTTTGAGGAGCTTCGATAATATCAGCTTCTGTGGGGAAAACCCACTCAGTGCACAAAAGACACAGACATGATCCAGACGTTTCCTTCACATGGTTCTGTATCAGCTCCGTGCAACCGAAAGTCTCTTGACGTGTCACTCTGCCTCTACTATGACTAACGACTAATTTACAGGTGCTTTTTGGAGTTTATGTGGGGCTTTGGTAGTCTGAGTTGGTCCAACACTCATTCAAAGTCTAATCCAACCAAAAATACTTCAGAATATATACTTTCTAAAACAGTGTGTATTTGCCTTCTCTGATTACAAAGCTCTGTCAAGTCCAACACAAAACATCTAAAACAGGTTGCATCTTCTTTTTTGCACCCAATGTACAGATGAATAACAGTTAAAGTATGAAATTATAACAGTTTACCCCACAAAGCTGCTGCTCAGGCTGTCTAAGACAAACCGTGTCTCTGTACATTTCCCATTCAGCAGATCTTCTTTTATCTGTTTCTCTTGTATTTTTCTTCTCCTCTATCTTGGACTGATATCAGAGCGTTTCCATTTGCTTTTATGTTTCACACTGCGAGCGATGAAAGCTGTAAGTCTGTGATGCCACAAAGCTAACAGTCATGGTGTCGGGAAAGATGCTTTTAAAGAAAGAATTATGGATCTAAGGGTGGCAACTGTGTGAGCTGGGGGTAATGGTCTTCCCCCCTTAAGAAAAAGGCCCTGTAAGAAAGAGCGTCCTGTTGACGCGTCTCTGAGCGCGACCTGCTGCTCGGGATCAAAGTGTTCGCTCGCGGATTCAACTTCAATGCTGTCAATGTGTTGCCACAGATGTGATAACGCGGACCAGTCTGAATAAAAAGAGGACAGAAAATACATATATGTATATTTACATACCGTACTCTGGAAACATATTTTTAAAGAATAGTTAAGAAAATACATTAGTTTCGTCATTCCTAGAATAAGATGAGAAGATTCTAATCTGCTTCAGAAGGGGAATAAGGATGCAGTTAGCCCTGTTCAGCATAGAGATCGGTGAGCTGTGCATTTCCAGGAAAATTCTGAGATAAAAATACCAACACCTCTACAGCTCACTGATCAAAATGTTCAACATCAGGTAATTTTGGAATTTTAGGGGATTTACAAGCTACAACCACTTGTTGACAAAGAGAAGTGACTCCAATATCCACTCCGCAGGTTTATTACCTTTCTAACAGGCACCTTAAATCCTCATCCAAAACAACCAAGACAGGTTTTTATATGTCTGCAAGATGTGACATGCAATAAGTTTGCTTTTAATAACGGTTTATTTCTTAACCTTCAGACCAGCTGCTTCTATCAAGCTAAACTCAGCTAACCACGTCCTGAGGACAGCGGCGTACATCAGGAGACAAAGTAACTTATATTACTATCATGTTCTGATCCACACAGAACAGTCATTTCATTTTGATTGAATTTAAAATAGAGCCCATTGTTGACTCTATCATAGAACCTTTCAAATCAGAACTAGAGTTCTAGACAAAATGTCTCTCAGCAAAATTTGTTTTCACTTGAAAATTGCGTTTGAAATCTGAAAGGATTAATTGTACATGACAAAGCTATTGTTTCCCTGAGGATTAATGTTGGCTATTGCTGGAGGAGAGGTTGTTTGTTGGATGTTTTCTATTGTTGCTTTATTGGACAGTATGTGTCACACGAGAGGCAGAATGGAAGTTGTGTAGGAGGCATGTGGGTGAGGTATCATCCCACAAGATAAAAACAAACTATTCGAAGTGCTGATCCGCACAATGGTGGAGGGGTTCAACTGAGGACAGGCCAGCAAAATCGACCAATTTGTATTGTAGTTAAGAACATTTCAATGTGAGTGAAATGTTCAATAAAAAGTTCTAATGATCCAAACAAACAAGTTTATGGATCTACTTATTTTGAAAGGGTGACGCTCGTGTTCTCGCTGGAAGGACGAGGGAACAATCACTCTGTGTTCTGGCAGGCTGGTATCATAATAGGGTCAGGGTTAATGCAGATGTTATAAGAAGGAAGGCCAGGGTTTGTGTGACATCATTCAGGACAAACTACTGGGTTGGGTTGAAAAAAAGAGAGGTTTTGTTTCGTAGACATGGCGACTGGTTGAGGTCTGATACTTAATGACATCATATGCAAAGGTATTAACAGTCCTTAATACGCCTTTTGGTGCTCCATAAATGGACTTTGAAAGGCAAAAGTGTCGGCAGCAAACGCTGTTTGTTGATCTGTAACATAAAGATGGGTCAGATTTAAATATAAACCAAATTGGCTTTCTCACTTTGACAGTTGCCCTCTCATTGTGTGTCTCCACCCCACCGACACACATTCAAACACATATTTACATGCACACACCCCAGATGCTGTACTCCCACACGGACTAAGTAGGTGGGGTAAACATGCTCACTCTATCAGTGTTGGGGGTTTTCTTGATGTCTGTGACAATTAAACAGACATGGAAATTGGAATTTTTTTTTTCGCCACATGAAACTTGTGGCGGGGGTATAACCTGAGTCGGAGTGTGTGAAGGTGAGCCAAGTCGTATTTTGAGAAAGATAAAGATGATGCTATTATTATAAAATCCATCATTTTTAATGGACCCGTTGTAAAAATCCCTAGAATGTATTAGAGATTGTTTTAAACTGAAGGTAATATTACATTACATGCCATTGACGCTTTTATCCAAAGCGACCTACAATAAGTGCATTTCAACCATAAAGACACAAACTCAAAAGAACAAGAAACAAGGAAGTGCAATTTCATCAAATGAGCCGATTTACAACTTGCTGTAGATAAGAGACATTACAAGTGAAATTTAAGTGCCACAATTTGAGTGTTTTCAGTCCAGTTATCGTCTGAAGAGGTGGGTTTGTAGTTTGCAGCAGAAGGTGTAAAGACTCTCTGCGGTTCTGATGTCATCAGAGAGCCATTTAGGAGCAGGACACCAAAGAGCGGCGATCTAGTCGAGTGTTTTGCTCTCAGTGAGGGAGGAACAAGCAGTTTGGCAGATGCAGAGCGGAGTGTGCGGGTTGGGACGTAGGGTTTGACCATGTGAGCTATTATACATTAAATAATGGCATTAGACTGTGGTGTCAATCAAGGAATTGTGTTTAATATTACAAGTAGTGGATAGTGTGACCAACATGGCCAAACCGTGACCAAACAGCGGGCATATTTGTGATTTTGGGCTCTACAAAATAAAATTTATTGAAACCGATAAAATGGAAGCCACTGTAAAGTGTTGTCTAACATCTTTTGGACTAGAACAATACTTTTGTCCAGATCAGCCAATGTAAAATAAAAAAATAAAAAATTGTCATCACAGGCACACAATCAATGGTATATAATCACAATGTTATGGAAGTAATCTCGTCTTCTGTGTATCCTGATCCACCACAGGCCCACATCAGTCACAGTACAGTAGGTCTATGTTAGGGGCAGCACAGGGATTTCCCCACGGTCGCTCCGGCACTAAATAACAATCACTGTTTTACGTTGATGTCAAGGTGAGTTCAGGCGTATCACGCTCATGACTGAATAGATAACTGTCATACTGTGAATATTGAAGAGGGAAACGGGAGGAGTCAGTCCCCCCGTTTGGTCCAGAGTGAACTATATAAACGCCTTTAGAATGGATTCCCATAGACTGCAGTCAGGCCCACATTTTAAGAGAGGACTCAAGAGCAGAATGAACAGAAAAAGGCCAGCTTTATTTGTCTCAAAGATTACAAAACTCAAAATTGCTATATTAGGAGGAAAACACAAAAAGGTACAAACAACAGGTTCGAGGGACTGAATCCATAAACGGAAATTCTTCTTGAACAGGGAAAAGCAAGACTAAACCAGGCAGGCAGCGGCACGCCGAGTCTAAGGCTCAGGTTGGAGAATGGCCGGTACACTCCGGCACCAGGGAAAGGGAGACGCAGACTATAAGACACATGAGGGTAACAGGAAACAGGTGGACACAATCAGGGGAGACGATTCGACTGGTGACACATGAGGGGCAAGTGACCTGAAACGAGAGAGGGGTTCATCTTTCAAAATAAGACAGGAATTGACAAGACAAGGCACGGAGACGAGAAAACCCCAGCTAGAGCTCACGCGGTGTGACAACGCTCTGCAGGCATGCATGGCCTTCCCAGCCTTAGTTATGGGATGTATTTTTTGCTCATTAGCAATGGTTAGCACGCATACACACTCAATGTAAAAGTGAATTTGTTAGCAGTGGTATAAAACTCAAGGCCTCACAAAGCTGCTAGCCGAGCTGCAAACTCTTGTTAATCCTTAGAAGACAATACTTGCTTCGTATAGATGAGTGAATCATCTCTAATACATGTATGCACAATATGGCTGAACATCTGCACATCATTTCCAACGAGGGGGAATCTTAACGCTGCAACATGTAATGTATCTTTAGATCAATGTGAGTCAGCAGTTTTGGTGGCGGTATTTGTTTCGAAACATGACCATTTGCAAAGACAGGTTAAGAGCTTAACTTGCCTGCACAAAGCCCTGAACGCAACCGCATCCAATAACACCCGGGACGGGATGAACGCGACGAGAAGGCTGAAAAATGAGCCCTGATGACACAGACACACACACACTAAGGACCGGGGCATGCGTTAAATTCACAGGCCTGTTATTGACAGGGTCTATTGACCGGCGCGCTGATTAATGCCAGGGATGTGTGTGTGAACGGGACACTCTGAAGCTATTTAAACCGCCGTCTCATTACTCACAGCCCATGTTAGATGTGAAGACACGTAACTGCAAAAGCAGAATTGATGGTCTACCAGTGCCATTCTATTGATCTGATCATTTTTATTATTATGTGTGTAGCAGTATTGGTAGACAAATATGAACACGGGCAGTCTGTTTGTGAAACAGCATGAACAGAAAATACCTTCCCCTGCGTATTGTTTGAGCAAAACGAAATTAAGTTTAAAAGCTATGAGAGAAAATAAATATTAGCAACACAATTGTATTACAGATCAAAACAGCAAAGCAGATAAAAACGGTTATAACAGGGAATAATTGAGTGGAAATCAGGTATCAGAAATGTCCCAGGATGATCCAACAACTGTTAGAATATAGGCCGCAGGCAACTTTCTACATGTGGCTGTGCACATTTGATCAATGAAATACCGTTGTGTGAAAAATAATACATTCAGACATGTTTTGAAAGAGCAACGATACTTTGAGACAATCGCTATGTTCACTCCAATTTTTCTTCAATGAAAACATTTGATCAAACAGCTCAACCCAGAAGTTAAATGTCGATGTCTACCAAAAATATGCTTCATAAAAACGTCTCATCAATCTAATCTAATGCGGCGCTTGTCAACCTTTATTAGAAAATGATCTGCAGCAGATCGTGTGGGGTTATATCAGCCCTCAAAAACGCAGTTATCTAAAAATCTACTAAAATAAAATGTTCATATGTCACATTGCTCATGTGCATCTTTATCAAACGATTTTAAATGGGATTTATGTTCATGTTTGTTTTTGCATGACTTGGGCTATTTGTCCACTTTGCAAACAAATGATTCAAGGAAAATGAATTTGAATTGTTATCCACACTCAGTGGCTGAGGGGTTAATTTATGTTCTCCTGATGTCAATAAATATTTGACTTTTCAAAAAGTCAGATAACTTTAGCTCAGTAATAATCCCACATTTAGGTCCTAACGTGAGCCGGTGATTGTGCGATTTGCCTGTGCAACGTCACACAAAATGGAAACTGTCTTCCACCAAGTATTATCTGTTTTCTGTCTGTCAACTCTCTCCGCCCACGGGGGACTTTCACAAGATCAAACAGAGGAGGGGGTGGAGGTCGGAGGAGAGAGGAACACGTCTCCACGACGCCACGGGGGGGCACACAACGCTCTCGGGACCAATAAACGCCTTTCAACAATTTGTGCGTGTTAACAATGTTCATGGTGAGCTTTGGTTTCTGTAAGCAACGGAGGCGTTCGGAAACAACGTGATCAAACACCACCACGCTGAAGGTTCATACTTTAAAACGTTTTATTTTTATTTTTATTTATTGTTCAAATCTGAAATAAAACCCGTCGTCATTCATGTAAAAAAACAAAACCCTTTTCCGGCACGTGGCCTGCCGCCCCCGCATCTATATCTGAGCCTTTCTTTCGCTGGTCGTAAATGGCTCAAGGTGAGAACTTCGTCAGTGAAGCGGATCTATTCTTTCCTTCAGTCGGACACAAGTTTCCAGGCCCGCGCGCCAGAGGAGTAAATTCCGCTCCCGCGTCCGTCTCATTTGAATGCGGTTCTGCCGCTTTCTCTCTTTCGCTCGGCTCGCTTTAAACTCGTCACTTTCCGACGATCATATTCCGGAATCACTACCAAATAAGGAGTTTGGGGGACGTCCCCCCCTGTTTACCGGATTCAGCCTTTTATGGGTTAAGGAGCTGAACCGGAATTGCTCTTTTGATATTAGAACTCAATCAGCTGAAACAGACGCCGGAATCGCTTGTTAAAACAAAGCGGGGTGTTTGGAGGGAAGCCCGTGCGCGCGCACTCCGGTATATTCCGTCGCCTTGTTGTTTTATGGCGGTTTAACTCTGTTTTGCGGTGAGTGGAAAGAGTCCGGGTTTATCTCCCGGAGCGGCGGATTCTCCACTGACAAGTGATTCCCTCGGAAATCGTCACGGGGGCCCGTCGGCCAATCAGCTTCGGCAGCGTCGCTCCCTCTAAACACCCACTCCATATTTGGGTAATGACGTAGCGGCCTGCATTCAAAAGGTCCCCCATATAAACAAACTGGAGTCAGGGCCACCGTTCCAAAAAGCAGCGTTGACCGTGTCGCCAGAGCGCATGAGGCGCGCCACAGACACGCGGAGCTCATCCTCTCACACCCGGTGACAGACCAAGACATGCGCTGTCGCCTTTGTTGAAACGGCTTGAAGGAAGAATAACCGAAAGGCAGGAGAGCGAGCAGGCGCGGTACTTTCCTTCTCCTCTCCCACGATGACGGCCAAAACTTTGGAGAAAGTGCCGCTGAATCTCGGCGGGTTCGTGCACCCAGAGAGCGTGTACTCGGTGGATGACATCGGCTCCAGCTTGGCGACTTCCGTGGCAATCTTCCCCAACAGCGATTTAGGAGCTCATTACGACCAGATGAATGTCTCAGGTAAGATAACACCTTTTTACTAAACGCTTTCCATATGATGAGTGTTGCTGAGTGCAAAAGTGTTTGACTAAAATGCTTCATAAAGAAACCTCATAGTAAAAAGTTCGGTAACATGGGACCCGAGTCCATGCGTAACGGGAAAATAAGCGTGCCGTAATTTTCTCACCTAAATCCAACTTCCCGGTCCGTGTGTGAACTTCTCAATGAACCAGGTGTGTGTTGCCTCACTAACGCGCCGTTTTTGTCTGCAGATGGTCTGATGAACTCAGACATGAGCGAGAAGCGCTCTCTGGACTTCTCCCCGTACTCCAGCGGCTTCTCTCAGAACGCATCCCACCGCAACCAGACCTTCACCTACATGGGGAAGTTCTCAATTGACTCCCAGTATCCAGGTAACTGGAACCCCGAGGGAGTGATCAACATCGTCTCGGGCATCTTCAACGTTGCCCAACCGCCGCCTCCTCCTCCTCCCTCCTCTTCGGCGTCCTCATCCCCGGCTTCCTCGGGATCTCCCAATCACTTTCACTCCAGCGGAAATTTGAGTTGCACCATGGCGGCTCAGAACCAGGCAGAGATGGACCACCACCACCACCTGTACTCCCCTCCGCCTCCTTACTCCTCTTCGGGCTGCGGGGAGATGTACCAGGACCCCTCCGCATTTTTGTCCACCTCTACCTGCTCCATCGCCTCCTACCCGCCACCCTCCTACTCTTCGCCCAAGCAGCATGGCAGTGCAGAGGCGCCGGGGCTCTTCCCCATCATCCCCGACTACTCGGGCTTCTTCCAGCCCGCTTGCCAGCGCGACATGCACACTGCGGGGATCCAAGATCGGAAACCGTTCGGTCCATGTCCACTCGATCCGTTCCGCGTCCCTCCACCCCTGACCCCGCTGAACACTATCAGGAACTTTACCCTGGGCCCGGGTGGTAGTGGCTCCGAGGGGGGCGCGCCGAGGCTTCCCTCTGCCTACAGCCCACAGAACCTGCCACTACGGCCAATCCTGCGGCCCAGAAAGTACCCGAACAGACCCAGCAAGACACCCATCCACGAGCGGCCGTACCCCTGTCCAGCAGACGGCTGCGACCGGCGGTTCTCCCGCTCCGACGAGCTGACCAGACACATCCGCATCCACACGGGACACAAGCCGTTCCAGTGCCGCATCTGCATGCGCAATTTCAGCCGCAGCGACCACCTCACCACGCACATCCGGACGCACACGGGAGAAAAGCCTTTCGCGTGCGACTTCTGCGGCCGCAAATTCGCCCGTAGCGACGAGAGGAAGAGACACACTAAAATCCACCTGAGGCAGAAGGAGAGGAAGTCTTCCACCGTCTCCTCCTCGTCCTCCTCCTCGTCCAGCAGCTCCGGGGTTGAACGCCTGTCGGCCGCCATCAGCGCGACCAGCGGGATTTGTTCATAGTTTCCCCTGGAAAACGTTGTTGTCACCAAGACAGCGTGACGCACACTAACCTTTTAAAAGAAAAATATCTATTAAATAATTATTCGGAAACTGTTTTGAGATAGCAGAATAAACACCAGGAGGGAATTGAGCAGAAAGAACTTCTGTGTAGTCGTGCGCAATTACGCACACCCACCCGTTCCTGATCTAGAACCGAAAGAGAGACTGACACGAATGCACTTTGCCTGTACAGTCTACTGAAAATAAAAGTAAACATAGCCATTAATTCCTAAGAATATACAAGGGCGTTTGTAATATAAAATGGGGTGTTTAAATATTACACTTTGGCGGGCAACATTCTGCGCGTTTAAATGTGAAATAACTGCAATAACGCTTTGAAGCACGAAAACTGTTCTAAGTTATTGAATTGACAAAGTGTTCATTCTAACATGCTCGTTGATGAATATGTGTCCTCTTTAGTGCCTTGCTGTGTGCCGTTTTTTGTACACTGCACACGGTTCAAGGACGCTTCTAATGCAATGTATATTTGTCCTTTAATATGTAAAGTTGGGAGACATTCTATTTTTGTACGCATTTCGTCTTGTGTAACTTCAAGTGTCAAGTAGTTCTGGTTCACGTGTAAAACAATGATGCAGTGTAAATATGTTGTTTGTTGTGGTGTGTCTTGTGAGACTTATTAAATATATATGGATGATAAACACAGCTGGTGTCGGATTGATTATTACTCCTGAATAACACTTGAAAAGTTGTTTTTGAATAAGTAATTTGAGTGTTTATTTATAAGTAATTTATAATGAGGATATTTGGGTGAAATTGACTTATATTTACTGAATATTTGAGAGAAATGATGTTACATTTACTGATTATTTGGGTGAAATTGACTTATATTTACTGAATATTTGAGAGAAATGATGTTACATTTACTGATTATTTGGGTGAAATGTATTTATATTTACTGAATATTTGAGTAAAATTAAGTGTTATATACTAATCTTGGTAAAATAGAATTTAATTTACTGAATAAAATAAGTTATACCAACTCACATTTTAGCACATTGTTAGTTAATTCAACACATTGCCATTGTCCTTCTGGACTTACATTAATTGTTTAAATCCATTCAATAAAATTACGTGTCACTTTGTTGCCACAATTTTTCTATGTCTAATTCACACAATACATTTTTTGTGTAACAGTAAACTTGACTTAACAAACATATCATCATACACAAGTACAGCAGTTTCACATTTATTTGTGCAATATGTACAGGAAGGGCTGCATTAAATGAGCATGGTTTATATACATTTGAACCATAAAGCAGCATTGACACCAGATAGCAACACTAAAACTGGACTCCAGGAAAGAGCCAAACCTAAACTTCTCCATGTAAATCTTAAAAATGTGATTACCAAGCATTGAACAAACAGTAACCACAGTTGGGAGTTCTAACAGTAACAACCTGTAACAAATTGGTCACAGGGAACAGCTTTTGAACAGTCCTTAAATGTGTTTACGTTTCTTTGAATGTGCAAGATGGACTGCATGCGCAAACCCAACCGGCCGACAGCAAGCCCTTGGAAAGTCCCTCAGTGCAGTCAGAACCTTTAGTCCGTCCAACACGATACCGACGTCTGGACTCTCCGACGTGTTCGTCTTGTTCCTGTAGATTGTCATCTTTTGTATTGCATGGTCCCGTGAAACAGCGTCTTCACCAGCATGAAATAGCAAGAAGATTGAGTATTACGCACTGTACATCCAAAAGATTACGTCCTGAACATCCACCAAATTAAATTAATATTCATTTTCCGTTCACAAATATCTTACTCTACATTCACTAACAGGCTGGTCATATGTCAACTGATCTCCATAAACTCATGGAGCTCTAATCCAATGCAACTATGTTAAAAGGACTCTTGTCTGCTTCGGCAATGGCTCTGAATTCAGACAGCAGGTGTAATCAAATTAAACAAAAATGTGCACACATACCCAGAGGACAAAAAATATTTAAATTTATGTGAATTATTATCAATGGAACTGTAAAACGACAGTTGCCTCAACTTACTAGTAGAAATACCGTTATGATTGTGTGTTGTGATTTGACCATTCCAAGTCCTGACGGGTAGAAGGGATGAGAGAGGGACATCACTTTCTTTAAACTTGCCTCAGTCTTTTATGAGTTGATCCATCGTCTCCACGAGGTAGAGCCTGAATGACAGCGTCTCTGGTCGCGGTAATGCTCCAGATGCTGGATGTCTGAAATGAAAAAAACAAACTTAGGAGTTAAAATCATTCACTCCGATCCTAAATTCCACAAATCCAGCTGTGACTCCAGAAATTCTTCATAAACTCCCACAAAACAACATTTTACAACTTGATTTTTGTACGATTAATACATACCACGTTAAATAGTGAGGTCATTCAAAGTAAAACGTGATTGTAACATTCTAAATTTGAATAATGATGTACCTGAAAAAGTGTCACCTTTATGGAAACTAGAAATCCATGCAGTTAGATGGCAGAGAAGCAAATGATATTCCATTGTTTAAAATCATAAAATAAACCTCTGCAAACACAATAATGAAGGAAACCTTGAGTGGGATGCCTCGGCCTCAGCTCCAGATCGTGGATCTGTAAGACAAATAATGAGATCTGCTTTAGAGCAGCACATATTCCGAGCGCACACATGGTTCTTAATCCTGTGTTCACACAGAGTAGTTTACAAACAGAGTCAATGCACTGACGCAAATAACGAGTGACAACTCGCCTTACGTCCGTTTACGTTGCACATCACGTAAAGAGCAGAGTAGTAGATTCTTTCACTGACTATTCCCCAGAAATGTAACCGGGGGCCGGGGGCGTACAAGGAATACACTTGTGGTGGATAAAATATCTATTTTTGATGATATATTGGGTGTAAAATACTAGAATCACATTTTAAAATAATTTAATTTAAATACCTGAAACCAATAAAATTCCCAGAATAGAATACGGAGGGAATGACTCACTGTGATATATAAATTGTGGTGGAAAATACTATAGATTTCTCTCCTGAAATTCAACAGGAACAAACAGTTCATTCCAAACATGTATCCGCTTGAATTCAAATCCAAAAATATATTTAGTCTTTTCATCAAGGTTTCTTTTTATGAACGGTGGTGTCTGTATCATTTGTTGTGACTCACCCCCTCTAGAGTGAGAAGCTGTGGTCACCTGTTTCTGACGCCTACACTAATGTCTCCATAACACCAGGATGTGGCTCCTTGAGTCATGTTTTTACCACACCATCAATTAATATTAAAGCTATAAACGTTTTGGCGTGGCAGAAAATATTGAGTATTAACTATATTGATTTTTAAATAGAACAATTATAATAATGCTGCAAATATGAAAAAAAAAGATGAGACCAAGAAATATATGAATTCTATTAGATAACTGGATGAGATGCACAGTCCAAGACTTTGATGCATGAAAAATATTTATTTTGCTTTGTATTTATAATCAACATATTTTTAGGTGATTCTCGTTCTGGTTGTGATCGTGCTCCTTTTGGCCGTCACAACGTGTGGCTCCGGTTTTGGTGTCTGATGCCTGAGACGCCACGGTCAGAGTACTGCAAAGATATATTTGACTATTTTGTCTATTTGGGCCTGTAGATTTCTCTTAAATATACTAAAAGTTACCATAAGATAATGGCTCATTTGCATATTCAAACAACCAATTTCAACTTGTAATACAAAAAACACATGTTGTCTTCATGCAAGTCAACATGTCTGTTGAAATTAAGAATGAATATGAAGAATATGAATGAAGTAACTGGAGCTGATGGAGGGGTGGTTTTCTAATGGACGGGTCCCTGCACTGGACACACAGATTGAAAGGACACGTATCTTCTTGAGTCATTTGGGGGAAGATGCCGCTTTTAAGTAGCTCATGAAACTTAATCTGTGACGCCTTGGTTCTGCTGACACTCTTGAGCACAAGAACAAGTGAGCAGAAGTGTAGAAGGTGAATAAAGATGCACGGATCCCACTGTTTCCCTGCGTGTGGAGCCTTTAGAGGCAGTAAACAAACATGTGGGTGGATTCCCATTGTTGAAAGCAGATATAAGAGTTTCTTAGCGCTATGACCTGTGTCTTTTGGGTGGGTTCTAGAATTCAAGGAACTTGTGTATTGATACCAAACATAAACAGGGTTTAGAGGAATAAGATCATTTTAGTAAAAGCAAAATCAAGAAGATCATGGATATAAAAGGAAAGATATTAGAACATTTGAAAAATAGTACACAATATTAGATGGTGGTAAATAAATAAAGTTATGTCAAAAATATGTAAGAACTGCAAAATATAGATTTAATAAATAACATTGATTGGAGAAAAATACAAAATGATGCATAACGAACAGAGACAAATACTATGACATTATTTAGGACCTACACATTGAATACAGGAACCAAATATGAAACATACAATCTAAATTATAGAGGACACAGAAGAAACATAAATATTGAATAGAAGAATGATCTGCTATTAGACGAGTGCAGAGCACACTCGTAAAGCAGAATTTTTGCATTTAATATAAGCTGAGACACTGCGTGTCTAAAGCACATATGTGTGAACATGCAGACAGAATATAGGCATTACTTTTTATAATTTTATAATACAATTTATAATTGGGTGAATCAATCTGACATGTAGAAATCTAATGTAAAAAGAAGGATGCTTTTACAGCAGATTAACAACGATGTGTAAGTGCTGCCACAAGTCCCTCTATTGTGTAGAAGTGTGGGAGAAGACTTGGCCGGACGCTGACCTTTCTGCTCTTCTTTTCTTCGAAGCTTTTTGAACCAGCCTTTGTTTGAGGGTCCCGCTGGGCGTTAGACCACTCTCCTCTCTCTCTCTCTCTCTCTTGCTCGGAGTTTGGGATTTGACTATTTTGGTCTCACTTTTACTTTTCATGCCCTAAATATCACAGAAAGAATCTCCATTCATAGCAGTAACCTCCAGTGCAGAATGTGCTACGTTGACCCTGGTACTCAACATGCAACTGTGGTTTTAATAAAGGTTATTACATTACAAGTCATTTAGCTGACGCTTTTATCCGAAGCGACTTGCAACAAGTGCATTTCAACCATAAGGATTGAAGAGTCGTGATCTAGTCGAGTGTTTTGGGAGGAACGAGCAGTTTATCAGATCCAGAGCGGAGAGTGCGAGTTGGGATGTAGGGTTTGACCATGTCCTGGATGTAGACTGGACTGGATCCATTCACAGCATGCTATGTGAGCACCAGTGTTTAGAACTGGATGCGGGCAGCCACTGGTGGCTAGTGAAGAGAGCGGAGGAGTGGAGTAGTGTGGGAGACTTTAGGAAGGTTAAAGACCAGTCGAGCTGCTGCATTCTGGATGAGCTGCAGACGTCGAATGGCGGCAGCAGGGAGACCTGCAGGAGAGAGTCATCTTCTCAAAACATCAGTTCCGTTGTTACTGCCATCTGGAGGAAAAATAACCATAGATGATTTGTATGTTTTCTCCCAGACAAAAACGTCTTGTGGGACAAACGCTGGGCCTTCTCACATGATGTTGGGCTGTGGGTGCAGGAGGTGTTAGACGCTAGGTAGCACATCTCGTAGTTTATGTGAACCTGTTTCACTGAATACAATATGACAAAGAGATCGAATAGTTCAGAAAAAAATAAGTATATAATATACTGTAATCAGAGTGTGTCATTGTTCATATGTATACACACAGATGCATGAAGCATTTTCTCATTTTCTAACCCAATGACTAGCAATGGAACATGCCCCCCCCCCCTGTGCAATGATTGAAACATTAGCTTTGACTTTGTGCCTCGTGTCATTTCTTTCATGCCAAACGCACCTTAACGTTATTGCAAATAAACTTGTTTATTTTGTATTGATTCCTAATTATTGCTAAAGCTTCTCATTCGACGGCGTCCCGTTTCTGAGGTCTCGGCCCAGTGGCACCAATCAACATCATTAAAGATAAGCACGTGGAACCGTCGAGTCTTCTCAATGCGCTGGTATTAAATTGAGATAAAACGTTCCTCGCAGTAACTTCAACATGCTGCTGATGGAATCTCTTTTCCTTCTTTGTCTTGTGTGTGGGTAGTGCGGTACCAGAGACACGAAGTGATAAGGCCGCATGCTCGCCAAAACATTTGGTGCATTCTGGCCATGATCTTCAATCCCTGATTCATGCTTCATGTTTTTTTGTTTAAGAAACGATTAGGCTTTTTCTTTTCTTATTGGACAGGAAACCTGTACATATTTGTACTGCATTACAGAATAAATGTAACAGACATAGCTTTAAGGGTTATCTTTACAAACTTATTTTAAATGTCAATCACGAGGCAAAACGAGCAGCGGTGGACGTAGTTCTTCTGAACATCAACAAATGACAGCATGCAGACTCCACGGTCACTGATTATTCCCGTCTACTTTATTGATCCACATTTATTCCACATGGGAGTTACAGAATAGAGCCATGTGCAGACTGACACAAAGACGTGAGCTAAAGTGGCATAGAGTCTATAGAAATCTATGGAAGTATTTAGAAAAATAAAAGGGATATTTGGTTTTCTCCTTATTGCCGAGATCACTGATCACTGGACTAGGATCTCTGGACTAGGACCACTGGACTAGGATCACTGGACTAGGATCTCTGGACTAGGACCACTGGACTAAGTTGCATTAGGTAAAATGACATAACATAATATTGTCAGTGTTCTGCAGAAACCTTGTCCGTCCATATAAATGTAAAGTGACCTCACAAAGGACTCGTCGCTTCCCATTTCCTCCTGGAGGGCAGGTGAAACCACACGCGGTGCCTGTTTACCACATGGAACTGCGATGCTACAGGGATTATGGAATAAAGTGTTTGCTGACAGCACCGCTAGCTGTGCTTTAATAAACAAGACAAAAACACAAATCACCACATTTGCTGGTTTAAACCTGTAAAGCGCCATAACCAACTTTTGGACATTTGGTTTCCGGCCAACTGCAGCAATATTAATGAATTACTAATTCATAATAGCAGCTGACTATTGAACAGCTTATTTTCCCTTTACTGAGTAGCAGGAAATTGGAATAACTTAAATACATAAAACAAAAATATAGTGTAGCGCGTGCACAGGAAGAAGAAATAAAGGGTGTGCATTAGAAAAACTGATAATAACTAAATGTTACATATTACAAAATAAGGCAGGCTGAAGCTGCACGCGTGGGTCTGGAGACACGCTGCGACGTGGAGGTCCTCCACAGCAGAGTGGAAGAATAACGTGTAAACGGAAGATACGAGGTGCTTATGACCTCCCTGCATACACACATAACCTTCATGTGTGTACAAGGCAACAGAACGGTGAAATAAAAAATGATTAGGAGTGCACATTCCTTGTGTCGTCTCTCACAGGAATATCGATGACGTGCAGAAGGCCGCTCTGAAGTCTGCGTTCTGTTTCAGAGTTGAATCCTTTGTTTCTCCAAGCCAAGGCCCTGCTGCTGCACTCACGAGCAAGGACCCCAATCCCTTTGAGTTCCAGGTAACAATGACATGTTCCACTTTCCTGCGGGGCAAACTAACTCTTTTCCTGCAGATGGATGTATCATCGGTGTCATCACCCTCACGTGCTGCAGAATAGTTCCTCAGGTCAGAGGTTGCATTCAGAAGGAGACCGCGGGGCCCGGGTAGGGTTCCCCGCCACACCAGAAGTCTTCTGGTTGCGGGATCTCGAGGAGCCACGTCTCCTCTCCCTGCTTCACCTCCTCGCTCTCTCCATCCAATCCCCCCTCTGCCACAGTCTGGAGCGCTTTGTAGTAGTGACAGTCCCGCCCATCGTCTGGATTGTACGGTGGTGCCAGGATGTCCAGGAAAGCGGCTGGCCCCTCCACCGTGTCAATCTGGTGGAGGTTTTCCCGGAGAGGGGTGAGGAGACACGGCCCGCTGTCCTCGGAGTACTCGGCGACCGAGCGAAGCATGGCGCGCCGCAGGGAGGGAGTCTGGAACGGAGCCAGCGGGGGCTCGAAGTGAGGTAGGACGTCGCCGGCTGTAAGGTTATCCTCAAGCCTGTCAAAACAGCGGAGGCTCAACTTCCCGTAGAGAACCTGAACAGGAGACAGGACACAGTCAAAGGACGAACACAGTAGATATGATCCCCGTGGTGATATGATCAACAGGGAGTGACAGACACTCTTTTTGAATCAAACTGCTCTAAAAATGTATTTAAATCATGGTGTCCGGGGTTGGTTACTATTCAATCTGTTTCATTGGATTAGTATTGGAACCGATCAATGAAGTTGAGGACATCCGTCCCGCCACAGGAGGACGCGAGATAAGCATTTGATGGTGGGTTCGGACCCCCAATTGCCACAAAACTAAATATCAGTTCCAGACCGTCATTTATTAATGAATTAAATTCCCCCGCAAATCTACAATGGATCAAATGACCACAATCGGGGGGGGGGGGGGGGCAGCATCACTGTTGTAAGGGCGGATCTGTGTGTGTACACAGGGGCCCAGCAAGGCACTTGGGTCAAATAAATACAGTCGAAATGTACCATTCAAAGTCCCTTTTACAAGGTAAAAGGACATATTAACTTAGTGAAGACCAAAGGGGTTGTGAACCTCATTAACTCAGTAAAAACCGTAATGTAACGTTACGTGGTGACCGGTTAGCAGCTAACGTTAGCTTGTACAAAGTAGGTTCGGGTTAGCCGGAGCACGGAGGGTCGCGTCAGGGCTCCTAAGAGGCCGTGACACGGCGGACGTGAGGCGGAGTAGACCTTCAGCATGCCGTTCATGCCCGGGTGGTCGTGTAGCGGTATGGAGGCGCCGGTCTTCAGCAGGAACACCCCCATGCTGAACGCCTCCGTCTCGCAGATGTGCATGTAGGTGACCGGGGGGCTCTGGAGCCCCGCTGCCCCGGAGCTCGGTTGGGTTTTCCGGGGAGCGATTTTCAGGTCAACGGCCCTGACCGCCGTCACCAGGGAGACCAGCTCACCCTGCTGGTCCTCCGCCAGCGCGTTGTCCCCGTTGGCTGACGACGTTAGGCCTTTAAAGGTGAGGTGAGCTTGTTGGGCTATTTTCTGAATAAGAGGAGTTTTGTGGTCCCGCGGCATTCTGGCGGAGGGAAGGAACTAACGGTTAACGGTTAACGGTAAGCGGTGTTTCTCCGGCACCGCAAGTCCTTCCGTTTCACCACACGTCCTACGCAGCCCGACGGCCAGCATTGACAAAAGACAAAAAAAAACTACTTTGACAAAACAAAACGCAAATATCTAACGTTAAATTCACGCCGACATAAGAGACCAGCTCCAGTCATTTCCCACCGTCTCGCCTCTTCGTCAGCGCTCACGGAGCATGCGCGGGACACGCAAAGCAAGGTGGGATATGGAGTTTAAACCCAACATGTAAACGAATATATATTCACGTAGACGTGAACTGCGAATTGTGTCTTGATCAGATGGTATTCTCTATAACTGCGTGTGCCTTTGTGTGGGCTCGGGCTGATACTAATAGCGTGAGAACAATGCATAGGTTATCTTGTATTTCAATGAGACTACATTACCCAGATACCCCAGGGAACGGCCATCGTTTTTGGAGGGGGGCAGTACGTTGAACTCTCCCTCCTTATCTAACTTCACATCCTTCCTTCCTACAGACTTCTCATTTGAGATTTCTTAGTGATTTTTCATCAGAGACAAAGAAGTTGAACCTGCATGAAACACACATAGAAATGAGATGAATCCAATCAATGCAACATAGAAATAAATTAAATAAAAAAAAGAAGATAACGTAACGCCCTTTTCAAATGAATGTTCCATAATTGATGGACTCGGTTCAAAACAATTGCAGAATGCCTACACTATGAATTTAAAAGGGATGCACAGAAGGTCAATGGGCGTCATTTCCAAATAAGAACCCCATTACAATGAACAGAGTAGCGTTTGCTCTTCAATGTGCATTCATTCTTTGGCTGTCACACCCTTTGACATGCTGTTGTAACATTGTTATAATTAATGAAGTGAAACTGAAAGTGGGCAGACATTAAGGGACCTACTGGCCCTTGGATTGTAATGCATGCCCAGACGCAGCCCACTTCGACCGAACGCAGGCCAGCGTGGCGGATGGCGCCGCTGACGGTCTGACTGGCGAACGGTACGATCGACGAGGGTCATATGATCATATTTAGTTCACAGTTTAGATTGAAGTGCAACAGTTCTGTGTTCCCAGATCTCTCAGCACTTAATAACACAAAGACAACATCATTCTTTTTAGTCCTTTTGAACATAGATGTAACACAGAAAACTCTCGTATGAATTGTGTTTGTAATGTCATGTCATGTCATGTAATGGTTGTATGGGTAACTTTGACAGGCACAGGCAACTAAATTTTTCTTTTGTTGCTGTATTGCTGCTTTTTTGGGTCTCTCTGTATTGTCTTGTGTTTCTTTTTGGTAATTGTGTGTCTCTGTGTTTCTCTTTGCAGTGGTTTTGTGTACACTGTAAACAATTTCACCGTAAAATAACAGTATCCTACTGGCAGCGAGGACGTCAGTAATGTGATGTTTACGATACAGTTATTGTAATTTATTTGTATTTTATATAGTATTTTACAGTATTATTATTACTGCATGTCAACTTATTATCAATGTATTAATGAAACCTCCAACCCTGAATGAAAATAGCATGAACGGTGAAATTCTAAAAACTTAGGTTAAATTATGCACCAACTGTAAATTGACATGCAATGAATGATCATTTATGTTACAATTGTTATTAACAAATCTGTAAGATGCTGTTTTAAATCCACCTCGAGTTTACAGCTTTGTAGTGTCATTGTGTATCTCTTGGTATTTTTGACATTTCGTAGTCACTAAGTGTCTCTTCGTAGCTGCTTGTCATCTCCATGTAGTGGCTTGTGTCTCTTTGTGTTTGGTATGTGACATTTTGTAGGTGAAGGCAAGGGAGGTGCTTCAGTAATAATAGTAATCCATGTTTAAGCCCCATTGACCTTCAGTCAAGATAATCTGATCACAGGATCGCCATCGATGAAAAACCCCAAAGCTGTTGCCGCATCAGATTGTAGTAGTGTCTTCCGACTGAAGTGTGTGTCGGTAACCCCAAAAACAAAGAACGGGCCTGAGTCGCCCGTATCACAAACTCCCCATTTATCTGTGTGTGCAACTGCAGTGCAATTAGTCCTTTGGCACAGTTGTTGTTGGGTTTAGGTTTGAGTACCTCTTTACAAGCGTGTCTCTTTTTTGTTGTTGTAAAAGAGTAACTATGTGCAGTTGTGTGCGTGATGTATGGTGTATGACACAAAGCACATCCTCTTGGCAAATAACAAGGCCGATACATTACAGGTACACACACAGACACTTCCATGACGTCGACACGTGCAATATCATCAACCAGTGTTCTCAAACGCGAGTAGATGGAGGCACTAGTGAGATTTTGTAAAACATATTTAAGCACTAAATGCTCCGAAAATGGCACACCCATGATAATGTAATAACTCTGGAAATACATTGTCAATTTCTTTTTGTAGGGATAAAGGGGAGCCACTGCGAGTGCCATGATGTGTAACAATCAGTCTATATGTTAGTGTTAAAAACAATATATCAATATAATACACAAAAAAAGTTTGAATTTTTAGGTTTTCCGCAGAAATTTTTATAAACTTCCTCCAAAGCTTTGACACGTAGGATAAAAACACATCTCCGTGATTTGTGGACAGTACACATGTATCGTTTCAAGGATAAACTACTCTACAGAAGGCTGCTACGAAGGCCTTACGCCAGATAAATGGCTGCCTCATGATTAAACCGCCTGTGCTTCGATTTCTGTGTCTGCTTGGAGAAATTCTTATTTTTTTGCTGCGATAGTTTGGTGGTTACTTCGCGATAACTTGTGCAGGCTTCGTGTGATTTATTTTCGACGGACTGAAAAGGTTGTACACCACTGTACGCACAATCTTTGGGCAACGTTTTTACAGTATTTTTATTTTGCTAATATTACCACAGTTGTGTTTGCAGTATTTTTAAGGGGTTTGTTATTGTAGCCAGGACTCTAATGCTTCCAAAAAAACATTAACATCCATTCTAAAATATTTATTTAACTACGGGGCCTGATGGAATAATAAAACAAAAATGCAAAGGACAGAGGAACTACCATAAACTATATCTATAAAGAAACAATGTAAACATTAAAGGCCAGTTTCTAATGTACTCCCTTACAGAACACGCTTCTGTTTTGGTTAGATTATTCATTTGGGTGGTTAATGTCTCTCATCGATTGACAAGCTATTATTATGTCCATAAACAGTAGAATAAAATAAATACAAGTATTTTAATAGCAGAAGTCAGAGCAAAGCGAGTTTACCCCAACACAGTGTATCAGGCAGGAGATTCACTCACTGGTCACCAGCACAATAGACACTTGCATGGTTCATTTTTTGCTTTTTTTTCAAAATAAACTTTCAAAGTACAGTAAGTTGACTTGGTTTAAGAGTTTAAAATCCTTTGCCTAACTAAGCAAGAACAGAAATACAGTTGTTGATCAATTGTACTCTGCTTACACCTGCAGATGCAGTGTTAGTTATCCAGCAAAGTTACCCTCAATACACTGACTTTCACAGCGAACACAAGCTGTGGTCTCCACAGTGAAGGTCCTGTGTTCTTCACTCACATGGAGTCCCGTCCGCTGCGATTGAGTTTGCTCGCTGAAAGGGCGTCTCGCCGTTTGGAGTTTAAGTTTCGTAAAACAATATTGTTTGAATCATGCGTTCGCCAAAGACAAAGTTTCAAAGGCTGGTTTTTGTCTGAGATCGTATTTGCATTTTCTGCTGAACATAATGCCAACATTATTCCCTGGCTGTTTAAAATGTGCATGACTGACATTGCAGAGAAGTCAAGCAAGCCTCACCATGCTGTCCTCAGAGCGGCAGCCAAGCAACTCTGAATGAAACAAGTGATTCTCTGGCTGTCCACAATTTGCATAGCAATACACAAACACACACACACACAGATGTGTGTGATGTACATTTGGCACACGCACGTATAATGTTTATATGTATATAGCCTGACAGAAGCAGGGTGCATATATACAAAATCATTCAGGTATGCATAAATATACAAGTGTTACTGGGTCACTTGTGCATGCACACACACACGCACACACACACACACACACAGACCGGCAGAGATATTCACAAACACACATTCTCTGTCCTTTAGAATCAGCATATTGAAACAATGAGACAATGATAACAGCTGCTTATGGATCACTTAGTGCGAACAGTCAACGCGGCCTTTGTGTTCAGTCAATACGCCGCCTGTTCTCTGTCATCAGAGTTGTCATTATTTCGCAATGTGTTCCACGGCTGAGAACATGAGGAGTCTTTCATTTGTTGCCCCTCTGTGGCCTCGTTGAATCAGGCCATCGTTGAGAATGAAGCCAACTGTTGTCCGTCAAAGAACGCCAACTACCCGCGCCAAACATAAAAAGTCACCATGCCAGAAAATAAATGTCTGCATAACTCGTGGAAGCAGCAGGAGACGACGCAATGCTAATATTGTTTTTTTTTGTTTATCAAGAAAAGGCTTCGGACGAAGGGTTTATGGGGATTTATGTTGGTGCCTCAATTGACTGGAGGACAACACAAACATCCCAGAATGTGTTCTTGGTGGCCTGTTGATGCACACACATTTTGAATTCGTCATAATACATCATTTATTGTATATTTCCATGTTAAACTGCATTTGTTTTTGAGAAAGGCCTCTTGAAGTGCCCACATGCCTTCTAGTCTTATTGCCAGTCTACAACTTTGTTAATTCTTGCATTGTCAAAACAAAGGGAGCTAAAACTAAAGCTGAAAAATCAGCTGATATTACTGTCCTGGGCTGGAGGCTGAGAGGATGCTGGTATCGTACCACCTAATGAATCCATTGGTACCAACCAAGTCAGGCAGTCAGTCATTTTGTGGAGGGGAACCCTGGTGTGGCTATATTCACAGGGGGCCGTAATCAGTCACAAGATATGTGAAAGGAAATGGTTCGGGAGTCCCCCCCTTTACAACCATATCAACACCATGATCAACCGGTGTAGTTTGATGACCAGTACAGTTTTTTACATGCTGTAATGTATTATTTTCACCAAATCTAAAAATAGTGTGTTCTAATATTTCTGCCACTACAGTTTGGGAATTTCATATATGAGGAATGGGATTTAATGAGCTCAATCAAAGTGGTGATATGGATAGCTATATGGTTTATCACATGGTGCATGTACAGTATAACACACGTGTTCACTGTGAATACATAACCAGACTTGAGAGTTAAAAGCCAGCATGACAGAAAACATTTAGGAACCATATTCTCTGTAACAAAGCCACATCTGTCCTTTTGTTGGCCTGAAGATGAGGGCCTGTGACGGTGATACATGCTCAGATAGTAGTGCTGCCTCTGTAGCAGCTTGTTGGTGGGACTATGTGGAGCGGTAGAAGTGTGAACGCGTTACAGAAAAAAAGACAGCACTGCTCTTAGTGGAGCCTCCTGCCGTAAGTTCACTACATGTATTATCACGATTATTATATTTTTGAAGGCTTGAACAGTAATAGCATCCCAGACTGTATAAAAAAAAGAGTAGACCCATTTAGTCACTTATCGGTTTGAGGACGGTTTTGAAGCCTCAGCCATCGCTCTTTTTTTATCAGAACTACTGCGACTGAAACGTGTACCATGATTTACTAAATGAAAGTCATGCTGTATTAAATAAATGTTTAACAAGAGCAGTAGTTCTCCAATGGAGGGGGGTGAGTGAGATTTAAAAAAAATACATTTAAAATTAGCGTAGATCCAAAAATCCTTTAAAAATAGTTATTTAGTACTTTTTCACTAAAGTTCAAAAAATTAATTTGATATTCAGTGGCTATTCCCTTTCATTATCCTAAAGGTCCCCCGATACCACGATGGTTTGACCCAAAATGCCATCACTTGTTGATGGCTGGATTTGAATCGTCAAATTTGCTTAAGAAGGTTCCTAACTGAATTTCCTAAGTGAAATGACCATGAATGAAGTGGTGTAAGTGGCCGCCATGCAGAGCTGTTTGAATTCCCTAATGCTAAGAAAAGAAGCTTCAATGCTCCTTTAGCATAGGAACCCCTGGACGAAAGGAAAGGAGATCATTCCGTCCCACGATTCCTTGCGCCAGCGGTATTTAAATAGTGACGTATCATTCGGCTGTTCATGAGAAATAACGATCATGACCGAGTAAGTAGATCAGGTGAGTAACTCATCAGTGTTGCAACCTTGTTACTATAGTAACACTTTGAACCTGGTTGTTTAATGTCGTCTGCGTGACTCAGCACTGTAACAACACATGAAGGCATCTAAGATGCTTCTTTGAAGTCCAGAAACTGTAGTATCTTTTTTTTTGACAATTCGAGAGTAAAAAAAACAAGCCGGAGAAATTCCCTCAGTATTCAGAAGAATATGTTCTAATGGGATTTACTGGACCATAAACTCATGTTTGTAATTCGGCAAATGAGTTTTCCCATGATGGGCATTAGAAATAATGCAGGTTAAAGGCACTTCCACACTTGCTTCAAGTTGACCGGACTTTTACAATCTCATTTATCACTATCTACTTCACACACACACACACTCACACACATACACGCTGCACACTGTCATAGTTGGGCTGCAGACCCTGACCACGAAACTGAGATCTCAGGATTAGGAATGATGACTGCTGAGGCAATGCTGCACACACAAACACGCACACACATGATCAGATCGTCCTAATGGTGCAGGCGGCGCCTTGCATGGTAGCCTCTGTTATTGGTGTAATAATCACGACTTGTAGTGTTAACGCCCTTTGAGTTGATAGAAGACTAAAGTCCTGTATACAAGCAACATCAGAAATGCATTTTATGCTTGTTTATTTTTCATGACTATTTTCACCTTGATCTAGTGGTATTTCGACCATGCATATTCTGAAAAACAACTCAACAAATTTCCCCAAATTTAAGTTAATTATAGAACATTTTTCACGTTCAATACAATTGACAATGTCCACCTGAAGCCATCGACCTTTGTTGCCTCCTCTGCTACATGCTCCCGAGGTGATAAAATCAACTTTAGCTCTATCAATCAGGGCTCAGAGGGGTACAAGTTAAGTGTAAAACAATGGGGCGGAACCAGGCCATTTGTCACTGCTGTGGCTGCTTTGATAGAAACTATTACCTTTGTGTAAACTGTCTGACTCCAGTGAGTTTTACGGCGTTGTGTCGCTGCCATGTGTTGCACTGAGATGCTTTATTGAACACGTAAGGGCGAGTTGATAGGCTATCTCAGACCCGCTTTTCACTCTGTGAACGGGCAGCAAATTCACTGTCGGTGCCCTGTTTGATTGTCCTCCAGGGTGGTAGACCGCCCAGGCTGTGACATGCTAGTAGTGGTTACTGTGGCCTTAAGCTGCAAGCCAGCAGCAGGTGTGAGAAGTCAGCAGGCAGCAACCTGCAGGTCTGAAGAGACAAAACCCCAGAAGAAGGTGTCTTAAACCTCCATTCTCTCTACTGGCCATCGGGGGGCGACTCCTCCAGTTGCACAACGAAGATTGCATAGAAGTGTATGATAAAATGACGCTACTTCTCTCTTAATTTATTCCCTCAGGAAACATTGTAAACACGAATTTGTGGTCTTCACTACAGGACTATTTTCATTTTGTAAATGGGGGTCCATTTAGAGTCAAATAGACCAAAACGTGGGGTGGGCTTTGATGGAGCAGGGCTCCATTGTGATTGACAGGTAAAAAAAATGTCTTATACTGACGTCACTACTGGTTGTAAACAATAAAATGACCATTGAACATGAATGGCGGCAACAACTCAAGCCCTAAAACCATCATGGGGGACGTCATGGTGAGGTCAGTCCACACATCCAGATCTTTTTTTCACTTTTAGTCTTTAGTCCAAGTGACTCCGGTACTCACTGCTTGAGCATTTGTCTAAGACTTCACAACCCCCTTCAGAGACACTAAAGCCTTTATAAAATAAAAACATCCCAACGCCTGAATATGTTTACGTGCACAATCCACAGTGTTCGCCATGAAAGAGCAGATTTTGCTCAACAGGCTGTGCTGGTGGTGGCTTCTGGTGGAGAAGCTGCAGACCAATGAATATTATTATCGTTTATGCGCCACACAAAGCCAGCACATTTGTACAAGGTTTTTATTTGTCATTGTGGTCCCAATTTTCACAGATGAGTGATGTTCAGGGCGTTTCCAATTAGCAGCTGTAGAGTCCTCCTGTCCTGACCATACACGCCCCGTGCGATTTTCTAATTGAAACTACTTCTATTTTCTATTGCTCCTCTATAAAAGTCAACAACGACACAGGCCCGGGATTTTGGCCTACTTAGGTTTTCCCTAGAAATACATTTGTGCATTAGCTTTCTCCACCAGGAAGGAAATGCGTGACGACAACATCAGGTTGTTTGTGGTCCTGATTCCCAGGAACCTCCAGCCGCTAACAGGCTCTGTTGATGCAGACTCAGGTGCGCGTCAGTGCCTCCTTTTTGTACCATCAACAGCTCCTTGGTTTTATTGCTTGAGTGGGTGGTTGTTCTTTCAGCATCACTCTGCTAGGTTGTTGATTTCCCCTCTATATGAGGGACTGTTTATGTGTTAGAATGGCATACACATTATTGTTATTTTCCATCAACACCCTAAATATCCGAGTATTAGTGAAAAGGTGAGTGGCTTTGTTCCCTTCCAGTTGGCAACAGCAGGAAACACTGCGCCAAGTGTCAGTCTCCTCCTGCTCTGTGAGACCAGGTTTCGGTGGCTTCTCGTGGTTCTCATTCACTTCATTTTGTATCTATTTTAGTCGTGGATGGGGGAGGGCAGATAGGAGCTACTGTAGTGGCAGCAAAGCGGCCCATTGCTATGCTAATGATGTGCTCGTCACATTCAGCAGCTGGAGGCTCCTCTCTAACACAGACCTGCTGCATACGTCCTTTCCTGCTCCATCACATACGAAGAAGCAGCTGCAAATACAGTACAGTGGAAATAACACATCTGCACTGGAAATACACGTTGGCTACCAAAAGGTGGTCACCCTTGACCCTTGACCTCTCCTAACAGAATTGGATGGCATATTTTGCATATATGTATACACACATTGTTTATCTTCAATGTTTTGGTTTCTAATTTGTTTGTCCCTCCAAAGTTAACGTTGCCACGTCACACAGAGCAAAGCTAGCATGGGTACGTATTTTTTTTTGATTTAACTTTTTTACAGTATGCGAGCTATTACGACCCAGACTAAATCTTTTCATTAACACATTTGCCCAGTTGAGAATAATCCTTGCACCGCGCACCGATACGTTCGGATATCGCATTTTGGAAGATTCTCTGGAAACGAACCTCAAGTTGAGAACCCCCCCGAGCAGAGGGCTGAGTGTGGAACTTGAGGAGGGGGTTGGAGTTTATGTGTCTTAGGGCAGGAAGGACCCACCTCCTCCCCCCCTGGCCAGGTCCTTTGTTCCCCGATGATGTATGAGACAGCATCTCCCTTGGAGTACCACAGGAACACGACAGCGGTGCAACAACGCCGTCCCATAATAGAGACTGATGGGACGGCTCCCGCTCTCTTCACTTTGTCCACTACTAAGATTGAGCTGGCGCAGCACTCCAGGCTCCTACGGGGCCCTTGGACAGCTCTGAGAGGGGCCCTCGTAAGAGAGCTCTCAACCTGACGGCAGCTCACGTCTGTCGGCCGCGCTGGGTCCCGCCACGGGCTGACAGGTGGATGGATGGATGGATGACGCATGGATGGACGGGGACCTGCGCAGGTCTTTGTGGGGTGGGGGACACTGGAGGAGAGGCGAGGGGGTCCCTGGCTCTCTGGTTCCTGTTGGACATTCCTGAGATGACTGAGCTCGCCATCTTTCCTCAGAGCTTTCACACTGACGGAATGCCAGCAGCCGAGGGCGGCTGGCTTTCTGTTTGCCATACACTTAGTAATAAAGCCATTCAAGAGTTTTGCAGTTGCATTTACTAAAAAGACAATTTCTATAGCTGGGGGCCTTCGTATCAAACCACAAACCCAGAAAGCAATGAAATAAACAAAAGACTAAATATCTAATGCATTTTATAGCAATCACTTCAAAGCCATATACCCTCAACAAAGGGTCCGTTGGCATCGCAGCTTCACACATAAATAGAAAATGCATTGCTCTTTGCACACGTCAGCTTCAAAAATCTAACCCTATAATCTAAAGATCCTTCCATAATAGCATCAGACACAGTTACTCAAACTGACCACAGTCAACTAGAATAAGAATTACTGCCCAACAAGAACTGTATTGTAATTACAAATTGCCACTAACGCCAAAGCATGCCTCCATTGTCCACCCGAATCCAATTAATAGGCCCAATCTCAATGTCCACCCTAAACCCTGAGCCCTGAAGCTCAGGGACTCAACTGACGTCAGCTGGTCAGTGGTTGAGTTACGTCTGAGAGTCTGTGAGGGCTCTAAGTGGTGTAAATATGAATGGCACAGCACTTTGCTGCAACATGGCACGTCACCATGACCACGTCATCCTTTCTACTCTATGATTTAAACATCTTTCAGCCTCTTTCCTCATGTAATAAGAGGTGTTAAATACATTTTTTTGTCAATGTTGCTTAAGTGACAACATTTCATATGTCAGGAATAGATGAATAAATATCGTCTGATTACATGTTTTTTTCTCCATTTTCAATCATTGGTGTTTTAAATGTATACATTTTATTATGACAGTCTGAACGCACGTGTGCTGCTGTGCTGCTTTTTTTTACTCTCTGTGTGTCCACTGGTCATTCCCTGCAATGTCTTGTGGGTAATTCAAGAGGGCTGAAAATGTCTCCCTGACAGCCCACAACAACACTCAACGATTTGTCAGCGGGACGGATCTAAACGCTCACAGAGTTAACGGGAGCGCCATAAAGCCCGTGAGTGCGTGAGGGGGCAGATTGGGATCTAATTTCTTAGGTGGAGGGGGTTCTCACAGGAGCCTTCTGGGTGCAGGGGATTGATTATTGAGTATTTGGGTATTTCAATGTCATAAACAGAATTTCACTTTCAAGCTATACAGCTAACTTTTTTTCCAGAAGTGCTCAACAGAAGTGCTTTCCATCTGTTTTCAGACTAATTCTATGTCTGTTGTAATTATTAAATTCATGGGGTCCCGTTACGGTCCTAAAGCTGTACTTTTTTCTGACCCAAGTGAATGACAGAAAGCAAACGCACATCGCATACAGCACAATACGGCCTGATCGTTTATGACACATAAGTCTGATATCCAATGGCTGATATCAGAAACAGAATAATAAATGAAACCCATACTGTACATGAACCCCTTGCATTCAGTCTACTCCAAAAGCCACTATGGCTTTTACCAGCAGCTGGTGGCACTTTAGACGTTGTTCCGTTGTGTTGAAGAGAGGAGAAACGCTTTTTTTGTGTTTACCAGGAAAGTCCCCTTTGGCCCCAAAGAATATCAAAACATATGAAAAGCGTCAAAATGAATATGATGGTAAACTTTAATAGGGTATGATGATGAGCAATGAGGACGGAGGAACACAGGACCAAAAAGTAGGAAGTGACAGCAACATTTAAGGAGCCTGAAACGTGAGAGTGATGCAGGCGGAGGGAGAGGAGAGCAGTGTGTGTTTGTACAAAAGGGTTGCGTGGCTGCTGTGTGTGTGTGTGTGTGTGTGTGTGTGTGTGTGTGTGTGTGTGTAGTATAGGGACGGATCATGACTCATGCAGGAAATAGATATTATGATCTTTCAGAGATGGAGGCTCAATTATTGAACGGATACAAAGTGTAATAACTGAATAATGTAACAAAAACTTGACACACATGCTGACAAATGTCTGCCGTGAATCATTTCCTGTGTTCACAATAATACAACCACAAAGGGTTTTTTAAGCTAATGATTGAGCTTTTCAGGTCTTTCTAGGTGTGCTTTTGATATTTGGAGAGACCGTGGCAGTATTCATACTTTGGTGAGGCACCCTGATTGGAGGTCAGGGACTAAGGAACCCCGATGTCTGTGCTCCGCGTCGTCTTATCATCTGATGCCTAATAAAGGACCACCCAGAGTTTTGTCAAAGTTGACATTTCTTTAGTTGCTGACATCGTGCTCATGTCGATCTGAAAGCACCCTTTGTCTCCTGTAGAGTGACCCATTGGACATTCACCTGTGGTGAAGGTCCAGGTGATGAGAAGTCACCACATCATCCTACCAAAAATAGAACTTTAAATTAAAAGAGTCAACCCTATTGGTAATGTAGAACATACACTTTGGCTGTACCTCAATGAGATGCATCAAGCCATCATCTCATCTTAAAGGAGTTGTTGATGCCTTAATGATAAGCGGTGTGTTATTGAGTCATAAGGGTAATTCACAGATCTAAAACACGGAAGTGAAAGCAAGTGATGGGGGCCAGCTCATAGGTCACAGAGGACCAACATGGCTTTTCTCTCACTTCTTGTGCGTCTTTAAATTCCACTGTTCCATGACGTATGTGCATTGATCAAACGTGTGGGTGCTGAGTGTTTGGCCAATCAGTAGCTGTGACGTCAAGCAGGATCAGGTTCACTCGTTTGTCAAGGTTTCATAAGCTCATATTGTGCTGTAAATAGTTTAAGTGACGCAAAAGTATATAATGATACAATTGTTATTAAAAATGAAATAAATGTAGTACGAAGTATGGTTGTTTTCTCATAATCCTATTACACAAGAGGACTTTTTTCAAACCGACTATTAAAAAGAAATCAGGTTTAAGGCCCTTCAGCTTTAATTAGTAAGGACTTGCTTGGTGGCAATTTAAGAATAATCATTTTATTCAAAGGTTTTTTATCTGGAGTTACAGTCACCTTAATTCCACAAGGATCAGATTTGAACCCTAATCTGTAAAATCCCAATACATGGTACGAGACTAGCTACCCGCTGCAAAGACCAGAGACGGTTGTGACCAAATAGCCTGCCAATTGAATTTATAAACTTGCTCCTAAGGGGGGTGACAGCATCAATTCGCCCTGACACTGAACCTTAAACATTATGGTTATGGAGAGTGTTGCAATACAATGACCATGATTCCTGTAACTTCTGACCAGAGAGATTCGTTGGTTCGACGCCCTGTTCCGCTCACAGAGAGGCTCGTCGTGTGCTGTGTGTATATTGTTCAAATAGTCAGAATCACTGATGTGGAAATAGTGGCTATGGATTTGTTATGGTCTCATTCATCTCTTCACTTCTCCCTCCTCTACTTTCTCTGATAACATCAGGTCATCTCCACTAAATGACGGATCATTCCACCACAAACACCAATGCGCTGAAAGTGGACCAATTCATCAGCTCACTCTGTTGCTTGGTGCGTGTGTGCGTGTGTGTAATCTTGGTGCGTAGAGGTGAAACTGTGAAAAGCAGATTTTTTTCTTACTTCTTCTGTTTGGTCCAGAAAGACCTTTTTAGTTTACAGAAAGAAATTAAGATGATGTGTATGGTTAGTTTTACTTCATGTACACATATGAACATGTTATGTATTCTCAGATGAGGCTCTGAGACTCTGTGGCCTGTACCATAGAGATACCGTATTTCAATAGAAGACAAGTTGCACACAAAGGGCCACATGTAACCAAGTGGCTTTGCCTTAAACCTGCATTCTCTCTACTGGCCAGTAGGGGGAAGCCCTGGTTCAAAAGTCAGATTGTATAGAAGTCAATGAGAGAGTCACGCTACTTCTCTCTTAATTTACTACACCAGTACACATTGTAAACGTGTGTGTATGGTCCCAATCTATGGCTTCAAGTGTTCTTAGTAAATAATGGTCCATTTAGACCTGGATGATAATGCAGAGTATGCTTAACCCTGGCGCATAGTGTCGACACACTCGTTTCAATTCATGGTTCTAAAAGTCTTGCGTGTGTTGCAGAGAAATTCAGAGCCAGAACAATAGGTGGAGTAACGTGTTTTTGTTGAAGACAACCTAGAGAGTAAAGTTCATTCTCTCGTAAAAACTCTTCGTTTTAATAATGGCGGTATTGTGCTATGAAAACGGAAATGTGAGGCTCTGGAAAGGATGTAGTTAGCAGACCAATCACAGCATTGCGGGCTGCAGGAGGCTTGCGTAGCTTTTGACACACGCAAGGAGGGATGAAAATGCACGCAAGTGGCGCGCAAGGCGCTCGCAAGGGGCTCAGGCGACCCATTTTGAAGTATGTTGTCATGTGGATATGCATGCTTTCACTTAAATTGTGAAATAAATTGTCATTGCTTGAGAAGACGCTGACAGAAGAAGCCTGTGTCTTTAATTTCTATTTTTCTCAGTTTGTCTCAGGCACAAGTCTGTCGTCAGGCTCTCTCATCCGGAGACCTGTAACATATAGTATCACTGGTACTGTAGTGCTGTGCCTGCTGTGCTGCATTTGTCTTCTCCAGAGAAGGCTGGAAGCAGATGCCAGCCTGAAAAATGTTTTATATTTTATCTTACCTGTTGCCAGGATGTTCTTGGTCCAGTCTTGTTTGTTCTGTAGGAATATGTTTGACACAGCTTATAGAGAATGTGGTGGCCACAGGAGACAGTTTTGAGAGGCGAGGCTGGGGCCAGGGGACCGCCCATTCGCGTTCCCACAGAGACTCCGAGACGCAGCCAACAGGTTGCTGCAGCCGGAGGGCGCGGGAGGGGCGCCGGCGGTGGTGGAGAAGGTGGTGGTGGAAGAGCTACTGGAGAGTCTGCCGCCGCCGCCCCTCGCGGAGGACCACCTGGCTTTCACCCCGGCGGGCAGGGAGAGGGCGGTCGGCCGGCCACATCACCACAGCCCGTCCCCGCGCCACAAAGGATCCTGGGTGGTACACATCAGGCGATGGTGGATTCGGGCTGCACGCAGTCCATGATTCACCAGAGGCTGGTTCAACCCGGGGCATTGGTGGAGGCAACCCAGGTGAGTATTAAGTGTGTGCATGGGGATATTCACGACTACCCAGTGGTGCCGATAGAGATTAGATTTGGGGGTAAAAAGCATAAAGTAAAGGTTGCGGTTAGCTCCTGCCTGACGTACCCCCTAATCTTGGGGACAGATTGGTCGGGGTTTCATAAGTTAGCGGGGTAGTGCGCGGGGGTGCGTTCACGAACGACAGGGACATGTGGGATGTGTGCGGTGCTCAGTGGTGACGCGAGGTTGTCCGACACTGTGGACGGGGAGGGGAAACCGGCAGAGCCCCCATGGAGACGCCGCTGGTTCCTAAATGACGCTCCACGCAGGATTTTCCACTGGAGCAGTCTCGTGATGATACTCAACGCTTTGCCTTCGACCAAGTGATGCAAATTGATGGTCAAATGGTGCGCCCCGACACAGCATTAACATACCCGCACTTTTCACTGATTAGGGACAGGCTATACAGAGTGAGCCGTGACACTCAAACATCCCGGAAAATACACAATTATTGGTACCGAAAAGCTGGTAAACCAGCCGGCCATTCCGAGAGCGCCGTTGTGTCCACTACCGTTAATGCAGCTGCCGTTCGAGCGCTTAGGTATGGACCTCATCGGGCCCTTTCACCGGAGTGCACAGGGGTATCGCTTTGTGTTAGTTCTGGTAGATTACGCAACCCGATATCCCGAGGCAGTGCCGCTGTGCAGCATCTCCGCCAAGAGTGTTGCGCAGGTGCTGTTTCAGGTCATCTCCCGAGTTGGAATCCCGAAAGAGATTCTGACTGACCAGGGCACCTCGTTCATGTCACGCACACTGCGGGGATTGTACGAATTACTGGGGGTTAAGTCTGTCCGGACCAGCGTGTATCACCCCCAGACTGATGGCCTGGTTGAACGACTGAACAGGACGTTAAAATCCATGATTCGTAAGTTCATTCACGACGATGAGCGTAATTGGGATAAATGGCTTGATCCTCTGTTGCTTGCAGTACGGGAGGTTCCCCAGGTCTCCACTGGATTTTCTCCCTTCGAGCTGTTGTTTGGCAGGAAACCACGGGGGGTGCTCGACCTGCTTAAGGAACACTGGGAGGAGGGTCCGAGCCCCGGTAAGAACGAGATTCAGTAAGTCCTGGACCTGCGAGCCAAACTCCACACACTGGGTGAGTTTTCACGTGAGAATTTGCTCCAGGCCCAGGAGCGTCAACAATGGCTGTACAACAGAGGGGCCAAGCTGAGACAATTTACACCGGGAGAGAAGGTACTTGTATTGCTTCCTTCTTCTAGCTCGAAAATACTCGCCAAGTGGCAAGGGCCCTTTGTGGTTACACGGCGGGTAGGGGACGTCGACTATGAGGTGGTGCGATCTGACAGGGGCGGGGCTACACAGATCTACCACCTCAACCTCCTCAAAGCATGGAGGGAGGCGGAGTCCGTGTCCCTGGTGTCTGCAGTAGCGGAGAGAGAGGAGCTGGGCCCAGAGGTCCCAAAGTCCACCGATCCGACCCGGCTCCCGTTCGACGCCCATCTCTCGGCAGCCCAGCAAGCGGACACAGCCCGGTTGCAAGACCGTTTTAATGATGTGTTCTCCTCCCTGCCAGGTCGCACGGATCTCATAGCACACAACTTTGAGACGTCCCCGGGCGTGACGGTGCGGTCACGGCCCTACAGATTACCTGAACCCAAAAGGAAAATTGTTCAGCGAGAATTGGCCGCTATGCTGGAGATGGGGGTAATAAAGGAGTCCAACAGTGCCTGGTGCAGCCCCATCGTTCTTGTCGCCAAGAAGGACGGCTCGATAAGGTTCTGCGTGGACTATCGCAGGGTGAATGCGGTGTCACGGTTTGATGCCTACCCGATGCCCCGGGTCGACGAACTCCTGGACCAATTGGGCACCGCGCGTTTTTTTACGACACTGGATTTTACCAAGGGCTACTGGCAGATTCCCTTGTCACCAGAGTCCAGGGAAAAGTTGTCTTTCTCCTTTCCGTTTGGATTATACTAATTCACCACGCTTCCCTTCGAGTTGTTCGGTGCCCCGGGCACCTTCCAGCGCCTCATGGACCGGGTACTGCGTCCGCATGCGGCCTATGCTGCTGCCTACCTGGATGACGTCATCATACACAGCGCCACATGGGCGGAGCATGTGGAGCGGGTGGGCCATGGTCGTGGCGTGGGGGAGTCGGTTCGGCCGGATGGCTCCCCGGCCTGAGTCGGGGCGGTGGGGGTATGTGGTGGCGGGGTGTGGTTAGCTCAGCTGCAGGGGGAGAGCGGGGGAGTGGTTCAGGGGACGGTGCCGGCAGGTAAGTAAGGAGCAGGTGGAAATGATGAGCACTGATTATGTATCTCTTGAAAAGCAGTGAGCAGGACCTGGAGAGCGAGGCTCGGGAGCAGACGCTGAGGGGCAAGGCCGAGGAGCGAAGCCGGGGGAGACAAACACTGAAACCTGCTCACTGCGAGAAAACAAAATAAAACTTATTGCCCTGGAGAACCGTGTGTCCTTAACGCGAACCCCGCAGGTGGTAGCTTGAGCCTGCTACAGAGAACTTTCCTAGTAAGTAGATATTTTTAAATCCTTCCGCATTCAGTCGGTCCGCGATTGTCTGCCAGGCTTCTTCTCTGTTTAATTACAATAAATCGTTCGGGTGAAAAATATGCTGCGTGTGAAGTCATCACCATTTGCGCATCAGTAAATCGTAAAGAACAGTCTACAGTCACTGGTGACGTATTCCGACACCAACGCACGTTCCTCCAGTCAGGAAGTCAGTGGTTCACACGCCGGAAGTAGAAAAATGCGTTGCTTCTTTCTTCTCTTTGATCTTCTATTATGAGCTTCGAAGCCCCGGCTGCTCCTTGTCCCAGGTTGAAGTGTCCCTGAGCAAGACACATAACCCCTAATTGCTTCCCGGGCAACATTTTGGGATAAAAGCGTCAGCTAAATGACCTGTAATGTAATGTAATAAGAATAAGAATTATTTGAATACCATTGTAATCAAAATGTAATGTAATCAACCTATGGGTCAAATCTCAAACGCTAATGGGTACGTATTTATATATAAATACGGTCGAGGTCGGGGGGTGCAGTGTCAGCCCTGTAGGCCTATATATATTTTAGTGCGTATGTCAATTTGTCTATATGTGCGTGTGTCTTATCCGATTATCTGAGCCACTGGTGATTCCCGCGCTGCTCCAGCGTTGGACGGGCGGTGAGGTTCTTTCTCAGGCACATCTGGAGGAAGTCGTTGCAGTCTGGAGAGAGAAGGAGAAGAAAGGTACGGAGCATCATCAGAATGTGAAATGAAAGGAGCAGATTTGTGTCTCTCGAAATGTTCGTGTATACTGTTCTTACCTTTGGACATCCCTTCGGGGAGAGACTGACATTTGTCAAAGAACTTGAGCGCGTCGAACACCTTCCATTCCTCGTGGAGGGCATCGTACAGCACCACTCCAACCTGGAACACTGTGGTGGGTCCTGCTGTGTACCCACTTTTAGTGGGGGGGCACAGTGCCTAGAACACACAAACATAATGAAAAAAAGACAGTGAGGATGAGAAGCCAAAGTGTAAAAGTCACAGACTGGTGGGTGAAGAACAGAAGCAAGAGCCGGACATCTTACAGCAAAAGTCCCTGTGAGTCTGTCTTCTCCCGTCGAAACAGCTCAGACCAAAGTCGATGAGGCGAACTCGCGGGACGTTAGAGCCCGTCTCAATCAGCATGTTCTCTGTCTTTATGTCCTGGTGGGAAATTACCTTGCTCTCTAGATCGACCAGCTGCCTCAGAATGATCTGACGGGATAAAAGAGAGACGAGGGGTCAACGCGCTTTTATCGCTGTGACTCTGATCACAGCGGCTCACCTTGACTTCTTCTTCCGTCATGCAGCCTCCTTCCGCTCCGAGGTAGCTCCAGAAATTCTTAGCGGCCATCGGCCTCTCCGTCACCAGCACCAGCTCCTTCTCCAACTGATACCAGTCCAGCAGGGATACGTATGGCGACGTCCCCTCTGATTCGGCCGACAGCTTCAACATGATGGCGACCTCTACGGGGGTCGTGTTCCCTTCGTTGTCCTGTAACGCCGCGCCAGAGGTGAGGATTAGAGAGATTCCTCCGTGATACATTCTCAAACAGCGTTCTGCCTTCAATATTGAAGGAATGGTTAAGTTAACTTTACGGTTTGTTTTATTGTTTAAGGACTAAATAAGTGTGGTCACTTTATTTTGACATCTGCAATGAAACGTGAAGTGATGCTGCAGGAAGTAGAGAGTTGTAGAGCAGTAAACGGCCGTGTGGCATTCCACATATAATCAATCAATCCTTTCTCTGAATCCCCCAGAAAAGCAATGGCTGTAAGTGTTTTATGCTCTTTATCTGTTGAACGATTAAGAATAGTGACTTTGTTACGTTTCTCTGATTCAGTTGATTAAGATGTTTTGTATTCTTTCCTAGTTTTTACTCTGATTCAAAGATGTATGTGAAGGAGCAATCACGCTCGTATTCCTGGCTCTTGAAAAGGAGTTTGGCTGCTTGTTTATTCATATTCATGTTTATTCATGCTAACACTTTTTTGAAAGTACAACACATGATGAGAACAGTACAAACAGTGTTGCACATAGAACATTTGAACAGCAGCAGGCGTTGCTCACTCACCCCGTGTGTGCACCAGCCGTTTTCATCATGTGTTTAATGGAACCTACGAGATAGAAACAAGACTTCAGAGTGCGTGTGTTTGGGAACGTGTGTGTGTGTGTGTGTAACGCTAACGGGGAGGTTGTCGGCTCTGCGGTGGCCGGAACACACAAATCCATATTCTCCTTCACTGATGGGATCCACTTCTTCATATTTGGCTTCAAACTCTTCTGCAGGCACAAAGATGTTGTTTTAATACATGAGTAACAACGACTATATGTCACCTAAACTCTACTCATCCTACGATGGTGACACCAATTTTAAATGGCCACTGAAGCCTAATGAAGCCTAGAACTACTGACGTTGTTTGGTGGGCTCCTCCTCAATGTCCTCGGTGACCAGTCTGCTCTTCCTCTTCCTCTTCGTTCCTCCCTCAGCAGCGGCGACCTTCCTCTTGTCACCTCTCTTGCCAACAACCTCCACAGAGGTGTTGCAGTATACAAACGAGCAAAAAGACCCCGACGTGAACAGAACACCCCTCAAACCAAACCACAAAACCGTCTTCTGCTCGGCTGAATCATTTCTAGCAGATCCTCAAAAAAAGAACGCTGGCTCAATAATTGAAAGATTCCCCAACAACTCTGCAGAATAATAGTTATAAATTTCACGTGTGCCCCCTTGATTAACAATTTAACTAATAAATAATAATAACTTCACATACGTGTCTTCTATCGCCCAACATCGTAGGTTAGTTGTTTTCTATTTTAACACGCTCGGATTACACTGACGGGATGAGTTTTGTTATGTTACTGTGGTCTCAGGTTTTAACAAATAAGTCAAAGAAATTAGGAAACAATGGTTAATTTGTTTGACTCATTTGATGGTTGATGTAAGTTGATGTACTTGACCGAAAATTTAGTTGTGTTTGTGATTTTTAAAGCTGAAATAGGGTATTTTCAGGTTGTCAGCTTACTGGTGTTGTGGATCATAATGTTGATTTCAGTTTGCTGTCTATATCATGTTGATCAAAACATTCCTGTCATCCACCAACCAAGATCTTTGCCACTGTGATAAGATGTGAGCTTTACATGTTTTAGGTTTACTTTTGATGCCAATATTTCATGTTTACTTGGAATAAATAAAATAATAAAATGAATCTAAAATTGTCTGTGTTTCCCCCCCTGCATAGATATGCAACACTGGTAGGAGTTGGTTAAAAATCTCTTCTTTGGAGTGATTTCATAATCAACATAGTGTAAAGTAGGTTTAACACTGGAAAAGTTATTTCTTTTCTTCTTACATAGTGTAAAACTTGATTGACACTTCTTAGAGTTAATATTATTACACTACACTGAACCTAGTGTAAAATTTTAACTCTTACCAGAGTAAAATTGACTCTGGAAATGTAACTCTGTGTTCAGTGTATATTTTACACTCTGTAGATGGGGACCATATGTTCACTGAGGTAGTGTTAAAATGGACTCTTTTAGTGTTGTATTGACACTGGGGATTTTACTGTGCACCGTTGAAATAATATGTGAGACAGATATTTAAAATCCTGAGGGAAAACCAAAGCATCTGCATACACATCACTAAGTTCATTTATATAAATACACCAAGACCCCAGCTGATGGGAAGGACCAGAGCCCACCTCCCCCCACAGTCTGATGATGGGGAGCATCTCAGCAGCTGTTTCACACGACCAGCTTACCAGCGACGGCTGAGCCGGACGCCGAATCCCCTCTGAGTTTCGTCATTGCTCGAGGCTTGATGGTGGCTCCTCCTCAACCTCCTCGGTGACATTTCTCCTCTTACTCCTTCCTCTTGTAGCCTCTCTTGCCAGTGACCTCCACAGAGGTGTTGCAGCTTCCTACAGATGAGCAAAAAACCACAGTATGGTCAGTTTGTTGACAGTCGCAACACCAACGCGGGCAGAAAACCCCTCGAACCAACAAAACGGTGTCTTCACACGATCAGCTACCAGTGACGGCTGAGGCGGACGCCGAATCCCCTCTGAGTGTCATCATTGCTCGAAGAGGGGTGTGCTCCTCAGATGAGAAGACTTCATCCGAGCTTGAATTTTCATCTAGAGATAAGAAAAACAGAAAGGAGCATTCAGATGTTTATAGTTGGAGCAGTTACTGTAATTTCTATGCCCAGTTTGGCCTGTTGTAGTTCAGTAGCTAACATGTTTATTTCACAATTATCATTTTTAAGACTACAGCAGATAAAAACACCATTGTGAGTATTATTGGAAAATGAAAACTAATTACTGCCAAACACGATGGTCCTTTCTTCACACAGACAAGTGCAGAACAAGGCAGCAAAACTCATACAGTGTACGGATATTTCAAATCAAAATATCGCCTATACATTGAAAGAAACTGGCTTGCAGTTCATCCCATGTTACGTTTCTAACTATACACTTGCCATGTAGCAAATCAGTAACTTGGTATGAGGCCAGTCGGTTGATTTTACAACAGTCCAGTTTCTAAATAAATAAATATCTGATTTCTGATCTGTTTTTTAGTATGGTTTGCAGCCATCGCTGTAACTACGTACAAAATAACTGCTAAAGGATGAGTAGCAGTTTTTGCGACCTACAAGCATACGTGGAATGTAATATTTATGTTTTTATTAGTGCATAATTAATGGAAATGAAGAAATTCTGTGTTTCCGTTAGTTTAGAACAACAGGCCCTGTGTCATGCGTATGTTGTCCAGCGAGGGTGGGGGTAAACCTGCCAGGTGAAGCGCACCTGAGGACAATAACAACAGTACCAATGCCATTAGGAGGCAGGTGAAAATGGATCATCTAAAAAGATAACGAGCACTCGATGTTAAAGAGAGGAAGTTCAAAGGTTTTGAAAAGCAGCACAGGGTCTAATAGACTCTTCATAACATGATGCTGATATTCACATTAAAGAAGACGAGGATGAAGATGATGACAGTGATTATGACTAAGTCTCCTCCCTGTGGTGATTAGCTTGTGCGGGATCCTCTCCATACGGCTACTCAGGGATGTACTTTGTCTGCTGGCACCATCAACTGGTATAAAGCTTTACTGCAGCTCTGGTGTCACTGACAAAATCCAGTTCAGTGTGAAATAAATGTTATGGAGCATGAATTTGACATATTGCATGAGACAGTGTGACACAACCACGACTTTGTTTCCTGTACCTCTGTCTTCTCTCCCAGGGAGTTTGTTAGTGCCCCGTTGTCAGAATGGATGGTAGAATTATGAAGGCCAGAGTGTGAAGAGGAGCATAGAGAAAGAAACAGTGATTTTGTGGTTGTGAGGCCCTGAGAGTGTGTTGGATGTGCTGCCTTTGCTCTGGCTCACAGGCCCTGTGAAGGCCTGCCAACCAACTAAACATCAAATGTTCACTTCCCTACAGAACCTCTCCAATGCCTTTCTCTTGTTCTCCCCCTTTGCTCATTTCACCTCTTCTTCTCTTCACCTTTTACATCTTTCTATTGATTTTTTTTTCCTCGTATCATCTTTTTCAAATGTTTTCTTTGTTTTCTCACTAAGAACAGATGGCACGGTTTCATTTATTTAATATATTTTAACTTCTCTTTTGCCAACGTCCGCTATGTCAGTTGAATGTTTCATTTTAAGAACCTCTCACCTTCTTTCCCTTTGAGGAAGTGGAGGACACCGCCGCCTCCCGGTGTTCTTCCTGTCACATTGTTCTCGCCGGCAGAGGGCGCCATTGCGCGGGGTTCGTCGCGTGCTTCTTCCTCGAGGTCCGGAACCTTTTACAAATTTGTTTCCACTCGTTTCACTAAAATGTGACGCTTCTGTTCACTTCCGGGTCGGAGCTCACTTCACACACGTGAGAACTCAAAAAACCCGGCTCGGAACAGACTACAGCAGGTTTCTCTTCAGGTATTTCTATAAATTAACTTGATAACCTTGTAACGTGTGTAGCTAGCGCGCGCTGATCCCTGCAGAAAGACCGAAAGTCAACTTTAAAGACACATTACACATTAGTGTGTAATGTGTCCCCTCGCTCGTCTGTTCTTATAAACACACACACACGCACACAGACAAAACTCAAAGACGCATGCGTGTCCCTAATGGCAAAACCACTAATAATACGTATTATAACGTTGGTCCGGACACACGGGCGGTGGTTTCTGTGTGAAAGTTCTCTTGTTATCGGTCAGGTCAGCAACGTGCTTCTTGAATTTCTTCATTTATTTTATGGCTTCATCTCGATTTTTTTGACTCAACGTTTTAATCAATGTTCATAAATGAATTTGAAAGAGAGGAAAATAGTAACACGGGGTTCAGTTACTTGATATAAAAAGAGCTTCCAAGGCATCGTAGATGTTTCTGTTATGTTTGAGCCGGTGATTATTAACATAGGTTCTCTTTTTAGACCCTTAGCATTTCCCGATAAACAAAGTACGATTGACATAATCCACATTTATTTTCAGACCCATTAATCAATATAAAATGAAATCATTTAAAATGATTTACACTGAGTTGCTTCTTTCCGGCTCAACTACAAAACGAAAAACATCTCTATATTTATCTTCTTCCCAATTTGTAAATGCAAATAAATGTTCAGTATATGTTGAAGTATTCAACATAACTACATTATATAGAATATATCTTTAGTTTATTTTTATATCTTTTTTAAAATTGCTTCACAATGGTGCACCAGTAACATGCTATGCTAATGCTATGTTTCATCCTTTAAGTGTCATTAAATTCCAGTGTTCTGATCTGAAATGTGTCACACTGTAACAGCTCAGACTGTCCTGAAGAAGAGCGTCCTACATTAATGAAAATGTATAAATTGAGTTGAGCATTTAGCATTTCTTCATGTTTTCTTCGCACTACCGCTCTGTCTCTAATAATAAAAGAATTGACGTAAAACATTTCACATTCCTTGGCAGTCACCCATTTCTTTATTTCTATGTCCAGTGAACAAGATGGACGGGAAAGTGAAGGAGCAGAAGCGGCATCAGCAGAAGCAGAGCGGACCGCAAGCGGAGAGGAAGAAGCTAAAGAAGCAGGGCGGCTCCAGGGAGGAGGATGCACGCAAACGGAATCCCAAAGCGTTCGCCGTCCAGTCGGCCGTCCGCATGGCCAAGACTTTCCACAGGTAAGTCCCGCTGCACGCGCTCGTCCGACGGAGACTTTAACCGCGTGTGGCGTCCGAGATGCAGGTTCCATTTTATCTTCCTTCAACGTAGTTAATCAAAAGTAGGAATAACTGGTGATGTTGTCAATTTCAGTACAGCTCAAATGCTTTTTCCATGGACCTTCTTTTCTTGTAGGTCCCAGGACATAAAGATGAAAAAACATCATATCCCCCTCGTAGACCGGACTCCCCTGGAACCCCCTCCGATTGTGATCGTAGTAGTCGGGCCCCCCAAAGTGGGTAAAAGCACCCTGATCCGATGCCTTATCAAGAACTTTGCTCGACAGAAGCTGGGGGACATATGTGGACCTGTAACCATCATCTCCGGTACGTCTCTGCATGGATAGGGTCCACTTTGAGCGCCCTGGTGTACGGTTGCCTTGATACTGTGTTTGACTTTAATATTTTGTCTTTGGTGAGTTACCCGTAGTCACGCCGTACCCTCGACACCGTGGCTGGCTTAGAGGAGAGCACAGATGTAAATATCTGCTCCACTTTGGAGAAAGTGTAAATCTGTGAGAATATGTAATATAGTAAAGTTGATCAACAAGGGTAATACAATGACTGTGGAGAAGTACACAATCACACTTCAAATCATCTAAACTATCCTGTTGAGATATTTTTATGTCCCCTGTCTGACTTTCACACAGTTTGTTGTTTACTTTCTTTGAAATAAAATGGACAATGGGTCCATTCACATAAAATAGGGTTTTAAAAAGAATCCTGTTTTATTTTGTACATTTCTTTGATATTATGTTGGAATGCTTCATGTTTTGATGTAAGTTTTCTTTTTGGATTCTTTAGGAAAAAAGCGCCGCCTGACTTTCATGGAGTGCAGCAATGACATCAATACAATGATCGACCTCGCTAAAGTGGCTGACCTGGTGAGTGCAGTGCAGAGAACGATCCCATTTTAGAAATGTATGAAGGCGTCAATTAAAACAATCTATGGAGTCGTGTTAAGGCCGGCGCGTTGCTTCTGCGTTGTTGCGTCGACGCACTCGTTTCAATTCATGGTTCTGCGTGTGTTGCAGAGCAATTCACCTCCAGAACAACAGGCGGAGTGACGTGTTTTGTTGAAGACGACCTAGAGAGTCACGTCTATTTATTTATTGGTTTGTTTTGTTTATTTATCATAGACTTTATTGCCCCGTGCATCCACACTGCTGCTTTTCATCGCGGACACATTTGTCCCGTATTTTCCACCCGCCAATGGCGGCTTGTATAAGCGGTCATATTTACGCATTTCCTCCCGACAAAAGTTCTTAAATCTGATCCGTTCTCTCGTAAACGTTCTTGGTTTTAATAATGGCGGTATCGGGCTGTGAAAGCGGAAATGTGAGACTCCGTAAAGGATGTAGTCAGCGGACCAATCGCAGCCTGGTGCGCTGCGGGACGCTTGCGTCGCTTTCGACGCCAGCCTAGAAAAATCTCTCGACACACGCAAGGACGCGAGGAGGTGTAAAAAGCGACGCAAGGGACACGCAAGGGGGTCTTGCGTCTGCGTCGCTCTGAAAAGGCAGAAGCATAAACTAGGCTTTACAGCTCGGCATGGGGGAGGGGAAATCTTTCCATATCGGTGAGATGTGAAGCACTATCCCACAATGAAAATGCACTTGTTATACTTGTTATATATATCAATGGACATGTTGTCTTTTTTAAATACAATCAGGACAATAAAATGAAAACAGTCATCTCACTTTGTTGAGGGGCTAATTCTTCGTTGATATAATGCAGCTTAATGACTACATTTTAGATGGAGCCCCGAAAGCTGAATAATGTTCCAATAACTACATGAGGTTGAATTAACTACATTTTCTTTCTTCCAGGTTTTGATGCTGATTGACGCCAGCTTCGGCTTCGAGATGGAGACTTTTGAGTTCCTCAACATCTGCCAGGTGCACGGCTTCCCTCGCATCATGGGCGTGCTCACTCACCTGGACTCCTTCAAGGACAACAAAGCGCTGAGGAAGACTAAGAAAAACCTCAAACATCGCTTCTGGACCGAGGTGTATCAGGTAAACGCATCGCCGCCCCCTCCGTTGGTCCCTGTCGCTCCAGCGCGGAGCCGTTAACGCTGTGGCCGTTGTTTCCCCATCAGGGCGCCAAGCTGTTCTATCTGTCCGGTATGGTGTACGGCGAGTATCAGGCTCAGGAGGTGAAGAACCTCGGACGCTTCATCTCGGTCATGAAGTTCCGTCCTCTGGTGTGGCAGACGTCCCACCCGTACGTGCTGGTGGACCGGTAAGTGACTGCTCACGTTAGTGCCATCCGGATGTAGGCCGCAGGTTAGCGCTACTCGCTCTGCAGATCTACTGTCTCCTCCAGGTTTACAGCTTCCGGGGGGGGGGGGTAGTCGGGCAAACGGTTCCCCCGACTGGAGGTCATGTCAGTGTGGAACAGCCATGCGTGGAAATAGAACAGGGTGGAAATTTACATTTTTGGACTTTTTAAAAGTGTTTTATTGCACTTGCACCTTTTTCAGGTTCCAAGCTTTTACTGTGTGAACACACGCATGATCATTTCATCTCAGTTGTCCTGTCTTCATTTGGACAGTATGGAAGACCTAACTGATCCGGATAGGTTGAGGACGGACCCCAAGTGTGACCGGACGGTTTCACTCTACGGCTACCTGCGAGGGACATATTTGAAAAACAAGGGCCAGGTCCACATCCCAGGTGCATAAGCCCAGTTCCTCTTTCCCATTAACGCCTTCTTGACACCGCACTCTAAAGCAGTGATATATTCAGTAATGTGTTGTTTTTTCGCGGACGCCCTCTGCAGGTGTTGGAGACTTCCAGGTGGGAGACGTGAACTTCCTGCCAGACCCGTGCGCCCTGCCGGCCGCTCAGAAGAAGAGAGCGCTGAACGAGAAGGAGCGCATGCTCTACGCACCCATGGCGGGTGTTGGGGGGGTCGTGTACGACAAAGACGCAGTGTACATCGACCTGCCGGCTAGCCACGTCGATCAGCAGCAGGTGTGTGTGTGTGTGTGTGTGTCATTGACGTGGAGTCAGTGTTTTTTTCTTTGCAGAATCTTGTGTCAGTGTTTTATCAGTTTCCAACTTCAAATGTGACCATTTAAATGGTAATAACTCTTGGTATTTTTCACTATCGCCCCACCACCCCGGGTACAGGATGAGGTGCGGCCCAACACGGAGCTCGTCCAGTCCCTCATTGACACACATGCCACCCTAGATGAAAAGATGGCAGCCAGTAAGGTGTCTCTGTTCAGCGGTTCTGCCACCCTGGAACCCGCTGAAGTTGAAGAGCAGAGCGGGTGAGACGCCTCACAGATCCAGTCTCTATCTATGACGGGGGGGCATCTTCATACCTGTCGTGTGATTTGTCAGATTATTCTAAAACAATTTGAAATGCATATGAAAATGTTCTGCCACTGCAGGGAATATGATATTTGACAGAGACGACTCGTTTTGTTTGTGTTAGAGAGGAGGGCGGCCTTGGGGAGAAGTGTGTTTGGGACCCTACCACCCAGAGGAAGCGGAGGAAGGTGGTCTTCACTGGGGAGGAGGAGGAGGAGGAGGATGGCAGCGGCTCGAGTGACGATGAGGATGGTGACAGTGAAGACAGTGACCAGGAACAGGATGACGATGAGGAGAACCTGTCCACATATCTCAAAGAGGCGAGAGCCGGATGTGACGAGACAGAAAAGACTGTAGCAGACGCTCCACCAGTGAAGAGGCCCAAACTGGATGTGGGGAAAGGAGAGAGCGCCGAGGTGCCGGTGTTTGCCGACAGCGAAGATGACCTGGAGATGAGTGAGGAGGAGGAGGAGGAGGAGGAGGAGGAGGAGAGTGGGGAAGAGGGGGAGGCCGGGAGAGCAGGAGACTCTGGACACTGTTCTGAAGAGGAGGAGAGCGAAGATTGCAAGGAAGGGTCTGAAGGCGAATTGGAGGGAACGGGCGAGGCAGCAGATGCTACAATGGAGGAGCAAACAGCAAGCAAGAGTATGGAGGAGGAGGAGGAGGAGGAGGGAGGTAAATATACTCTTCTAGGACGCAGCATTTCACCTCGAGTCCCGATTGCAAGTAGCTACAGCTGATTGGTTAGTCGGGGCTAGCTCGCTAGCATGGCTCCTTTCAGTAGATACCATGGGAAGACTTTCCATAGATGTCTCAGACATGACGTCGACAATGTAGCTACATTGCCGTCTGTTGATATTTTTTGTCCATTTCTTGGAGTTATAAATTGAAAGCCTGTTTGTTTCTTACACATTTCAACCATTGCACCTTTATTGCTGTTATCTGTTGGTTTCAAAAGTGCCGTTCAAAGTTTATGGTGCACAACCAATGGTGAAACAGTACAAAGTAAGTATTCCTTGCGTTGAGAGTTCTCTTGTCTGTCCACAGTGGGTCTACGGTGGAAGGAGGGTCTGCGGCAGAAAGCATCGGATGCGTTTCTACGGCAACAACAAGCCGTCCCCAATCTGAGAAAACTAGTTTATGGTTCAGGTAGAGTGAGGCTCCTGTTGTAAACCACTTGTACACATGTTCATCCTGTTCCAAATACCACAGTGATTTGCACAGCATCTTATGGTCAACGGCCTCTAGTCTGTCATCTGCAGAACGACTAACTTTAGAAGCTATTCACATTTTGCCCTTTTTTTAAAACCTTTTCTGTGTTCATCAACAATCGTTTTGTCTTCAGTTGTCCAGGCAGATGATTCTGAGGATGAGGAGCAGGAGCTGGGGGGGCTGTTTCGTGTCAGCCGCCCTCAGACGAGCAAGAAGTACCAGGCGAACGCTGTGGACAGCTCCCGTTTCCACCCGGACACCTCCCACCAGTGGGACCAGGAGGAGGTATAGTGGTCACGGATAAAGCTCTTTTTTGGGGGGGGATGGGGGATGTTTCTGTTGGTATCTCAATGGTCCTGAAGGGTCTCTGTTCTTCCAGATGCTGAACTCCATCAGAGACTGCTTTGTTACGGGGAAGTGGGACGAGAGCCAAGATGCTGCCACACTGCTGAAGGAGGACGGTGAGCGAGGAGAGCCAAACACATGGATCTCCATGTAGGGGACACAAGCCGGGTCTCCTCATGGGGACCCCCAACGTGGAGGCATATTAAAATGGCTGCTGTTGTTGGTCTGCTGTGTCTAGAGGAGCTGTATGGAGACTTTGAAGATCTGGAAACGGGAGAAGTTCACAAGAACCCAACTGGGAAGCAGAATCGGGCAGAGGTACGTCTTATTTACACCAAACCCACGAAATGGAGTTTTCACTAAGGTTTTTATTCAATAGCATCTAATACAGTGTTGATATCCAGCATTAAATAAACTCTGTAAATCGATTCTCAAATCAAAAATCAAAATCTCATATATAAGACGACAAGTTTGTGAATGGAAAGCGAACTGGTTTCCATTTGTATATATTTAGTCCTCTCCGGTCAGAGCAGGCTGTTAATGGTGGTTAAAGAAAAATAAAACTCTACATGGAAAGTTAAAGAGGCATTTGCCAAAAGTCATTTCTGAACCCACTGACTTTCACAATAGTTCAGTCTCCCACATGCACCTTTACAACGGGCGGTCTAGCACCAGGAAATCAGGTGTGACCCGGCAGGTATTCAGTGCAGTGTGCAGATGTGAACTCAGTCAGTACCACACTTTAATTTCCTAGTTTAGTTTTCACTCACTGTACATGAATCGTTCATGTACCAAACCACGCCGCTACTCTTCTCAACACCTCCGCTCATTTGAATCATTGAACGGGATCCGAACTGAAAATAATCTACTCATTTTCTCTGACTTCATGTTGTTTAAAGCTTTGACATATGACCAATTATTGTAGCCCAATTTGACCTGGTTTGAATTGTTTTTGATGATGTATTGTCTTGGTTAACATGTGACCAGCAGAATGGTGAGAACCCTGATAGTGATGATGACGATGACGATGAGCATGAAGAAACTGTGGTGAAGGTGGATGACGACGAGCTCCAGAAGAACAAGCGTCTGGAGAAGAAACAAAGGCTGAAAGAGCGATTCAATTCGGAGTACGACGGCGGAGACGCCACGTATTTTGATGACCTGAAGGAGGAGCTCCAGAAGCAGGCCGAGGTACCGCACGCGTCCTGAGCTACATGGAAAGTGCCGTTTATAATTCCTACATTCACAGCTCATCTCTCTTCCTGTCGTCAGCTGAACAGGGCCGAGTTCGACGGCGTGGACGATGAGACCAGAGTGCAATACGAAGGCTTCCGCCCAGGAATGTACGTCCGATTAGAAATCCCCAGCCTACCCTGCGAGTTTGTTACCAACTTTGATCCCCATTATCCCATCATCCTCGGAGGTCTGAGCTCCGCTGAGGGCAACGTTGGATACCTGCAGGTGCGTTTGGTCAAGACTAGGTACACTATCTGGTGCTGCCATTCAAAAGACCACTGGTTCAGACGGGAGGAATTAGATCTATAGCAGTAATCCTGTTAATAATGTTCTTCATCTCACCATTCAATGGAGAAGAAATGCTGGATTACTTATTGTCATGCAGTGTCAGTAATATTTATATACAGATGTTACTTGGACTTTTGTTTATGGAGAGGTACACTTCAAAAACCCTGAACCTTTAAGTAACTCTACAAGTCCCAGTTTTTCATACTGTAGTCCTCGGAGGTTCCTACAGAATGAAGCTAACATCTGGATCTGTGTGCATGTCAGATGCGGCTGAAGAAACACCGCTGGTATAACCGCATCCTGAAGACGCGAGACCCCCTCATCCTGTCGCTTGGCTGGCGCCGCTTCCAGACCATCCCCCTCTACCACATCGAGGACCACAACGGACGCCACCGCCTGCTTAAATACACGCCGCAGCACATGCACTGTGGAGCCTCCATCTGGGGTGAGACACGGTCACACAAAATGGACTGTGCACTCATTCAGGCTCAACGTCTCATTCTGATTAAGTTCTTGCTGCTCACGGCCGTAAACTTTCCCTCTACGTGATGTCTGTGTACCTCTGTGGTTGTAATTCAGCTCTAAGAGACAAGCACACTTGTAGAGGATGAAATTGTTACATTTTAAATAATACTGATGCCTCTTTGTCACCTGCAAGAACATTTCACTACATAGATTATCTGAACGCTCGTCATCAGTGCCAACGAGTCTGATTTCTGGCCAAATGGGACAGAGTTATGCAGGTTGACTAGAAACGCCTTCAAGTGGGACTCCGGCAGCACCGGTGCACAACAGTGGAGGGAAGGAGAACCAGGAGAACCAGGAGCTGCTGTAAAATGAGAGGCTTTGTGAAGGGAGTCTGGCGCTGGTGAACACCACCACTTTTCCTTACGCAGGCCACCAAAATCAACACAGAGTGGCAATTCCTCAAAGCAGCAGTATTCTTTTAGAGATTAGAAAATGTATAACACGAACAAACGATGATTATTATAACTTTCCCAGAAAGCAGACGCGGTTCAAAGCAGATAGCGTGGACTTCTGTATGTGATAATGATGAGCGGCGTTCTCCCTCCCCTCTGTGTCGCTGAAGGTCCTGTCACGCCGCAGGGCACCGGCTTCCTGGCTGTGCAGACAGTAGCAGGAGCAAAGGTAAGTCCCTCACGCAGCCGAGGCCCAGCGTCTGAACTCTTCAGACAACACGGCACCACTACTAGAGGCTTGGATGTTTCGCCAAAAGCCAAACGTTCTTGTCTGCAGTGACAAATCCAGGCCTTTTGATAAAAAGGAAAGAATAATAGTATTTCATACAATTCAGAATTTTATTGTTTTGAGTTATTGTCAATTAATGTGGTTATTTGCATGTAAACACAATCAAGAAAATAAATCCTTGTTTTAGTTAAATACCTGCTTTGAACATTTATGCTCCATATATAGATGTAGTCAAAATGCTGATACGGTTTTTACAGTATTTCTATTTTCCATCTGTATGTAGTTTACTTATGAATTCCTTTTTTCTCTGCAGGCTAATTTCCGTATCGCAGCCACAGGAGTGATCCTGGACCTGGATAAGTCTGTGACTGTAGTGAAGAAGCTCAAACTCATCGGTTACCCCTACAAGATCTTTAAGAACACCTCCTTCATTAAGGTGGGGACACTTTTATTTACTCTTGTGTCTCCTTTGATTCTGTAGTTTAGGTCTACAGTTCAAAATAAAAACAGGACAGATCAGATGTGTTGGATCACAATATGTTATTTTGAGTTCCTTTTTCAGGTATGGATGCGAGAAAAGACGATTTACCTAAAGAATCCTACAGACACTTTATTTTCTTAGAATTCGGATGAAGGCAGATCCTAAGAGTTTTTGTAAATCGTAGTATAGCTCAATGTATTTAATAGTAACCATATCATGATACATATTGTATAGCTCGATTTCTTTTCAACCAAATTCAACACAATTAGTTTATTTCTCTGGTGAAAAGGCAGTATGACGAATAAGTTGTACGACTGATGTGCAGCGTTACGATTGAATGCTGCCTCGGTGTCACAGGGCATGTTCAACACGGTGCTGGAGGTGGCTAAATTTGAAGGTGCCTCTGTGCGGACAGTCTCGGGCGTCAGAGGTATGATCAAGAAGGCGCTGTCTACGCCAGAAGGAGCGTTCAGAGCCTCGTTTGAGGACCGCCTGCTCATGAGTGGTGAGTGTCTGTTAGGTGGTTGTTCTGAAGAAGGAAAGGTACCTTTATGTAAAGTGGAACTGCACAATGATGTTCTGTTTCTCAACGTGCGTGTGTGTGTGTGTCGCTGTGCAGACGTCGTGTTCCTGCGCTCCTGGTTTCCGGTGTCCGTTCCTCAGCTCTACAACCCCGTCACCTCTCTGCTGCTGCCCGTCGGTCAGAAGGACAGCTGGGCGGGCATGAGGACCCTGGGACAGCTCAAACACGACCTGGGCATCCGCTACATGCCCAATGTAGACTCTCTGTACAAGGTGGAGTAGACACCCCGATCACATTGAAGCGGAGGGAGTTTTACTGAGGTTTCTTTGTAATTCATTTTAAGATAATCATCATTTCTGTCGTCCAACTGAAGTGGGAATGGTGCGACGAGCCCAGTGTTGACTGGCTTGTTATCTGACCGCGAAGTAGAAATCCCGACTTGACGCGTGCATCCTTTTCCCTTCCAGCCGGTGGTCCGTACCAAACGGCAATTCAACCGCCTGCACATCCCCAAGGAGCTGCAGAAGGCGCTGCCCTTTAAGAGCAAACCCAAACTGCAGCAACCCAAAGGGAAGACACCCAGAGATCTGCAGAGGCCCAGTGTGATCAGAGAGCCCCACGAGAAGAAGGTGAGCAGAACCGGACTCTACAGGCTCACTTGAGATGGAGCATTTGTTAATTAATAAAAAGCTCAAAATCCCAAATATGCCATAGATGGCTTTACTATATGTTTATACATAAAACATCTTCTGTCTCAGCACCGTCACATCGGCACAGGAGCCCCACCTCCCTGTTTTTGTTTTTAAACATTTTTATTTTTTTATCAAGACTCCCCAATAAATGCTGTAGTAACGGATCCCAGTGTGTGTGAGCTGCCCGATGACCCTTTAGTTAAACATGACACTTGTCCCGTTCCTGTAGGTGGCGGCCCTTCTCCACGCTCTCAGCACGGTTCATAACTTCAAGAGGAAGAAAGCCCATCAGGTGCAGCACGCCAAACACAAGCAGTTCCTGCAGCAGAAGGGGAAGCAGGAGGAGGCCAAGCTGAAGAGACAGAAGGAGTCCCGGAAAAAACTGTACCGCGTCATGGGCCAAGAGGACAAGAGGAAGCAGCGGTCCAGTCTGAAGGGGGCGTCCAAGGACGACTAACTCACTGGATCTGACTCACAAGGAAAAGCCTCTGCAGACTGAGATGTTCCGTCTGCTCGTTGGACTGTTGACATGCGTTTCAGAACTTTGGCGGGACTGTTTTACTTGTATTTTTTAGATGTATTGATATTAAAGATCTGATGTAAAAGGAAAGTGATCTGACTTTTGGAACTTGTTTTAGTTAAGGAAACTATCGCTCTATAAACGCAATGATGTGTTTCTAATTGAAAGACCCTTTGGCAGATTGGACGGATGGAGGAATCCAGTTAAAGCAAATTCAGATTTTAGAACTTGTGATTGAGGAATTATTAACCAGAATATAAAGTGATATACAATCAGTCACCTGGTGGTGCTATGACATCAAACGCAAATAAAACATAGTCCGTTAAATGGCAGATGAATATATTCCACAAATACAATACAAATGAATGTGCTTGTATTTATTCTTCTCTACAATAAGTACGGCGAATGGGAGCAGCTTTTTGTGATGGCTAGGATGCCTTTAATATACAATACATTGCATAATACAGGTGGTTTATTAATCAACATTCTGCACGACAATCTTTTGTTATAGCATCACACATGTGCCTCCAGTGTGCTGAGCTACTTCTGCGAAACATCCGATTTATTTTAAGGATATCCCTATGCATTGAAAGAGCACAGTCGATTTAGATTGTAATGCACACAGGTTTCATACTGACATCTTGAAAGAGTTAATTATTGACTGCGGTGTAGGGGGGAAAGTGATTTGAGTTGTCCTGAGGCTCTTATTTTGAAGGACGCCGGAAGGAGCTGTAGCTGCTGAGGCGCCAGATGGTTTTATAACGCTTCAGCTGCGACTGCGTGGGCTTCAATGCGGCCTCTCCACAACATGGCTCCGACTAATGCCATTCAAAACTCCTCACAAGCGGGTAAATACACTCGCGTGGCGTCCTCTGTGTTAGCAGCGGTATCTGTTAACCGTTAGCCCGCGTCGCTATGTGTGTGTGACACGTTGTCTTACTGAACTCAAGGCATTGCTGTTCACTTGTGACACCGCGTGTTAACGTGCCCGTGCGCGCGCCGCGCGTGCTCCAGTGCGCGCGCGCGTGCAGTGCGTTGACAAGTTATGAGAGTTAACTAGTTGTGTTCCAGTTTAATCTTTTTGAATGTAAACACTAAATTTAACATCTGGCAGCAAATACTTTGGAATGAATTAGAATTAGAATTTTTTAAGCTGCCTTTTTTGATGAATCCAACTAATTCAGTTTCCCTGTTCTTTGTTATTGTTTTGTGTGTAACCTCTTCAAATTCCCATCTGTATGTCATATATATGTGTATGTCATATATGTCATATATATTTATTTATATATATATATATATATATATATATATTCATATATATATATATATATATTCATATATATATATTCATATATATATATATATATATATATATATATATATTTATTTATATATATATATATATATATATTTATAAATATATATATATTTATTTTTATATATATATTTATTTATGTATCTATATATATATATAATTTACATATAAATAGACATATTTATATTATATAATTTATATTTTTATATATATAGTTCAAATGGTACCAAAAAATATGAACTGTACTTATGGTGACTGTTTGTTACCGTACCTACGTAGCTACATGCATCTTCTTCAATATATGTGCAACCCGTTACTTGTTAATATTTTTGTTACGCTAACTTTATGACCTGTTTTGATTCTATAAAACATTTACGGTAAAAAACCCTGATCAATGTGATTTCTCTTTCGGTTCCAGGATGCCGTTGTCCATTAGAGTCCGAGCTGAGGGCGGTGCTGCAGCAAAGGATCATGGTCCTGGACGGCGGCATGGGAACCATGATCCAGCAGCATAAACTAGAAGAGGAAGATTTCAGGAGCGAAGAATTTAAAGACCACCCTCTTCCACTGAAGGGCAACAATGACCTCCTGAGCCTCACACAGCCCAATATCATTTACAACATACACAAGGTAACCTGTTTATTCAGGGCAAACACAACGGGCCCGTGCTCACTCAGGGCGCATTGGCGCACTCGCCTTGTGTGATGTCGAGCATGTAGTAAGTTTCAGGATTGCGCGTTGATAGTTTTCTGACGCCGATGCGGTGTCTAGTTTGTGCAACATGACGTTAAATAAACTCTGCATGTGTCGTGGATAATCCACGGCCCTCACTGTGCACTACTGTGCACCCCGTGCGAACCGTCGCCGGTGTCTGACCCGTGTCCTCGGTGCTTCTAGGACTACCTGCTGGCCGGTGCGGACGTCATAGAGACCAACACGTTCAGCAGCACCTCTGTCGCCCAGGCGGACTACGGACTGGAACACATGGTATGGTGTCCTAACATGTGGATAAATCCTTCCAGCCGTCGCACATTAGAACACACCCCGCCAGTCACCGTTGGATCCACGCCTAATATCAAGTTCTGCCGTTTTGTCAGCGTTTCCCCGCGTGGTTAAAATCTGCAGGCTACATGCGTCTGTGTGCTCTTACCTCGTACTGTGACCTCGCTCTTATCTCCACCAGAAGCTCCACAATCCTCCCTGCACTCGGCAAGCAAAAGTTTGTCAGCTGGACAACACTGTACTGTGTTGTTTTGGCCTTGAGGAGTAATAAATCATGTATTTGTAAGCAATCAAAAATTCTTTAAATGACTTGAAATGATGATGCCGATGGTTCTAGCTGTCGTTGTCTTTGGGATTTTTACACACAGGGACACGATGAGGCTATTTCATCTCACAAACAATAGTGAATACTCGTAGACCCAAACTGCATCAGGATGTTATGTTTTCTGGGAACGTGTGGATCCTCAAAAAACGTTTTTCTTTTTAATTGCTATTTTAGGCCAACAGCAGATAATGTGGTCAAATCTTTCATTGTACGAGCTGTGTTTAGGTTCTAACGTCTTGTATTCAGTCATTGTAAACACATTTTGTGTGTCATAACTACTGTATTATTATGCGTAACCTTGTCTGACCAATACACAACCCTTGCAAATACTTTGAAAGTCAAAGCGTGTTGTGCGTTTTCCGTCACAGGCGTATCGCCTCAACAGGGCGTCTGCGGAGCTGGCGAGGAGGGCGGCCGACGAAGTCACCAGACAGACTGGTCAGCTAAACTTAACGCCTCGCAGCGGCACGTCATTATCCGTAGAGAGACGCCTGGCATCTCCTCGTGTGTGTGAGTGTGAGTGTGTGTGTGTGAGTGTGTGTAACCCCGGCTGTGACCCGCGTGTGAACAGGTTGTAAACGCTACGTGGCCGGTGCAGTGGGTCCCACCAACAAGACGCTGTCCGTGTCCCCGTCTGTGGAGAGGCCCGACTTCAGGAACATCAGTAAGATGACCGACCGGCCGCTCGCTCGCTTGTCGTCGTCTCTTTGCGTTTCAGGACACGTTAAAGTAACACGCTGTGGGTTACGCCCGCGAACAAAGAAAGCCACTCGTCACGTAGAACATTCAGCTTTGATCCATCAGGTGACCCGTATTCCCCGTCGCCGTGACCTGCTATCAGGCACAGCACTAGAACTAAGCCGATGGCATTGTCGGTAAAGACCTGTGCCATTTGTAAATGCGTCTCCCGGCAATGTGATGTGGGGACGTGATTACTTTGACTGACAGGCGTCTTCTGTTTTGTGTAGCGTTTGACGAGCTGGTGGAATCCTACTCGGAGCAGGTCAGAGGGCTGTTGGACGGAGGAGCGGACATCCTTCTGGTGGAAACCATCTTTGATACTGCCAACGCCAAGGTACCAACAAGCCAATAGTGATTGCTTAACACTAGTTTATTTATTAATTAGACTAGTTTCATACAGCTGAGGGCAGAGAGCGCTGATTACAGAAGGGCAGCAGTGGTTTAGTTAGTAGTTTAATCAATATGAAAATGACTTCGTAATGACCTACTCGTTTAATGGAGCTTTAAATGTTTGTGCTCATATGTGTCCCTTGACAGGCCGCCTTGTTTGCCATCGACCTGCTGTTCCAGAAGAGCTACGAAAGGAAACCTATATTTGTAAGTTTATCCTGATCCTTAATTCATAATCTCTTGGATAGCGGTCCACGCGTGGGTGAAATGTGCGGCCATTTGCGGCACATGTGACCATTTCTCTTTTTCCGCGAGTTGTGTTATTTGTGTAATCCAATCCAATAAAGCTTCAAAACGAGACGCGTGTCCTTCAACCCGTCCTCCCCTCCCTCTCGGTGCACAGATCTCGGGGACCATCGTGGACCGGAGCGGACGCACTCTGTCCGGCCAGACGGGAGAAGCCTTTGTAGTGAGCGTTTCCCACATGAATCCTCTATGGTGAGTGACGGTGCATCGCGCGCACATGCACACAAACCCATCGCCTACCGTGCTCCACCCACTGGCTCTGTCCCCTTCTGCGTTGCAGCATTGGTCTGAACTGCGCTTTGGGGGCAATGGAGATGAGGCCGTTCATTGAAGCCATCGGAAAAAGCACCACGGCTTTCATTATCTGTTATCCCAACGCAGGTAACCGTCAACCTTCATCACAGTGCAGCCCTTTGGGTACATTCTGCAGCTAAATAAGCACTTGCGTGTAAAGATGTGCGTCCCGGTTCTCAGAGAATTTATTAGAACGACTGCTTGCAACAGGGAAACGGACCGCATGGAGTCTTTAGAGCCCTTAACTCCACACTTGTGTCATATTCTAGTCGTTATTGTTGAAAAGGCCTTGAGAAGTTGGAGAACAATTACAATTGATTTTAAAAGATGCTTTCTTTTTTTAATTGATTCGAGTAAATATATTGGAAGTCATACTCAACAACTTACTGTGGGTTAGACTATTAAATAGTTTGCTTTCTTTAGGTTTTGCACAGTTCACATATATTCATTTAATGAAGTAATCACAAGGTTGAAACATCAGTGGACTGAATAAGAAAAGTCAAATACAAAAATTCCTTTTGCGAATTATCTTTATGATGAATGAACGAACGCATGAATGTTCTTGCACGTTGTACTTGGACACAAACATTTACATTTACAATTACATCTGTAATTGGCCTGTGTCTTTTGTTAATGTATCATGCCAGCCAGGATGATGTCCTCATGTTGTATATCTTTCTTTCTGGTTAGGTCTTCCCAACACATTCGGCGGGTACGACGAAACTCCAGAAGTAACAGCCTCCAATTTAAAGGTTGTATTCTGTGCAGTTATTTATTGTTAAGGCGGCTGTTTGGTGTTACGGTACTAGTCGTCATCACGGTGCATAATGTGACATGACATAAAAACATAATTGTGCTGCCATTCTTTATTTACCCACAACTCAAAAAGCATTATTCTGAGCACCATCGTGGGTTTATAAACGTATGGAGGCGTTGCATTTGTCTGCAGGAGTTTGCTACGGATGGACTGGTGAATATTGTTGGGGGCTGCTGTGGGACCACTCCTGGGCACATCAGGTCAGGGGCTTTTTTTCTTCTGACAAGAAAACTTCAAAGCTTCTATGCTACTGAAGATGTTTAAATACGCTTCCCTTCTTCCTCACTTAGAGCCATTGCTGAAGGAGTCAAACACTGTCAACCAAGAGTTCCTGCTGCAGATATTTATCAAGACTACATGCTGCTGTCGGGTACTAAAGACTTAACAGAGGCAGTCTGTAATATGTGTCTTCTCTTCAGTGAGACCTTTTCATCTCGCAAAATCCTCTTTATTCTGCTTGGTAGAAAATATAAGTAGTGAGTAAAGCGTGTGGTCAGATGACTTTGAATACGGTGAATTCTCATATAGTGATGTATTTATTTACTTAAGTGGTCCACTCCTCATTAGAAGCCTGCTGATTTTAAGAGTATTAAGGGGAATCATGTCAGATGTGGGCAGAAGTTTATAACATCGTGAAGAGGTTCCAGTCAAAGGCGTCTTCGTATTGTGCTGCGGACACATTTACTGAAATGAGCTCGCTAACCGTCTGGCCCCATCCTGACTTGTGATACCGCTTGTATCCAGGCAGCAGCCTCCAATTCTGCAGAGTGAATTATTTAGATTGTTTAAATACCTGATACTATATGAAATGTAAGATTTTAAGACCCTAGTAATAAGTGTGACATTCTAACATCCCTGCATGCTTCAAATGGAGCTTATTTTGAGATTCACCTGGTGGAGCTTCACAGCTGTATACATTCTACAAGTCAATAGCGTAGTAGCTTTTATTTGATCCTTTCCTTTACACCTCTTCAGCAACCGGCATACATCAAACATGTCATGTAGAAATGCCCCTTCCATCCACTAATGCCTGTTAAAGCGGAGAGTTGACGTGATGAAATGTGTCTTTCCAGGTTTGGAGCCGTTCAGGATTGGCCCGTACACCAACTTCGTTAACATCGGCGAGCGCTGCAATGTGGCCGGTTCACGCAAGTTTGCCAAGCTGATCATGGCAGGAAACTACGAGGTGAGACGGATTGAATACTATTTTGATTAGCGTTGGAATTATGTTTCATTTGTCCAAAACTCTGATACCGTCCGGAGCGGAGCTCAAATTCTAGCCTGCCCACAGTTGTTTATTTGGGATGCGTTTCCCTGTTTGATGTCCAGGAGGCTTTAAGCATTGCCAAGGCCCAGGTGGAGATGGGAGCCCAGGTGCTGGACATAAACATGGACGAAGGGATGCTGGAGGGGCCCTCGGCGATGGCCCGGTTTTGTAACTTAATTGCTTCTGAGCCGGACATCGCTCGGGTAAGAGTTGCAAAGAACGCATGTTGAAGCGATTGTTTTGCCATGTCTCCGCATTGGGCGTATTGCAGATGAAACCAACATCCACTGGGTTCAGCTTTTGGATTGGGAAGCAAATAATTCAGCAGCTGCTGAATGCACATCATGGATATCAAAACCAGAGCAATTTGACATTTCGTCTATTACCAGCATCGGGTCAACCGTTTGAGAGTTTTGGGTATAAACAAACACCTGCAGGCTGATGACGTTCCAGTTAGCCTCAGCTGTTATTTGTGTTCTGTGCTACTTTGCAAATATTGGCTTGCTAACATGCTAAACTAAGACGGTGAGCTAAACTAAACATTATCTCTGCTAAACATAGCATATTAGCATTGTCATTAGCACATGTTAGTATGCTGACGTTAGCATTCAGGTCAAAGTTGCAAAGCATGTCATTCTTTTAAAAGTTGTGCGCTCCAGTCCTCGTGTATTGATATTAAATATGACGTGTTTTGTTTACTTTGACTTTGCACAGTTGTGTGCTTGCATTTTATTTCTGCTTGCATTCTCTCCTGGTCAACTCGTGATCCTGGTAATAACCAGCCTGCCTCCTCCTCCCCAGGTTCCTCTGTGTATCGACTCGTCTAACTTCTCAGTGATCGAGGCCGGGTTGAAATGCTGTCAGGGGAAGTGTATAGTCAACAGTATCAGCCTGAAGGAAGGGGAGGAGGAGTTCCTGCACAGGGCCGCCACTGTGAAGCGCTACGGAGCTGCTGTGGTGGTCATGGCCTTCGATGAGGAGGGACAGGTGAGCGACAAAGATTATTTTGTGTCACCCTTTCACACAGAGGACTCGCCCCTATGAGCTGACAAGTCTGCCGTCCCACTGCAGGCCGCCGATACAGACCGCAAAGTGGAGATCTGCACCCGGGCGTACCAGTTGCTAGTCAACAAAGTTGGATTTGACCCCAACGACATCATTTTTGACCCCAACATCCTCACCATCGGTACGGGCATGGAGGAACATAACGACTACGCCATCTACTTCATCCGAGCCACCAAAGTTATCAAGGTGATTTTGGTAGAACCACCGCCGCTGCTTTGCTCCCTTCATGCACAGGTGGTCCACTCCTCGTGCGGCGCTCCCTCTCAGGTCAAACATGTATTGGGTGTGTGTGTGTGTGTTTGTTCGCGTAGGAGAAATTACCAAAGGCGAGGGTGAGTGGAGGTCTGTCCAACCTGTCCTTCTCCTTCAGAGGAATGGAGGCCATCAGAGAAGCAATGCACGGAGCGTTTCTCTACCACGCCATCAAGGTAAACACTGACACGCAGCGATCTGACCTGGGCTGAGACCTCCAGGTAGAGGCTGAAACAAGCGGCCCTTGAACGGGGACGATCTGGCCTACAGGGGGACATTCTGCTTGCATCATCTGCTTCCGTTGCCTAGCAACCTGCTGCATGCGGTTGATAGTAAAAGCCTGAAAACTTAAAAATGCAGATAGAGATGGTAATGTTCCTTTTTGGGCTAGATATGCTTCCGGAGCATGATATCTGGAGGAGTTATTCTCAGATATTTTTGCAATGAACATTTTCCAGTCGTTGTAAGTTGAAATCGGTTAAATCATAAACTTTTAGCTAAAAATAATATTGCAATTGTAATCCTAAATATCCTAATTAAACTGTAACCGTAACATATTACAAAATATGTCCAAGCTAGTAGCTGAATGTCACCAGGCGCATCGTTCTTCAGCTTGATGCTGCTTCGTCCTGCCTCCCTAAAACTAAACAACATGTAAAGTTGGTTTATAATCAAACCACAAAACAAAAGCAACAAAGCAACCGAGTTCAGGTCCTTTTGTGTATTTATTCTCAACATTTGGAACGTTACTGACTTGGAAAGTGATATTTAAGGTTCATAACTACTTGAGCTTTCATCCATTTCTGTTCATAATATAAAGTGTAAACTATCTATAAAACTGTGACCACCTCAGTGAGACGTTAGTCAGCCTCCAAAGTGTCAAGATGTGAGGCATTAAAGTGACTGTTCACTAATATCTACGGGCGGAAGCGGGCAGACGAGCTGCCGCGGCTTCCAGCTACGTGAGCTGGTCGGTTGAGGTATTTGTTATTAATGTATGTTTGTACATGAACTCCGGAGGGAGTCCGGTGAGGGAATTCACAGACACTGCCTGTCCCCTGTCCCCTGTCCCCTGTCCCGTCTCCAGGATGGAATGGACATGGGCATCGTGAATGCTGGGAACCTTCCGGTCTACGACGACATCGATAAAGAGCTGCTGTCACTGTGTGAAAACCTCATCTGGAACAAAGACGCCGAGGCTACTGAGAAACTACTGGCCTACGCGCAGGTACACACACGTTCACACGCGTTCACACACGTTCACACCAGCGATACTCTGGCTTCAGCTGAGTCGACAGACTTCGCGGCTTTTGTCCACAGAATCACGTGAAAGGAGCCAAGAAGGTGGTTCAGACAGACGAATGGAGAGAAGGGGACGTAGAGGAGAGGTTGGAGTACGCTCTCATCAAGGTAACATCTGATGACCTCACCACGAAGAGCCCGGCCACATACCGCCATGACTGCGTTCATGAGTATGGGTGTCCATGGCTGTCTACTCCTCGTGTGAACTCACCTCTGAGTTGGCCAATCATCATCAGTAACCCCCCTGTGTTCGTCTCTTCTCTTCTGTAATGGTGTGTTGTGTGTTGCTGCTGCCAGGGAATCGACAAGTATGTGGTGGAGGACGTGGAGGAGTGTAAGGCTCAGGTGGAGCGCTACACTCGACCCCTTCACATCATCGAGGGCCCCCTGATGAACGGCATGAAGGTGGTGGGGGACCTCTTCGGGGCTGGCAAGATGTTCCTTCCACAGGTAGGACGGAAACGAAGCCGAAACCCCAAAAGTAGTTTCTATTGTAACTGGTATTGCGGTTCGCTATGGGTTTTGGGTCACGAACAGAACATTCAGTGGTGTTGTTGCAGGAATGAAGGTTATTTTAGGCACTTTTGCGTTGGCTTCACTTTGCAGAACTGGAAGTTGACAAATCTGTTCGTCGGTCTATTTGGGACGTTTTGAAACCGTAATTAAAGTCCAGGACGGTGTGTCTTTGCAGGTGATCAAGTCGGCTCGTGTAATGAAGAAGGCGGTGGGCTATCTGATTCCTTTCATGGAGAAGGAGAGGGAGGAGATGATGGCCCTGTCGGGGTCGACTGAGGAAATGGTCAGTCTCCACTTAATACGGATTCATTTCTCTTTTTTGGTCCCAGCGTCAGACAGCAGCTGGTTCCCCGCGTTGCCCCCCGGCGGCTCACCTTATTTCAGGTGTAAGCTGAAAACACTCTCTCTAGAAACACTGGAGGAAAATAATGGAGAGGGAAGAGAAGATGGAGTAGAGTAGCTTCATGATGGGCCTTACCCTGTTCTCTGGTCTGCAGGATCCCTACCAGGGCACCATAGTCCTGGCTACAGTGAAGGGGGACGTCCACGATATCGGCAAGAACATTGTGGGCGTGGTGCTGGGTTGCAACAACTTCAGGTTAAAAGTGGTTTATTTCACGCACATGTCAGGCTATGCTCGCTGAGCAGACAGGAACCTCCGCAAAGAAGGAACCGGCAGATGAAAAGAGATCTGTGGATGTCTCTCGTCTTTCAGAGTGATCGACCTGGGTGTGATGGTTCCCTGTGATCGGATCCTCAGAGAGGCCATTACACATAAAGCAGGTACTGTGTGCACTTAAGATTTCATATCAGTCAGTCCGAGATTCCGACGAGATCGTAAGGTTTTCATGCCAACAGGGAAATTATGGCTGATTATTGGGTTTGTGCTTAGTCGTATAGTAACATTACGACCATCATTTAGTTATTTGCTAGATGATGATGAAGACCATATCAGTCATATTACTTTCACAAAAAGAAGAAACGGACTTGTAGGCAAAGTTGCAAATGAAGAGCCAATCCAATCGAAGTTATGTGTATTTCGTTTGTATAAAATCAGCTGCATCGCCGGGGGGTGTTTGTTCCTGCAGATATCATCGGCCTGTCGGGTCTCATCACCCCCTCTCTGGATGAGATGATCTACGTTGCCAAAGAGATGGAGAGACTGGGAATGACAACGCCGCTGCTGATTGGAGGAGCCACTACATCAAAGTAACACAAAGAAATACACAAAGGAGGAGGAGGAGGGGGGGAGGGGGGTCTAGAACCAAACAGAACTGAAGACCGGTGCGCTTCCTAATTGTGAACATGCAGTTGAAATGAAAATGGGCGTTATAGTGACGTCTCAGGTGACTGGTCTGTCCTCTGGTTTTAGAGACACTGCTGTCAGCGGGTCTGAATTGATCCATTTGGATAATTAATCCATAATGGGTCTTTATGTAACATCTGTTGAAGAGTGACGTGCACCTTTTGGTTCTTCCATAACTGCTTCTAATCGGCAGTGGTCTCTTCACAGGATGCACACGGCAGTGAAGATCGCCCCTCGCTACACTTCTCCTGCCATCCATGTTCTGGACGCCTCCAGGAGCGTGGTGGTGGTAAGACATTTTTCAATCCATAGTATTCAAGAGAAAATATTAGAAAATGTCTAAATTGTTACAAACGTTTTTCACATATTCACATAACAAAGAAAGAGAACCTCTTTGGGGGGAAAATACTCGCTCAATGGGTGAGGAATGTTTCAGTCACCACAGTCGTGTGTGTGTTCGTGTTTGTGTGTTTTTGTTTGCGTGTGTGTGTTCGTGTCCTCCTGTCTGTCAGTGCTCACAACTCCTGGATGAGGCCATGAGGGACGAGTACTTTGAGGACCTGAAGGAGGAGTATGAGGAGATCAGGCAGGAGCACTACGACTCCCTGAAGGTAACAATACAAATACGATTTTACTCCTCTGGCTGTTTTAATCATAAATCATGTAAAAACAACTTATTATCCCTCCCACCCTCGTCATAGTAGGTTTTCTTAAATATTATTTAAACCGTTAAAAATAGGAAATTTGTTGGACCATTTCGGTTACTGTGTAACTCTGTTCAGACCCTTGAAATCATCTTTTGATTGTGTTTGAATTTGAGGTCGATGGTTATCTCAACATGCGGCATTGTGGCCGATTGTAATGGTACATTTCACTCAACTGGAACAATGGTTAATAAACCTCCGTCTGTCCGTGTGGAGCGCTTTGAATACTTATCACAAAGTCAACAGAAAAAAGTCAATAGGTTAGTGTCTCATACGCTCAGAACCCGTTGAAACGCCATCATGAGGCTGTTCAATTATAAAACATGTGTTTAGATTTATTATTTATGATTTTCTAAGACTGTCGAGTCCAAATGTGATGCAGAAAAGGGGAAATTCAAGCTTTTATTCCCGTTATTTTATTTTTTCTGACTTGAAGCACTTTATTTGAACATGCAGAAATTTTAACATATTATTTTTTTTAAATGCAGCCCTACTTTTATTTAGTTAATCGAGAGAACATTATTTATATTTGCAGTCTCACATATATGTTCAGTTATTTGACAATAAATAAATATTGTCAAAAGACTTTTATAATCATAGTGAATTCATTTGATTTGTTTAGTTGTGTATTGATTACATGCAAATGTTGATACAACTATTTGATTACACTAAGTAGTCACATTATGATCTTCCGGACTTTTGCTTCTAGAATTTTTCTCTAACTGGACCTCTTCACATTTTAGTTAAAGACCCCTGATGTATGTTATTAGATGTTGTTATTATAAGTGTTTCTCTCAGAATCGATACGCTTCCGTTTTAATGAATGTTTATTCTCCAAGTCTAGTTTTGTCAGTTTAGTGAAGTGTAATCTGAAAGGTTTAAATCACACAAATGTCCCGTTGTTACCTGAGTCTGTGTGGAACGGATGACAGAAGGTCGAAACTCCTCCCCCTCATTAACTCCTTTAGCACTTGACTTTCTGCAGCATCAGTCGTCAATGGTGACTTAAAAAAACGGCCTTTGCAGAACATTTTCAAATTGTTGTAGAAAAGAGCAGTCGTGGAAAAGGATGATGCATCCAAACAGCCGTGACGCTGTGAAACTACATTGCCACACACGCACCTCTGTGTCCTCTGATGGCCTCCTGCTCTAGCCGGTAAACCAGGTGGCTTCTGCCGATATCCATGAATCGTTTACAGTTGGTTGGGTGTGTGTTTGCCCAAACATTCAAAATAAGTTGAGTTTAAAATGTGTGGCCTCTGTTTCCTCAGGATCGCAGGTATCTGTCTCTTTCCCAGGCCAGAGCCAAGGCTTTACATATCGACTGGCTGTCTCCGCCACCACCAGGTGAGTTTACTCGGATACGACGGAAACGACATCCGAGGTCATTAAATAGCTGCTATGGACAAATCTCATCCTGAAATCCGGCCTAATATCCAACAACCATTTAGTCATGAAATGGAACGTCCTTTAGAGAACCCAAAGGTGCTTTCTGCTCTACAATCCAACAAACTCAACGGTCCCACACCCACGTCATCAGGTCACATGACATGACAAATAGACCAAGAGAAAGGTCAAGAGCTTCCCTCCATTCCGGACTGATTAGTCAGTTACACAATAAAACATGAGCAAATACTGAGCAAACCCTTTAAAGTAAGATGCACTGGTCTCCTACAGCTTCAAATAGCCCCTGTTACTATTCACCTGTTCATACTAAATTGTGTGAAACGTCAGCTGGTGTTTTTTTGATTTCTATTTTTTTTTTAAATTCACTGTTTTCGACAACATGCATTTTTACAGTTAATTTATTTGTCAAGCTTCCAGTTTTCCACAGTAAATGGGATTAAAAAAATAAAATAAAATGAAGGGATGAGTAAATAATAGTTGTCCACTCCTGAATGTCGGTGCCACATATGCCTTTCAAAGAGGGTAGCGTATGATGTGTGCATAGAGAGAGTTAAGGGGTCACAATTCAGCTGGAGAGCCGAGCAACATGCGGTAACAACCCTCATTGTGTCAGTAATGCTGTGACCCCATCGTTCTGTAAAGACAGGCTTTTGGAGCCGTAATGAATGTTATTCGTTCCATGTGATGGATGATCCACATACCGTATGTAGCGGCATCCAGCTGTCTGCATGGACCTTTTGAAAGGCACGCGTGCTCTCCCTCTCTGTTCCAGTGCGTCCTCAGTTCCTGGGCACCCGTGTGTTTGAGTGCTACGACCTGCACAGCCTGCTGGCCTTTATCGACTGGAAGCCTTTCTTTGACGTGTGGCAGCTGAGGGGAAAATACCCCAACAGAGGTTACCCCAAGATCTTTAAGGACAAGACCGTTGGTAAGAGCTCGATGTCACCGACCGCTATGGTGCTACAGATATATATGATAAATATGAGATAACTTTTTCAAATTTAATTCAATACTGTAGTATATTGTATATTTTCTTCAAATCTATTGCAACATTATAACAATATATACATGTATTCATGGTTAAAAGTAAGATGTTTTATTTTAGCAAAAAAGAGCCTTGCATATTAAGGTTTTTAGAATGCAGCTTTAAATTCCTAAAATTATGAAATTATTGACCAAAAAAAAGGAAATCCCAATGAAATTCAAATTTTTAATTAAGCAATTCATCAGATAATCTTTTTATTTTTATTTAATAGATTTTATTTAATGCATTTTTTAATTTGACTAGTGCAGTGAAACCAGCGACATCATCCTGAAAGCTAAAATAAATAAATGTAGTGAGTCAGTAAAACTCCCTGCAGCTGAAAACATGTCTGACCTGTCTATGAATTTGACTTCCCGCAGGTGCGGAGGCTCGCCGAGTCTTTGATGAGGCCCAGCAGATGCTCAACCAGATGATTGACAGCGGTAGTCTGACTGGGCGGGGCCTGGTGGGGTTCTGGCGTGCCCAGAGTGATGGCGACGACGTCCGCGTCTATGAAGGCGATGCCGCGGTACACCCGGACACCGAGCCAATCGCCACGTTCCACGGATTACGGCAACAGGTGAGTTTGATAGACCGCTGCGGTACATTTCACCTGGTTGTGTCCATCGTCCATCAAAGGGCCACAGATCCACCTCTCAGCACCAGCCTTTTGCTTCTGGATGTGACCTTCACGACGGAGGCAGAAATGCGTGGTGACACATTACCAAAGTAACAGTCGCACATTTCCTGTGTGTGTGTGTGTGTGTGTGTGTGTGTGTGTGTGTGTGCGTGTGCTGCAGGCGGAGAAGGACAGCTCCAGTTCAGAGCCCTACCTCTGTGTGTCTGACTTTGTTGCCCCCGCCGACAGCGGCGTGACGGACTACGTCGGCGTGTTCGCTGTGGGCGTGTTTGGAGCCGAGGAGCTGAGTCAGCAGTTCCTGGCTAAGGGAGATGACTACAGCAGCATCATGGTCAAAGCCCTGGCTGACCGGTTGGCTGAGGTACAGTAGGGAAGCTCCGTTCCTGCTCCATAACAGTGTTGCAGCCTCTACTACAACCCCCCCCACCCCTCCCCCCCCCCCCCCCCCCCAGGCCTTTGCCGAGGAGCTCCATGCTCGCGTGCGTAAGGAGCTGTGGGGCTACAGCACTGACGAGGCGCTGCAGGCCTCCGACCTCCACAGAATTCGATACCAGGGCATCCGACCAGCGGCCGGTTACCCCAGTCAGCCCGACCACACAGAGAAGAGCACCATGTGGAGCCTGGCCGGGATCCAGGAGAAGACCGGTGAGGGCATCAGGCACTTTGCTGTCACACACGGCTGTGGTATTGAGGCGCGGCTCAGACCTTCTAGAAGAAGCCATTGAAACTAGGTGTATTCCTCAATCTTTCTTCTCTACACATAAAAGGTGGTTTGGAGATCCATGATTGACAACCTTCACTAATGAAACCAATACATAAAGACATTGGGGTTCATGGTTGTCAATGGGAGGAATCCAAATCAGGCCCTTACAGGATTCACATGTTCTTCCTTAACGTTGGAAATATAGGTAACAGGTTCATGTGAGGGCTGCCCAAATATCAACAATATATTTGACAATATATATATATATATATATATATATATATACATATATATGAATTTTGTGGATATTTAGTACAGATTAACATCTTTTATCAAATGAGATTATAAAAGCCTCATACAAGTTGTATAGAAAGAAGAAACAAATTGAGATATTTGTTAATACGAATCAAAGCTATTCCAATTGTTGAAGTATGATTATGAAAGTGTGTGTGTGTGTGTGTAGGTATTTATCTCACAGAGTCACTGGCCATGATGCCTGCGGCCTCGGTGTCTGGACTTTATTTCTCCCACCCTCAGGCCTCGTACTTCGCCGTGGGCAAGATAACCAAGGAACAGGTTTGGCAAACCATCCTCATCTTTTAACCACTACAAATAACTATACTCATAAATACTAGACCATCACCATGGGTGCATCTTGCTGTTTTGTGAGTCCACGGCTGATATTGAGCTTGTCGGAAGACGGTTCCGTTGCGTTTGCTCCTGTCATCAGCGTGTGAATGGTTGAATGATGACCTCTAGTGTTGACGCGCTTTGAGTGGGTTGAAGAATAGAATGGAGACATACAAGCACAGTCCATGTTCCATTGACGGGTTACAGAAGAGTAGAGGACTTTGAGGACAGGATTGTGAGATTAATGGGACATTAATATTGTATTAATGATTATAATATAATGTGATGAAATAACCGTGCCTTGCTTAAAGGTTGTATTCTCTCTACTGACCAGCAGAGGGCGGCGACTCTACTTGCACAAACAAGTCTGGTTGTTTAAAGTCAATGAGAAAATGACCCTAATTCTTTTGTCATTTTAATTCCTCAGGTTAATGTCTCAATCTCTAGTTTCAAGTCTTCTTCAATACTGCAAGATGAAAGAAATACATTGGATATGTATTGATTGTATATAATTTACCACCAAATATTACATTTTTCTTTTAAATTGTTCAATACTGTTTGGTGTTCATTTAGTGAAGAAGTTGATTTGGAGGCGTAAAATGGACCATAAAGAGGAGTATTCTGGTCCTGGTTTAAATGGTTACTCTGTCATGCCTACGAGCTGTCTATGATTTTCTCTTAGAACTTTAGCTCTTTCTTTTGTTCCCTTCACCAAAGTTCAACGTAACCATTTTGGCCGCCTAAAAATCACCGCCAAGATGACGACAGAATCTGTGAATCTGTTGACATGCGTGGATTTCAACCTATTTTGAAATAGTCTCTATAGTCGTATTTGCACAAGTCTAAAAATGTGCAAATACTCTGGAGGAGGATTTGTAAAGAGGAGTTCAGACACGTAATCTGGCTGAACTTGTGTTGTTCTTGTCTTCAGGTGGAGGACTACGCCGCAAGGAAAGGGTTGGGGGTGGAGGAGGCGGAGAGGTGGCTGGCCCCCATCCTGGGCTACGACAGCGAGGCGTAGTGGGTGAAGTGGACTAACAGTCTGTAGCCCCCCGGGGTCCTAACCGCGCTGCTCACACACAGGTTTTATTTTCAGTCCTTTTGTGTCAAAGGGTATGACACACCTCCCAATACTATGCACATGCTTGTATTTTATGAAAGTATCATCCAATCTTTATTAAATGACTGAGATGATTCAAAGAGGGAAATAATCTGTCGGTGTTGCATCAGTCACATGTGTCTCCTTTAGCAGATCTTATCATTTCTTCTGAATGTTGAGATTACAAATGGTTTTAACACTCATCCCTGTTCTGTGGCGAGCATCAGTGTACATCGATGCAGTTTATAAAACCATTGAAAGGGGGACAAAGCATTATGGGTCGGGGGGTCAAATTTGGGAAGATTTTCCCCATTTGCTTTCTTTTAGATTAAAATGAAAAGAATCAATCTCATGTCTGTGGCACGGCAGTCAGGATGTGGTTGGATCAAAGAAAGAAAACATGACTTGTTGCAAGTGCTCACTGTCGATAAGGGACAGTTTTCCGTTTTATATTTGATGGAGCTGACTAATTATTTGGCAGTCAACCAAATCCAATATGCATGAAAGCCAGTTGAGAACACTACAAACCCACAGTAAACTAAACTTTCCCTATTTCTTTTATTTTCATTATTTTATTGTTTTTGTGTAAGCATGTTCACATCAACATTTTGCATTGAGGCAAGTACTGTAATATATCATTTAATGGTGATTACTTGAAAGCCACGTTTTTAAATGTGTTTTTTTTTTGGTTTTTACAGTTTTTACCAAATATAAAATGACTAAGGATGAAGCAAAATATTTCATTGATAATAATAATAAGAACGATATAATTCGCACAATGATTAAATATTCTCCCCTCCTTCATGTTGCTGCTATTCTACTGGTTACAGGTGTAGTGACGCTGGCCAGCGCTCCACTGGAGAGGCCATTACAGATCCACGGTACAAGTTACTCTTTTTGATGCCATAGAAATGCAGAAGAAGTAGAATGTACATTGCAATTCAAATCTGCTTCTGGTCTTGGTGCAGATATTGTGACCCAACGTAGCGAGGTAGGACAAGATGGTAACCATGGTAACCACTAAACGCAGTGGTACTGTTACCATGCGTTGGTGCTACGTCTAGCTTCTAGCTACCATCCTTAATACCATCCATTGGTTACAGAACGTGCTCCCAAGCAAGCTACAAGGTTTTTCACCATAACCACAACAGCCGCAATTTTCTTTTTCACTTTTGTCACTAATTCATCATTTCATTTTGTTCATTTCATTCATTTTGTTCTTTCTTTCAATTCTGTCAATCCTTATTGAGACAACACTCAACGAATTAAACCTTTGCCATCTTGTTTCACCCTGTAGAGCAGTGGAACCACAGATCCAAATAGTGTATTGGTTAGTTGTGTCTATTTGTTATGTAATTACTCTGGGGGGATTGTGGAAGAGGTGCATGGGAAGTATGACAAAGTTATCGGTATTTCTCATTTTTTCATTATGCCGTATGTTTTATTAACTTCCACATGTTGTTTAAATTTAACCAGGTATTTCATTTGCTGCGTGTCTATATAGTCTATATGGCCATCTCCTCATTCAAGGTGTTGGGTACAAATTCTAATAGAGTTACCGTAAGATATTGTCCGCATGCACTTCACATGTGTCTTAAAGCCCTGATGTGCTGCAGTGGCTGAGCTCAGTCTCTATAAAACTGTTTTAATTATTTGTCTCTTGTATTGGATAAAGGTGTTATGGATAAATACTGACTGCATTGCAAATACTGTGAAACATGAGCAATAGAACAGTGTTTTTAAAAAAATAAATCCTTATAACACATTTCTGTTTGTCAGAGTATTTCTCCAGTCCACCATTAAGGAAAATAATGATGATATTTTGGGGCATTTAAAAGTTTAATTTCTTGTGTGGCTCTGGAGCAGCTCTACCATGTCTGGGGAAACTCCGAATCGGGGAGCATCAGAAAGGAAGCTGCTGGTGCAGAAACTACAGTATATTTCAGTACATTTTGCACCGACTTTCTCCTTCCTGTCAACGTTATGGAAATGAAAAACATAATTGTTAGAGAACAATGTTTACAGTATAAACCTAAGTGTAAATTATTCATAGTTATGGGATACTATTGATTTCTTTCCAAAGAATATTTATGTTGTCTAAGTAGTTGTAGATATTATGTACGCATGTATTTTAAAAGTACTGAATGCCTTCTGTGTTTGCACGTTTACTCCTTCAACCGTCTATCAGCAGAACAAAGGCTCAGCTCTCTTTTCCCTTCGTCCCTGCCTGTTATTGAAAAGGATTTAATAACTAACAGAAGCAAATACAATTACAAAGTGAAATGCGGAATGACTAGTATAGTGTTTTGCTAAATAGTCTTCTTCCACACAGTCGATTCTGACCTCAAAGCATTGATCTCCAGAGATTCTGCCCGTTCTCTCATTACCGTCCTCCTCCCACGTTGGTCATCGTGACATTCCTTTATTGCCTCCATCTGAGACCTGAAACCTCTGCTGACTGTCCCTCATTATTTGTCTGGAGTTTCCTCATGTAAACACAACATAGCATGCATAATATTATCATCGAATAGCTGATACACTCTAATCACAACACATCTTAAATCATCATATTTCATAACATCACTGCTATCATGTTTAAGTGATTTTACATGGTCCAACACCAAAACAATTACATCCTGTACAACCAGGTTAGAAGCACATTGACGAGGGAGGTCCAGGCTGCAAAGAGGAGCTACAACCGACCCCACCGGCACTGAGGCTCTGCGACGAGGACGTGACTCCAGGGGTGTCGCCTTCCTGCATCGAGGTCTATGCGGACCAGCTAGCCCCCCCGTCTTCACGCCGATCCTCAACCGATGACTGGAGCTCTGTGAAGTCCCATCCTGCTTCTAATGCTGCCCCATCATCCCGGCCCCCAAAACCCCTCCATCACAGGATTAAATGACTACAGGCCCGTCACCCTGACGCCTGTGGTCATGAAATCCTTTGAGAGGCTGGTGTCGGCCCACCTGAAGAACATCACAGGGCCCCTGCTGTTTACTTACCGGGCCAACAAGGCAGTGATTGATGCAGTCAACATGGGACCCTCTCATTTACACAATTGATTTAGAAAAAATTGAAATATATGTATGTATATGTATATATGTGTATTTATATATATAAAATAATATACATTATTCCACCTACATATTCCATGTAAGCGTAATATCTCTTATTTATTGTTGGGTAACTGGAAGAAACGGTCGAGAGAGAGAGAGAGCTGGCAAACTGCTCGCGTACACGCGCAACCACGCGCGCGCACACCTGTGCAGCTCCTCCCTCGGTGAGCGCGCGCCGCCCAATGAGAAACGACTCCCGCTGCGCGTTGGCTCAACGCACGCGTGCACCAAACGCGCGCGCGCACCCCGGCCGGCCCGTCGTCCGCACGCAGACACCGCTCGAGCGTCTCCGCGTGACGGCTAACCATGGCTGAGGGAGGAGAAGGCGAGGATGAAATCCAGTTCCTGCGAACTGTAAGTCCGCGTCGTGTTGCTCCGGTTGTGTGCGCGCGTGCGCGTGTGAGCAGCGTGCGCGTGGTTTGGGCTGGGAGTTTACCGCATTAAGGACTCCTGCTCCTCCGGAGTCATCGGTCAGTGAGTCCGCATCATGCCTGACAGACTGACCAAGACACCGGGGGACCAGCGAGGTGTCATTGCTGTGTGAGACAGGGAGACAGAGACAGGGAGACAGAGGGACAGAGGGGCTGTGCGTGTGCGCGCCGGCGGTGCGTGGAAGCGGAGCGCAGTGCGGTGCTGACTGGCAGCGCGGAGTCTGCGGCTGCATCTGCTTCAGCTCACTGCAGCCGCGGGTCCTGCTCCTCTTACAACGGAGTGACGGGACCAACTTGTGTTAACTGCCCTTGAGAATTTCAGTTTTTCTTCTTACCCCCCAAAAAAGAAAAGAAATCGTAGAATGATAAACCCGGTGTCGGTATCCTGCCAGAGAAAGAAAGGCTGCTGCAGCGCCGTTAAGGTGCTTGATCCGATAAAACATCTGCACTGGAAGGACACATCGGAACGAGCGAGGCCCCAACATTTTAAAGCTGAACCATTATCTCATATTTGGTGAAATAACTCTGAGTGCCAAAGAGTATCAGCCTCTCTGCTCCACGGACCACGTTGGCCTTTTTCAGCTTTCCTTTGATCGAGTCTCACTGTCATGCTGAAATGTGTCAATTTGTCCCCGTGTCCACCCTCCAAAAAGATCTGATTAGTGACGCTTTGTGAAGGGTTAGATATCGACAAGCACCATATGTATGACAATGCACGTGTCAGGTAGCCTCGGGATATACTGACATACAATACCATTATTAACATTATATTCAATTAATACATTTGATTTATACAGTGGGGCAAAAAAGTATTTGTGAAAGTTCTCCCACTTAAAAAGATGGGAGAGGCCTGTAATTTTCATCGTAGGTACACGTCAACTATGAGAGACAAAATGAGAAAAAAAAATCCAGAAAATCACATTGTATTGTAAATTATGGTGGAAAATAAGTATTTGGTCACCTACAAAGAAGCAAAATGTCTGGCTCTCACAGACCTGTAACTTCTTCTTTAAGAGGCCCCTCTGTCCTCCACTCGTTACCTGTATTAATGGCACCGGTTTGAACTTATTATCAGTATAAAAGACACCTGTCCACAACCTCAAATAGTCACAGTCCAAACTCCACTATGGCCAAGACCAAAGAGCTGGCAAAGGACACCAGAAACAAAATTGCAGACCTGCACCAGGCTGGGAAGACTGAATCTGCAATAGGTAAACAGCTTGGTGTGAAGAAATCAACTGTGGGAGCAATTATAAGAACATGGAAGACATACAAGACCACTGATGATCTCCCTCGAGCCGGGGCTCCACGCAAGATCTCACCCCGTGAGGTCAAAATGATCACGTGAACGGTGAGCAAAAATCCCAGAACCACACAGGGGGACCTAGTGAATGACCTGCTGAGAACTGGGACCAAAGTAACAAAGGCCACCATCAGTAACTCACTACGCCGCCGGGGACTCACATCCTGCAGTGCCAGACGTGTCCCCCTGCTCAAGCCAGTACATGTCCAGGCCCGTCTGAGGTTTGCTAGAGAGCATTTGGATGATCCAGAAGAGGATTGGGGGAATGTCATATGGTCAGATGAAACCAAAATAGAACTTTTTGGTACAAACTCAACTCGTCGTGTTTGGAGGAGAAAGAATGCTGAGTTGCGTCCAAAGAACACCATACCTACTGTGAAGCATGGGGGTGCAAACATCATGCTTTGGGGCTGTTTTTCTGCAAAGGGACCAGGATGACTGATCCGTGTAAAGGAAAGGATGAATGGGGCCATGTATCGTGAGATCAGCAAGGGCATTGAAGATGAAACGTGGCTGCGTCTTTCAGCATGACAATGATCCCAAACACACCGCCCGGGCAGCGAAGGAGTGCCTTCGTAAGAAGCACTTCGAGGTCCTAGAGTGGCCCAGCCAGTCACCAGATCTCAACCCCTAGAAAATCTTTGGAGGGAGTTGAAAGTTGGTGTTGCCCATCGACAGCCCCAAAACATCACTGCTCTAGAGGAGATCTGCATGGAGGAATGGGACAAAATACCAGCAACGGTGTGTGACAACCTCGTGAAGACTTACAGGAAACGTTTGAGCTCTGTCATTGCCAACAAAGGGTATATAACAAAGTATTGAGATGTACTTTTGTTATTGAACAAATACCTATTTTCCACCATAATTTACCAATAAATTCAATAAAAATCCTACAATGAGATTTTCTGGATTTTCTTTTCTCATTTTCTCTCTCATAGTTGACGTGTACCTATGATGAAAATTACAGGCCTCTCCCATCTTTTTAAGTGGGAGAACTTGCACAATTGGCGGCTGACTAAATACTTTTTTGCCCCACTGTATAAATAGAGCTCACCGTACTGTCTCACTCGTATGTCACATACAGCAGACATGTTGTATTCTCTTTGAACTAAAATGAAAAGAACTTCATTTGAAAACCACCCTTCATTTACATGTCGACGGCATAAACATCATATGAAACATTGGGCACTCGTGAATGTTGCTGGGTCCAGGTCCAGGTCCAGGTCCAGGTCCAGGTTCAGGTTCCAGATGCTACTGCCTGTGCTGCGATGTAACAATTCGGTCCCATTCGCTTTCCTTAGCTCAGAAGGCAAAATCCATTTGAAACAGGATTAAAAAAAGACATATAGATGGTAGTCACCTATAAGATGTAACGGTAGTGATCATTAGTCGTGGCCAGCTGACTATTTGCCTCACGTCTTCACATGCAGACAGCTGTTTTGGCCCATCCAGAGCACGTGGAGGCAACATCTCGCCTGGCCTTGAACGCTGCTCTCCTAACGTTGTAAGGCTAATCCATGCAAAGACAATACACAGACGTAATTGTACCGAGTAATGGAATAGAATCCCAGCCTCTAGTCATCCATAGTCATACATACCTGGACCAGCCATTTGAGGCGTGATGGATATCTAAAAGGTCCGGTTTGTTACTTTTTGCTCGTTCCAACGCTTTCCAATGTGTACATTTCCTGGTCTGTGGGGATAGTTTATGTCTCATTGTAGACATACAGTTCAGTAACATTAGAATTCTGCTCAAACGCCTCCCTCCAGGTACGTCTGACTGGGGGGGGGGTGTAAAAACTCTTTGAGTGGTCGGAAGACTAGAAAAGCGTCCACTTCCCATTTACCCAGAACACACTGAAAGAATAACTAGCCTGTGAGCTTCTTGGTCCCCCCCCCGGCTAATGTGGCCTTGTTAATTCTGGACTACAATAAACACAACATGGAGGGAATAAAAGGCTCCCCAGTTGATACAGAACTTTGGGATGAGAACAGAAGTAGCGCGGCAGCTGTTCTGGTTTCTGCTCAACAGGCGACCCGTCCCCGTTCCAGCGTGCCGTAGCCTCATGTTGTGGTCCACAAATAACAAACCAACTCACAGTGCATTAGATCCGTAGCGATTGAGTAATAACTAGTTGGCTTGCGGATTGGACTAAAGGCTTAATCGTCAGCACATTAACACAATTACCCTCAGTGGCATTTTGGGCTCCCGATCATTAGACCTCGAGACGATCAGTCCCAACGTTACAATAACACCCAATAGTGCATGAAATAGAGCTAAATAACTTTGCTTTCAGTCAGTGAACTGTCAACTCCAAATTGGGTGATATTGATGTCAACATACGGTTGATTGTTATGAAGTAGTTTACATCTAATTGTGCCCATTGTAAACACTGCATGAGCTGTATATTTCTTTAACCATGTAGTCATGGAGGTACACAGCAAATGTCAGTGTTAAGTCAACACTCAACGAAGTGTTAACAATTTAACTCAGAATAAGTGTTAAATACACTGTACGTAGAGATAAACCCAATAGAAGTGTGACACGGGTGTACAGTTACATTTCAAACCTATAAAAGAGTTAATTTATCTCTACTAAGTGTCGCAAATAAATAAAGCAGTGTCAAATACAAAATAAATACACTCTATATAGTCCTGGATAATGACTCCAGCTCTTTCCTACAATTGACTCTTGTAACAGTTGAATCACTTTTTGCAATGTGATTTCGACTCTGCACTTTAGAGCTAACGCCGGAAAATTAACAGATTTTGCTGTGTAGTTGTTGAGAATTCAAAAATGTCTAATGTTTCAGATAAAGATTGTGTTTATTAGATATAGTTACAGTTGTTGACAGTATTTTCTCAAGGTAGTTAGTCTCTTACAGCAGAGGTCACCTGTTATTATCACAGTCCCCCCCAATCCTACTGTGCTTCATGGACTTTTTGATTCTAAACGGACCATCATTTACTAAAGGATCACCATGCTGTACATTAGAAAAGTCATTCCGTACAACCTGCTGGTCAGGACAGGGGATGCAGGTTTTAAGACCCTCGTCGTCTTCACTCGGCAGAACCAGAGGTCGCAGCGGGGAGAGAGTGCGGGTCACTTAATTTAATACTTACATTAGCCGCTCAGGTGTGCACTGAATCTTCATCAGAGCCACATCGGCAGGAAGGTTACAGGTGTTACAATCACTTTGAAAAGGTGCTTGCTTCAGTCTCTTCTGGCTGTAGGCGTGTGCGAGGGAGTCGGGAGTTGTACACGCTGTGTGTTCGCCATGTTTTGATGCTGGCCACGTGTCAGCGGCTCGGTCAGTGATCTATATCCTGTAGCTGTTGAAGTATTGGTTCAAGGCCGTTCTCTCCATCTGCTTGGAAATGCGTCTGGATCGGTACGTCAATCTGTCTCTGACTGCACATGAACTCCTCTACAGACCCACTCCCTGCTGGTCTGGTACACTGCTGCACTTCATCATACGGTCAAATGCTAATGCACTGCAGGTATACTGCAACACGCCTTATTCTATTGCTATTTTATATATACATTTAAATATACAGTGCATAAATATGATAAGCACCTACGATAACTATATAAAGTATGACTGTGTAGCCGATTTACGTCACCCATACGCAGCCGCACACACTCTCAGGTCTAAGGGCGGAGGTCCGATGGAGCTTTTGAGGGTGTGGAACGCCGTGCCTGCATCGCTACGCCTCAGAACATATTCAGTCAGCAGCTCACAGCGCACCTTTTTGTAATGTCCTGTTCCTGCTTTTAAACTGTGTTTTACATCGTGTATTCTATCCTGTGTCATGTTGTTCATTGGCCCCTTTTGGTCACAGTGTGTTTTTCTCCATGTTGAATTGTGAAAAGCACTGTAAATTAATTTGACTTACTCACTCTACTTTATACGATAACTGTAAGCAATAGTGAGTAAGTGCCCCGCTGCCTCTACGCCCCTTTTAGACGAACGTGTGCTTCATATAAAGCATTGCCGAGTTTCTAAAAGCAGTTGCACATTTACATGCAGGCTTTTTGTCTCCCTCGTCATCCTCCTCTCCCCCTGTTCCATCCCTACCTTTCACCCCCCCCCTCTAATCCTCCTGCACTCCCTGCTGAGTGCACTTTGAATGCAGATCAATACGCGGTTACTGGTGCCTGCTGATGTCTCAGCACAAAGCAAACAGCGTGGCCACGGCCGTGTGTTTGTGTTCATTTAATGCCTCTGACAGAAGTCTGTCTGCACGCGGTCGTAATGGACCAAGCAGAGCATTCCGACAGGGGAGCCCCCCGTCAATGAAAGGAGCATTCTATCGGGGAGCATCAACACTATACCGCAAATAAACATGCAGTTCAACATTTAGTGATACGCTGTTTTCACCTTTAACCCGATCAACTCAACTTATTTTTTTTATTAATTCATATCAATATGTACAGTTGTGGTCAAAAGTTTACATACACTTGTAAAGAACATAATGTCGTGGCTCTCTTGAGTTTCCCGTTATTTCTACAAGTCAGATTTTTCTCTGAGAGTGATTGGAACAGATACTTCTTTGTCACAAAAAACATTCATGGAGAACCAAACTTCATGAATGTTTTGTTCTTTTATGACTTTATTATGGTTTAACAGAAAAAGTGATCAAATCTGCTGGGTCAAAACGACACATACAGCAGTGCTAGTATTTGGTTACATACTTTTCACTTCAATTAGGCGCCTTTGGTAGCCATCCACAAGCTTCTGGCAAGCTTCTCGTTGAATCTCCTGCTCTTGACAGAATTGGTGCAGTTCAGTTAAATTTGATGGCTTTGTGACATGGACTTGTTTCTTCAGCATTGTCCACATGTTCTCAATGGGATTTAAGTCAGGACTTGGGAAGGCCATTCTAAACCCCTAATTCTAGCCCGATTTAGCCGTTCTATTGCCACTTTTGATGTGTGTTTGGAGTCATTGTCCTGTTGGAACCCCCAACTGCACCCAAGACCCAACCTTCAGGCTGATGATTTTAGGTATCTTGAAGAATTTAAGAAGAAGGTAATCCTCCTTCTTCATTATCCCATTTACTCTGGCAGCAAAACAGCCCCACAGCATATTACTATCACCACCGTGCTTGATGGTAGGCTTGGTGTTCTCTGGGTTAAAGGCCTCACCTTTTCTCCTCCAAACATATTGCAGGGCATTGTGGCCAAACAGCTCGATTTTTGTTTCGTCTGACCACAGAACTTTCCTCCTGAAGGTCTTACCTTTCTCCATGTGATCAGCAAACTTCAGTCGAGCCTTTAAGGTGCCGCCTTTGAAGCAAGAGCTTCCTTCTTGCACGGCAGCTCTCAGTCCATGGAGATGCAAAACACGCTTGACTGTGGACACGGACACCTGTGTTCCAGCAGCTTCTCATTCTTGGCAGATCTGCTTTTTGGTGCTTCTTGGTTGACTCTTCACCCTCTTGACCAGTGTTCTCAGCAGCAGGTGATAGCTTGTGTTTTCTTCCTGATGGTGGCAGTGACAAAACAGTGCCGTGCACTTTATACTTGCTAACAATTGTTTGCACTGTTGCTCTTGGGACCTGCAGCTGCTTTGAAATGGCTCCAAGTGACTTTCCTGACTTGTTCCAGTCAATGATTCGCTGTTTCAGATCCATGCTGAGCTCCTTTGACTTTCCCATTGTAGCGTTTGTGGGCGTTTGTATCCAATGAGCTCTATTTAAATGGCCTCAGAGAAGCTGTAGTCACTCATAACCACTCACAAGAAGTTAAGAGGCCGTGAAGCTCATTTCATTGACACAGCTTTATAAGTCACTAAAATTGCTAATTCATGTTGCTGTATGTATATTTTGGACCCAGCAGATTGTTTCTGTAAACCCATAATAAAGTCATAAAAGAACCGAACTTCATGAATGAAGAAGTATCTGTTACAATCACATCACATCAGAGAAAAGTGTACGTAAACTTTTGACCACAACTGTATGTTGGTTACGTTCCCCCACAAAAGAAACCTGGTGAGGACGAAGGAGAGATGGCAGCTTGGAATAGACACCACGGTTACGGGACCTGGGGGGTTAGAAGAGCCAGAGATTTGGTTGGTTGGAACCAGGAAGCTGCAGTCTCCCATGTCAAAGTCACACAACCTGGAATACAGAACATCATTTGTATATTTGTATAATTAACTTTTGATGCAGATATCTATTTGTTCATTTGTTTTTACACCATCCCCCCGTAGTGTCTCCCTTTGGGGCCGTATGAAGGGATGCTACTTCCTCTTTGCTCTTCCCACCGATCATCATGATATGCTGTAGTCCAACCGTTGGTTTTTAGAGGAGTGGTCTTTCATGTTTTGGAGTTTAACAAAAAAGAATCCAATACAGATGTATCAGCTCAGACTCATACGTTAGAAACACTTAATAGGATACTTAACATACTGAAGCATGAAAAATCTACGTGTCAGAGCTCTCTGGTTGTCACCTTTTGTACCAGCTGCTTCTAAAAGACTTAGTTTTGCATCTTTGCAGTATTTTTTTACGTGTATACACCAACAGCAGAATATCTGTAATATTGTCTGTAATAGGAAATGCTGCTGGAGGTCCATATCAAGGGAAACATCTGCATGACAATTTGAACAAACAGCTGTCATGATGTCGTCACTCCATCACCTCAGTAGCCTGAAGCGGGTATTTTATTATTCCATAAGCCGATGAAAGAAACCGTGTTTTTCCGTTGACTCGCCGGGTTTCTGCAACCACCATCAGTGTGCTACTTGCTGCTGTGGGAGCAGGTCGCAGTGTGAGGGCGAGGAAGGCTCCCATAGCTCGTTTGTGTTAGTATAAAACTCACTGGACCCATTCTGCCACTTCAGCACTGTCCTAAATTCCCCATGTAAGGACCCGCTGACCGGCCGGCGGAGCAAAAAGAAGTTTTTCTCAACACTCTTGTGACCCAGTAAGTGAGTAGAATGAATGTAACAGTAGCTGACGATTTAAGGGCAGTTAGTTAAAAGAAGAACATACTGAGGACAGAAGAGCAGAAATCAGTGAAACGTAGCGGATACTTTCGTGTGTCAATCCTCTTTTAGCACTAGCAGTATGTGTCAATAAAAGCATGGCTTCAGTAGTGTGATACTACAAACAGTAACATTAGTCAGAATAAAACTGCAGGTTCACATCTATAACTTTTATCATAATTTGTAGTGACAATTTACTTTGCAGTATATAATAACAGTACCCTTATGAGGTCTAAGACATTCCTGACAATGCACTTGGGGGAAATATAGTCTACAGCAGAGGCTCCCAAACTCAAGAATGCCGCGGCCCAATTTGAAAATCTTTCGCGGCCCACCCAAACCTTTAATCACAACTCTGATCAAAACATAATGATTAAATGACCTTAAGAATTTAACCAAAATCAAACATCTGCGAGCAAAAGTTTGTCTCGAACGTGCGAAACGTGAGCTTCGTTGCTCGCGAGGAGAATCTCTGCTCGCGCTCGAAGGAGTTTTCAATGCGCTCGCTGTTGTTCTTTTTGACAGTGAGGTGGAGACGGTGCCTTCAGGGTCCGATCGATGCCGCGAGGTGCGTCCGCTCCCGCCGCCCCCTCGCCATCCACGCCTTAAATCTTTGGCCCCTTTTAGAATAACTTATGTTCCCCGTTAAGATGGTTCAGCTACTGTAGAGAAAAGGGCGCCGTCTCTCGCTCTTTAATCTCATGAAGTGCTCGCCGAGAACGACAGCTTTGTTTCTCCGACGCGCCCTGAAACAAGCTCCATATCTCACGCGCTTGAGCGCCGCTCAGCATCTCGCCGTCGTAGACGAGCTTTGTCATGTTTGGCAGAGCGCCTTGAGCGCCGTGTACAACCAGTATGGATCAACCGGTTAACCAATTGATCCATATATATGAGGCGCTCCGGATTATAAGGCACTGTCGTTTTTTGATGAAATTAAAGCCTTTTAAGTGCGCCTTGGAGTGCGGAAAATGCGGTATATTTACTTTATTACTACACGAGGGCGCCCTGTTTGTTGAACAACGGCAGGCGGACAAGTCTACAGTAAAAGTAAAGTAAAAGTACAGTAAAGTTCTGTGATCTAAATGTTGTTCTTTGACTTTGTCATAGAAGTACAGGATTTTTCCCCCTTCGAAAATTAGAGAAGTTAATGATAAGGAAATACAATATTGTATATCTATGGATTGAAACATTAGTTGGTTTTAGTAGTTTTGAATAGTCATCTTTATTACCTATTTATGTGTTGTGAACATTCTCTCTAAACAACTGGATTTCTTAACATTTCTCATCAAAACAACATTTCCCTAGATTACATGTGAACACATCACGATAACGTTATAACTTGCCGTCTCTTAATTTTCATTTTCACTGAACACCTGGACTAATGGTTAGCATCACGAGCCGTTAGCACTGACGCTAACGTTACCAGCCTCCTGGTTTATAGTGTAATATTATCAGAGATCAATGACTAGAAAACCTTAAGTCTTTACACAGATATTCTCTTCACACATCAGCAGAGGGAAACTCCTCCGGTTGTATGTAAGTCTATGAAAAAATGACTACTTCTCTCTTTAGCGTCAAACAGACGGTAAAGCTGGGCATGCTTTAGGGCGGGTTCATGTTGATTGACAGGTCGCAGCTACTACCACGACACACACCGTATCCACGTCTGTCCTCTGCATTCCAAATAAGGAACTTGCAAAAAAACAGAAAAAAAGACAATTGTATTGCTTAATGGCTCTAAAACCAATGGTGGTTGAGACAATGCACACTGTGCAGGGACTGTGCAGAAGTCGGGCAGGGTTTAAGCAATAGTCCTCCATTGGTGGTCCGCCCAGCTCACTCACAGATGAGTCCATTTTCTCTCTATGAAAATTTAATGAAATGCCTCCTAGTTTCATAAATGTTATGTTCGCTCTCCCAGCCACACAAGTCCTTCACCATCTATCAGCCACAACACTCACCCACACAGTGTGTGATCAGGGCTGAAAGGGCGCATGTGCAACAGTCTTTTGCCTCTAAGGCAGATTGTATGAGTAGACTCAGATCGATGTCCTCCTGTTGGCTTCAGTAAGTGCTCGTCAAACATGAATGAACTAAAAGTGCCAAAAAGAAATGTGCTGCAGCTACCAGAGAAGTATGCGATGTCTTTTTCTCACTTATCTACATTCTATTTTTTCAAGACAATGATCAACACGTTACTATGTGTTGGCGGGATGGAGAGCATGCGTGTACAGCTTTGCTAGAGCAGTCCGTCGCCCTAAAGCTTCCCCTGCTTTATGGTCTATTGGGCTCTAAATGCACCATAATTAAAATAAATGAAAAGCATGCTGGATTGTAGAAGACTTGAAGCTAGAGATCGAAGTAGTCATTTTCTCATAGACGTCTATGGGACCAGAGGAGTCGACCCCTGCTGGTCAGTGCAGGTTCTGAGACATCTCGGCCTCGGCTTCACTCTGCAGAACCACATTTGAACAAGCTGTTTAAGAGGGCAGTGTGGCAATGTGGGTAAAGTGGGGGTCGCTATGAATGAAACCTGTAGTTGTGTTTGAAGCATGCGAGGAGTAAAACATGATTTACGTTATACTGACTCAAGGTGAACAAGCGTTGAAACAGGAGAGCTTCTTACACACACACACAAACCCACACACACGAACAATCACCAGAGTGATCGACTGTTCTTCTTTGAGGTCTGGATCAATTAAACGTTGTTTGCCATCGCTGAATAATTAAAAAGGAGAGGTGGGACTGATTAGTGGATTCATAATTAATGTTGCACGACTTATTGTTTAATGCGCTGCTGTGATTTAGAGCCAATGTGTGGCCTGTGTGTGTGTGTGTGTGTGTGTGTGTGGCTATTACTGTTCCGTCATGCTGGCCGGTTAACAGCCTTTCGTGTGGTGCTCCAGAGCTCACACTGTGTATTAATGTTTTGTAGTTCACATGTGTGAAGTGATTGCGACCCCCTAGAAACCCTTGGGGGGGTTTGTGCATATTTAAAGAAAAATTTTCCAACAAGTTTGATAAAACCTGTTGGAATCAATTTCACGAAACAGCTTTTGGTGGTTAAGGTGGTTTTTGTTTTTGTCAAAAAAATGTCGACGCCATAACTAAAATATTGAATTACCTTTGCCAATTGGGTTCTGATGGATGTGTATCAATGTTTTCTTTGTCTCGGGGCAACACGAAACATGAGCAATGCTACCTGAGAACAAAGACCGGTTCAAACCCTAATTGTCCTGAAGACCTCCCTTTAGTTCTATTTTGACCAGATTGTCTAAAAAGTAACCTTTAACCGAGACTATTCTCTGCTAACCAGTTTAGGGAAATATGCAAAAGTTCAGCTAAAGATTGTTTGAAATTTAAAGGGAATCGCGGCTACTGAGCAGGTTGTTTTTTCAGTTGTGAAATGGAAAGCCTGTAGAAAGAATAAATCATTTTCGGGTGGTTGAATAGGAATCAGCGTTTATGATTGGTGTGTCTGTCATGAACGGGTATATTCAAGGAGCCTCATCAGCTGTGCTGCTTCATCTTCAGAGCATTTCAATGTATAATTGGAACTAAAATGTGTTTCTGAGCATTTCGTCAGCGCTGCCCGGACCGCTCCATGAGTCTGACCTGTGATTGACAGTTGGAGACTCCTCTACTCTGATTGGTTGTTCTCCTCTGGGTCCAGTGGAATCTTACAAATGCTGTTGGGAGCACTAAAAGGAGGCAAAGCAAACTATTTGATTAAATAGTTATTTTTATAAATTTGTAGCATTTGCATTTTAATTAATGCATCCACATTTAAACAAAATAAATGTGAGAAAACAGCAACTAAACAATATATATGTATTACCAATATAATTAAAAAAATAAATAAAACCTTTAATAAATAACATTGGGGCCCTCCATACAGCAGACATCATTTACTGATGCAGTGTAGAATAGCTGGCCCGGCCGGGCCCAGGGGGGGAGGGACGGCGGGGCTGCCCCAGTTAGAGCTCTGTGGTTGTGTGCTTTAAAAGTGAAGCATCTTTTGAAGGTGACCTTTTAACGGGGTTCAAAGGAGGAACAGAGCGAGACATGAGGCCGAGGTTCAGCAGGGGACAACGGTTCCCCCCTATTAGCCAGCAGTGACAGAAACACAATAACAAATGGTCGTGAATGAAGCCAGACCATCAGTTTAAGCCAGGCTGAAAAGCGGGTTCAAATAGGTCTTATTTTCTTGGTAAACTGACACCTCCAGACATGCTGCTTATCATTGAACTTCACCCAAGGCCAATCAGTGCGCCAGACTGAGCTTTCTCCACCTTTCCTCCCCAACGGCCGAGTCGAACGCAGCTCACGTCACATGTACCACTATCAACTTTTGTCCATTTATAACAAAGAGGGCAGCCCAAACAACATTTACCTCTAGAAGTGATTCTATACGTCCTGCGTATCCGGGGGGGATTTCTTCAAATTTGGCGCAAATGTCCACATGGACAGAAGGTTAAATGTCAAAGGTGCCTTTGTTCACACAGAACTCATTTATTGCTCATGACTCAAGGAATCGTATGCTGGTTTTATAGGATAGGATGAGTTTGGACATGGATGCATGGACATGCGATAGCCAAGTGTCATGGAGTGAGAACGGTTGAGTCATTGGTATTCAGCCAAAGCTCCACCAACCCTCCGGATATTTGATTTTCTTTCTGTGCTCTGGAGGAAAATTCATCCTTCCTATCTTTCATAAAGCTGACAAATTTGTTCCGGTTAAAGAAGCCACCTTTGTGCGACCCTCGCTGCAGTTTGGCCACACAGAAAGAACCGGCTGTTTGTGTGTGTGTGGGTGGGGGAGGGAGAAAGGAATAATGGTGTAAAAGAGGGAAAGTGAGATGCCGCCGTAGCCCTCAGTTCTCTGCTTCGCTCCTTCCTCGCCGCTTCCCACCGCAGTGCTCTTATGTAATCTGATTGATCGTAGCAGAATGTTCTAGTGCAGAAGAGATGGGAAGAGAGGAGAGGAAAGGAACGAGTCAGCGGAGAAGTGGGGAGAGGAGGGAGGAAAACTGAAATGAGATGAGAGCACAGGGCAGATGAGAGGAGGCACCGTGACATGAATTTGGGAAGTGACTCACATTTATTTCCCCTCTCTGCAGATAGTAAATGATGCCAAACCATGAACACAAACGTGGTGACTCCTTTTGTTGTCGGAGCAGCTACTCGTTCTCCATTCCTGTTTACTGGTCTCCTCTCTGTACCAATACCCTTTTTAGTATTTTCACTCTACATTTTGCTTATTCTGTCCATCCGAATCATTTAAAGACGTGATCTTTTCACAGAATTCTTGAACACCTCATCATGACACAACACATTGATGATCCAAGAGAACCGTCCGTCACCGTCCTATTTTTATTCACCATGGGCTGTTGTGTTTTTCCCTGTAGTTGCATGGATTGTTGTATGGAAATGTATGTATCTATCTATCATAAATATCTCCTACCTTTGCCATTTTGAACGAAATTAGGAAGTGAATCCGCTCTTTCTGCACTGCAATGCGTGCAGCGTCCATCTGGCATCACCCACGCGGCTTCTTGTCACTTTTAAATGATGTTAGGGGTTTTAGGGGGTCGAATTTCACAGGCAGACGTCATTTACGCTCTACCCGTATTGGCTTCTGAGTGGGTAAGGAAGCTGTCGATCATTTCTGCGTTGGCTTTAAAAACAAAAAACAGGCAGGTGCAACCTCAGCAGGGGTTTGCAAAAAAAAATCTGCTCCTGTTTCTGGAACGTGAGGCCTTCACAAGCCTCCTTCTAGAGGAGTAGATGTGCTTTTAGCCTGGTATGTTTTATAGGACTTCTAGGGCTGTGAGTAATTTTATTTCAGTCAAATTTAAAAGTTTTTTTGTGTTTTAAAAGGTTACAGATCAGAACACTCACAGTGGTTCCCCTTGATTCCCACAGAAATGTCCAGATAGACAAAGTAGTTAGAGAGTTATTACACTTTTTATCATGGATAAGCCATTTTTGGAGCATAATCCAAAAAACAGCCTCAGTGCACTGAGGGAGGAAGAGGTACTACAACATTACATTTACATCCGTCATCCAGTCAAAATTGTCATTTGCCCAACAACAACAACAACAACAAAAAGTTAATTCAATTCAATTCAATTCAATTCATTTTATTTTGTATAGCCCAAAATCGCGAATTACAAATTTGCCTCAGAGGGCTTTACAGTCTGTACACATACAACATCCTCTGCCCCGAAACCCACCATCGGCACAGGAAACACTCCCCAAAAAATGAAAAAACCCTTACAAGAGGGAAAAAGGGAAGAAACCTTAGGGAGAACGTCAGAGGAGGGATCCCACTCCCGGGATGGACAGACTACAATGGATGCCATGTGTACAGAATGAACAATGTATAATACATGCAATTCCTATGACAGAAATGATAGTAATGAAGTAGTTGTGAGTAGTAAGCCAGGCGCACAGCAGGACCACTGCAGGGGCAACCACCATCAGATAGAACCACCATCCACAGAAGCCTGTGGGGAGGGAGAGCACAGAGACTTTAGGAGAGGGTAATGTTGGTTTACGAGTACAGTAATATGATTAATATCTAAAATAATGATGATGATGATGATGGCAGCAGCAGGCGTCAGCAGGGCCACGGTAGGTGTCAGGACCAGGGTCCCGAAGGAACCACGATCTACGGAGACCTGATAGGGGAGAAAGCACAAAAAAAACTCCCGGAAAGAAGCTGAATTAGTCATGTGCATTAATTAAACTTGAAGTTAGCATACTGACAGGCAAAAGTAAACCGTAGTTTTTCTCACATGACTGAATGACTGAACACAGAGTCCCCTACAAACATCTAAAACAGGAAGTGGTGAGCACATAATAAGATAGAGCAGGCCCCTTTGCAAAGGCTACCATTTATACTGATTATATCAATCCTGGTTTCGTTTTACCGTGGCTAGAATCTTCAACTAAAACTATTTGAAATCTCTTTCATCACATGATTAAAAGGTAAAAGACAACTTTTCCAGAAATCCTTCTTGTTTTAAAATAACATAGACTGGAAGGAATACTTCCTCCTTGATAAAAATCACATGCCAATTATTTTTCACTTGCGACTTGCAAACCTAATTGGCAAATTTTATTGTGTGGGGTCAATCCTCACTCGTATTTGTCAAACTGCCTCAATACTATGTCAGAATGTATTTCTACCAACTCACGCAGTATAATCCAAGTCTCCTTTATACATTAGATATTTGTCCGTGCTCCTTGTGTTGCTGCTTCTTACAGCAGGGCAAAGTAGGAACGGCTTTCTTCTTCCCCTGCTGAGATCCCTAGCAGTTGTCGCAGCAACCTACATATTGTGAGCGGAGCAGGTGTGCATGTGCCCGTGTCAGCGAGGTGGAGCGGAGCATGCAACGAGTTTGAACAATGGGCCCTGTGCGGCGTCTCATACATCACGGCTGATGTGCGGGGTGCATGGCCAGCCTATTTCCAGGAGCACTACCGATGGCACAGAAGCAACACACACCGACAGGTCCTTGCTGCAGTGCTGTACTTCGCTCTAGTCCCTGAGGCGGGCTCCAGACTCTCAAAGACACCGGCAAACTATGCAAAGTCTCAACTTCAAGTGAAGTGTCCCATATATGAGCTCAGAACAAACAGCGCCAGGGCTCTGCAGGGCTCTGTAGTGCTGCACCTGTCTCCCATGGACAGGGGAAATGGACTATTTCAAGTATACTAAATGGGATATATCAGAGAGCTTTCCTGACCACTGGGATGTTAGCATTACAAGGTTTGTCCGTCCCTTGCCATATAAAGGGCCCCTCTACACAATTCCGTTTGTGGAAGTGCACACAACAAAAGGGGATGTGATGATTGTGTTGGTGAGATACTTATATTCAGTGATTTTGTTTTGGTCAGGGGTGCATTCAAAATATTGGATGAGCGTTGGGTAGGTTTCATAGTTATTATGAATAAAAAATTGGTGTTGAATTACAGCCTTACCAATGAAATCATGAATATATGTATGCAGCATGTTGTTTAATTTCAAGTGGCTGATCCAAGGCAAATGCCAACACTGAACTACACTTTTCTCTCCCAGGAGGCATTTATAGCATCCCTCACTGCGACTTCTCCTTCCTCCCTGGCAAATGAGATGGTAATTAACTGAGTAAATTGAATGATTGAATTAAAAAGAAGCTAATCAAATAAGCCAATCATCATCTCCATCGTTCACTAGCTGGTCTAAAAAAAGTCACATGGAACTGCAGAAACAGTTGTCTGAGGGCGAAACACTCCTCAACAGAAATATTGATTGTTCCCGAGTCATGAGCTTCTGTTTATTCGCAGTGTCACACCAGGTATAGAACAAGACCTCTGGTCTGATTCTCTCCCGCTCTGTGAACCTGAAATGCAATGCTGAACTGTAACTGTTGTAACTGCTGAAGCTAACACACTCCTCACTACGCACACACACATACACAGCTCTTGCTGGGTCAGCTTATTTGCAAGGTCTACCCAGTTGGCCTTGGAAATGTGGTGATAATTGTGGAAGGTTGCCAACACAACGTGTGTGTGTGTGTGTGTGTGAATAAAATTCCACTTCAAACGACGAGGAAGAGGTACACGCTTAACCAAATGTATAAAATGGGGTATAGAAGATGTTCATTCCCTTCAGTAAGTAGTGACATCTTGTGCTCATGGAATAGGTACTGTACTGAAATGAACTGTTGCATAAACGTTTATGACGTCTTTTAATGTTGCTCGGGGTATTACAGCTTTTATTAGTCACTATACTTTTTGTAGTTAGGATTAGTATGAATCTAGAGTTGCATCTCCCTACTGTAGTGACTATGAGCAGTACAGCAGCAGCACACAAGCCGTATTTGTGCATCCATATCCGGGCAGAGTGGGGTTATCACGGGTGGCACTGTGGTGTGGTTGTTAGAAGAAGAAGATCCTGCATTTGGAACCACCCAGTGGACTTTCTGTGGGGGGTCTGCTTGTTCTCCTTGTGTCTGCGTGGCTTCTTTCCACAGTCCAAAGACATGGCTTAGTTGGTGACTCTAAAATTGTATGAATGTGAAAGTGAATGGTTGTGAGCACTGCGACTGGCTGTTGGTCATTACAGGGTGTACCCCAGCGCGTTGTCATTACAGGGTGTACCCCAGCGTGTTGGTCATTACGGGGTGTACCCCAGCGTGTTGTCATTACAGGGTGTACCCCAGCGCGTTGGTCATTACAGGGTGTACCCCAGCGTGTTGGTCATTACAGGGTGTACCCCAGCGTGTTGGTCATTACAGGGTGTACCCCAGCGTGTTGTCATTACAGGGTGTACCCCAGCGCGTTGTCATTACAGGGTGTACCCCAGCGTGTTGGTCATTACAGGGTGTACCCCAGTGTGTTGGTCATTACAGGGTGTACCCTAGCGTGTTGGTCATTACAGGGTGTACCCTAGCGTGTTGGTCATTACAGGGTGTACCCCAGCGCGTTGTCATTACAGGGTGTACCCCAGCGTGTTGTCATTACAGGGTGTACTCCAGCGCATTGGTCATTACAGGGTGCACCCCAGCGTGTTGTCATTACAGGGTGCACCCCAGCGCGTTGGTCATTACAGGGTGTACCCCAGCGTGTTGCCATTACAGGGTGTACCCCAGCGTGTTGTCATTACAGGGTGTACCCCAGCGTGTTGCCATTACAGGGTGTACCCCAGCGTGTTGTCATTACAGGGTGTACCCCAGCGCGTTGGTCATTACAGGGTGTACCCCAGCGCGTTGTCATTACAGGGTGTACCCCAGCGTGTTGGTCATTACAGGGTGTACCCCAGTGTGTTGGTCATTACAGGGTGTACCCTAGCGTGTTGGTCATTACAGGGTGTACCCCAGCGCGTTGTCATTACAGGGTGTACCCCAGCGTGTTGTCATTACAGGGTGTACTCCAGCGCATTGGTCATTACAGGGTGTACCCCAGCGAGTTGTCATTACAGGGTGCACCCCAGTGCGTTGGTCATTACAGGGTGTACCCCAGCGCGTTGTCATTACAGGGTGTACCCCAGCGTGTTGGTCATTACAGGGTGTACCCCAGTGTGTTGGTCATTACAGGGTGTACCCTAGCGTGTTGGTCATTACAGGGTGTACCCCAGCGCGTTGTCATTACAGGGTGTACCCCAGCGTGTTGTCATTACAGGGTGTACTCCAGCGCATTGGTCATTACAGGGTGTACCCCAGCGAGTTGTCATTACAGGGTGCACCCCAGTGCGTTGGTCATTACAGGGTGTACCCCAGCGCGTTGGTCATTACAGGGTGTACCCCAGCGTGTTGTCATTACAGGGTGTACCCCAGCGTGTTGGTCATTACAGGGTGTACCCCAGTGTGTTGGTCATTACAGGGTGTACCCCAGCGCGTTGTCATTACAGGGTGTACCCCAGCGTGTTGGTCATTACAGGGTGTACCCCAGCGTGTTGGTCATTACAGGGTGTACCCCAGCGCGTTGTCATTACAGGGTGTACCCCAGCGTGTTGGTCATTACAGGGTGTACCCCAGCGCGTTGTCATTACAGGGTGTACCCCAGTGTGTTGGTAATTACAGGGTGTACCCCAGCGTGTTGTCATTACAGGGTGTACCCCAGCTTGTTGGTCATTACAGGGTGTACCCCAGCGTGTTGTCATTACAGGGTGCACCCCAGCGTGTTGTCATTACAGGGTGTACCCCAGCTTGTTGGTCATTACTGGGTGTACCCCAGCGTGTTGGTCATTACAGGGTGTACCCCAGCGTGTTGGTCATTACAGGGTGTACCCCAGCGTGTCAATGCGTGAATTATTGGGTGTCCAGCTGTGGCAGGCGTGTAGCCTGTGTTTGATCACGGTCTATTACTATTATTCTACTTTATCTGCACAATGGAAGTGAGAGGCATATATCAATACAAAAATAGTCATTTCGTGTTGTATCTGTTAGTAAGTTTAATGTTTAAAATTGCCGACAAAAATAACCTCAAAATGTAAAAATGGCAAAAAAATGTTCAGGTGAGTGTGTGGGAGGGAGCAGGGGCACTCCCCTGCCTCATGTTTGAGTGTTTTTTGTCCTCCCACTAGCTCTGGCAGGATGATATGTGAGTGCTAGGTGAGAGAGGCAGAAAGTGTAAATGCTAAAATGAGAGCTTTAGAAGAGCTTTAGCAAGTTGGTGCTCATGCAAACCGATATGTAGCCTGACAGCTTTGATGATGACACACATCACCCCCCCTCCCCCAACACAAAGCAATACTAAGGTAATAGATGTATTTGGATTGGAGGATGAAACAGGGTTGAGTGGGTAATTACATAAAGCTATTCAGCCCCATCAAGCTATGATAAAAGTATTTGGCAAAAAAAGGTTTTAAGAATAAAAGGTTTCTGGATAAATGTATACGGTATAAAGTAAAACTTATTTTTGAGGTCTGCAGCTAGTTTTGGAAAGTCTTGTTAATTAATCAGTTCTGTCTCAAGTAGGCTGCCACCGCCGGTTGAGTGAAGCCGTGGCTAAAGTGTGTCAAAATGCATGATCTCTCCTGACCAGCAGGGGGCGACTCCTCTGGTTCAATGGAAGTTTATAAAAAAATCACTCTACTTCTCTCTTTATTTATTCCCTCAGTGAACATTGGGAACATGGTCTTAATCTCATGTCCTCTGCGATACGGCATGATGTTTATTTAGTAAATTATTGTCCCCATTATGGTGAATTCTCAATGGATCAAGCATTCATACTGAAATCAATCTTGCGGTCTGCACAGACCACTCAGCGCCCCGTGAGTATCTGGCTGCTAGAGGCAACGCAGATGTTTGATTGACACATTGTTCATCCAATCCCCAATTGCGAGTAGTAAGCAGGTGTACGGCAGGACCACTGCAGGGACCACCACCATCAGATAGAACCACCATTATATAGAACCACCATCAGATAGAACCACCGTCGTACAGAACCACCATCGTATAGAACCACCATCCACAGAAGCCTGTGGGAGGGAAAGCACAAATACTTTAGGAAAGGGTAACGTTGGTTTATGATGACAGTAATAGTTATATAATTAATATTTATAATAATAATAATAATGATGATGATAACAGCAGCAGGTGTCAGCAGGGCCACGGTAGGAGCCAGGAACAGGTTCCAAATAGAACCATGGTCCACGGAAACCTGTGAGGAAAGAAAGCACAAATACTCCGGGGAAGAAATAAAGTTAGTGATGCGCATTAATGTTTACTGCAATAGAAATGGGTCAATGGTGCTAGAAGTGGTGGGTGTCCGCAAGACCAGGCAGGAGTGAAGACCAGGGTCCAGATGGAACTACGATCTACGGAGACCTGCGAGGCGAGAAAGCACAAAAAACTTCAGGAAACAAGCTCAATTAGTGATGTGCATGAATAAAACGTGAATTATTGTAGACGGAGAGAGCGAGAGTGCGAAAAGAGATCAGTGTGTCCCAAGAAGTCCCCCGGCAGTCTAGGCCAATAGCAGCTTAACCAAGGGCTGGTCCCGGCTAACCTGTGCCAGCCCTAACTACAAGCGATATCAAAGAGAAAAGTTCTATAACATGTTAGGGTTTTCCAAGACACATAATAACTTCTTTGTGGTTTAAATAAAAAAATTTAAAATTAGATTATGTATTGGGTTTTGTTTTTATTACTCTTCTGATCTGTGATATGCTTAAACCGCTATAACTTCAGCCCTGTTGGTAGGGCCCTAGAGTAAAGGTCAGGGGCTCACCAAAAATAATTGAATATATGAATGTCCACATTGAGTGGATCGGTAATTGTGAACATACTTTGCTCTGAATTATATTGCTGACTATTAGAAATGATATATATTGTTGACTAACCTTAATTGTCTTCAATTCTGAGTCATGTCTTCTAATACATGATTTTTAGAGATTCAATCAAAAGTGACTATGGAATAAGACCCTGTATTCAAACAAAACAACCCTGGTAGATGTCTTCATGTCGGGAGTAGAGTGCCATGATTTCTTAGCTATCCCCATCTCCTTCTTTAACACCTCCACATCTTAAAGTGCACCAGTTAATCTGTGTCTCTGTTTTTTCACTCTCTCTCCCAATATCAATATCCTTGTCGTCTGGTTTGGGGGGAGGAAGGCAGTACTGCTCGTTTGTTGTAATTACAGAGACGTTTGGGATTGGGATTACGTCCAGTTTGTGTGTGTTATTGCCGTCAGAGAAATGTTGGCAGCAGTTGTGTGGTCAAAGTCAAAGTCCTACAAATCCTGCTGGCAATTGTGAGTTAGTGTGGTCATTCTGGGGCCAGCTGGAGGGGATTGTGACAGAACATGCAGAAGAGTGTTTGTTCAGGAAATCAGGAAATCAAATCAGCGGAATGAGGCTTTCATCTCCAAATGTGTCCAAACCAAAGAAAAACACTATCACATCTTCCTGAACAAGAGCGTCAAACCCAGAAACACACCTAAAAAAGAAAGAAATTTCTTGATATTACATTCATATAGCTGGTTTATCTAAAGCGACTTGCAGGAAGTGGATTTGACCATGTGATACCTCCCAAAAATGACAAGAATCTACTGCTTCAAGTGGCACATTTAGAGAGCAAAGGACATAGTGAAAGATGTTTTTTGCAAATCTGATTGGTTTCTTAAATCCGATATTTAAGAAGGACTGCCTGCACGGTGGTTTGAACAGAAGATCCACCCTGCCGTTCGTCCTCATTGTGCACTGCTAGGAACAGCTTCTTCTTAGCACTTCCACAGCTTCCAGAATGAGGTACATCTGCAGAAAACTTCCACTTTCAACCCCCCCTCCTCCCCTCATATTTGGTTTGGATCCAATTTGCAGACTATTTAGCATTTCTAAAGCTAAACTGGATGCTTTGTGTGTATGCCACATGCCTAGTTTCTAATGAATTGTGTACCGGAGCAATTTGCCGGTGGTGTTTTGGTGCTCCTCTGTTGTGACACAATGCGGCTCCAGAACATGACATATTAACACGTCACATCAAAAGATTAACAACGTTCAGCTGCATCAGACCCAAAAATGAACGATATGATTACCAAAATAATCCATAAGAACAATAAAGTATGGACTTACCCAAATGGGACGGAGTGCTTTTGCTTCCCCACACGCTTCCTTTTATGGCCACAAGCATGTGATGTTCCAATGGGTGAATAATGAGAACATAATGAAATTTATTTCACGTAGCTCTGAACAACTTCGTCCTTGCCCCTGACCTCAGCCTGAAACATCCAACTACTTAACATGTGACATGACTGCTCACACTGTTGTTCAAGTTCAACCCTTAATACAGAGATGAATGCTGTAGAACTTTATTTTATCATGGATTTTAAGGGATCTTCCAGGGTAAATTATTATCAAGTTGTTGTTATTATGCTGGCTGTGGCTATCGTTACATCCTCCGCTAGCAACTGCTTGGTTGGCGCTGAGCGCGTGCAGCTCTCAAGAGATCAGAAAGAGCCGCAAGCCAATTCCATCATCGACTTCAGACGCAGTGACTGCCTTTTGTTTCGAGAGCTGAGAATGGAAGCCTCGCTTGTCTCCCTTCTCTTAAGACAAATGAAGTGAAGACGTGATCTCAGGCCGGACCATAAACTAGTGCACTGCACTCTCCGATTGCAGATCCAGCGTTTGAGGCTGTATCGTAAGAGTTTATGAATCTGGTCTGATGTCAAGACGTAACTGATTTTAAGCTATAATTGTATAATTAGACTGCATGTTGATTAATGATAATTGAGACGTGATACAGCAGTATTAACCCTTTTTCATGAACTGCAGGGTTCACAGAGCAGGATACAGCACACCACAGTGTCTACACTGTATTTAGTATTTATCGCTCACACAGTTTGTTTACGGCCAATTAGAAAACGGTTCATTATCAGCATGTAATATTAGTTGAACTCACATATCCTTTGATCCTGCGGTTCCCTCTGAAGTGGACGAAGGCCTCCTGAAATAGCGGGTTGGACCGCCTATAGCCCAGCGGAACAAAACTGAACTGCAATCAGAGCTCATTAGGACTGTCAGAATATCAGATTATAACAACAAGATTATCGTGGCACAAATGTCCTGTAACAATATTGTATCGGTAGAACTTGATTGACGGATGTTCAATGTGGCTGAGATTTGATAATCAAGCCAGTCAGGCGTGAAAAGACTCCGTGGTGGTCTCTGTCCTAATCTAACACAGGAAGTCCGTGTGTGTGTAAGTGTGTGTGGTCATGTTAAAGTGTCGGGCTGCCACAGGTTTGGAGTTCTTAGCCCGGTGCCCTCTGTCCATCTGCACGGTGCGAGATGCGGGCAGCAGACGCTCACGTCACAGCTGGTGTGAGATGCCATCACAACATGGTCTCTGTTTTGGTTTGTATTATTATTCGGCACCACAAGGAAATGACTGTGGGGGAATAATCTAGTACTGGAGGTGTTTTTAAAGAGAGGTTATTGTTACAGTAAATGTGACTGATATGGAAATAAGGTAATAGCATCAGCCTGATTCTGTCAAAATGAACATACTTGCTTTTTATACAAAGCAGTGCTGTAAATAAACGGTAATGTACTGTAGAATGCAAATAACTATTAGTACCGAAGGGATTATCAGTATTTATTCAGGCTAAATTTGTTTGTGATGAGAATGAAGTGTCGTCCTCACTGTGTTCCTCTTCCCTTCTGCTTTACTTAGATTACGTCATGGATGCGCTCCCCTCCTCCACCCTCTCTCTCTCTCTCTCTCTCTCTCCCTGTGTGCCAAGCTTTTTAAACCCTCCTCCGCTGACCTGCCTACTGTCAGTGTGTGTGTGTGTGTGTGTGTGTGTCTTCCAAATCCCTGATGGTTTTAACAGTGGATATTTGGACTACGAATCACACAAGCACCACACTACACACCGACACACTGCAGGATCATCTGGCATATAGATGCAGCAGCAAATGAAGGAAAAACAGCTACATTTGTACTGTATTAATACATATTTTTTAGGCACTGTGGCAGCTAAATAATGTTGGATAGATGCATAGTTCAACCAATTCATTTATGACTAGAAATAGGAGCAACTAGAGTCATAACTAGCTTTGGTACTGTTTCCAACTGAACTGGTTCAACGTACCAGAAGCAGCATATTAAGTAGGCAGGTGGAATTTCAGACAGAAGTGGGCTTTTCCTGTCTTTCTAGTCTTTGCGCTAAGCTATAAAAACAAATAAAAAAAGGGTATACTTTGGGGGGGGCTTAATGCGTTTGACAGGTCAGAAAGCGATGCAGCCTCCACTTCACTTCTGTGTGCTAAATATGGCATCTTACATTCATGGTTGCAAAAAATTTACATTCCTAAATCTCCCAGCTCGAGGCTTCCTAACGACAGTCCACAAACCAATTGGTGAGGTCGACATGACAACATGCACTGCCTATGGACTTACTCACCTACATTTGGTCTGATATGCGGTTTTGCTGCAATTGCACCGGTGGGCTCAGTGGAAAGGATTAGGGATCCTAGCAGTGTTTTTTACTTTTCCAATATGTGTCTCTCTCACTTAATCGCTATCCGCCCCTTTTATGTCAGAGGATTATATATGTCTTTAGTGAGCCAGTTTGTCCACCTTTGGACTCCAAACATGCCTCAATGGTAGCTCTCTCCCTCTCTCTCTCTCACTTGCCTCTGACCCTTAATGTTTCAACTGACTGCTACTGTTGAATAAGCTGTTGTGTAAGGCTGTATTCAAGTCTGTGCTGCTTTATGAGTGCAGCCTTGATGAGCACTGACCATGCACTCCAATGTGCCTTTATGCACAATTTTGTGTTTTTTCTTGAGCACACAGTTGTGTGTGTGAGTTTATGACTCTAGACTATTGAAGACACGTTAATTTATGTCAGTCTATTCTTGTGTGTGTGGGAGGGTAGTGCAGCCTAAGAGTCTTTTTCTTGAGAATGGGAAGCCATTTTTTTGCTGCAGTTGACACCCCCTTTATTTTGTAACCCGAGGGAGTCAAACCTTTTCACTGTTCATTCATCCCCGATTGTGTTTTAGGTTTTTCTACATGCTCAGCTTTTCACTTGTTGCAGTGATGTAGTCAATTACTCCTGTGCAATCTCCTTTTGCGTGATGTTAAACTGAATATTTTATTGAGGAAAGTGAGAATGCAGAGGACCCTGCACCTTCTGCTGGTCGAGTGTGGAATAAACAGTGGGAATACACTTAAAAAAAAGAAAAATGTATGTAAACCCTGCTTTTTTGCAAGCACACACATACAGTATAGAAACTAATATAATGTAATCTATGTGGTAAATGTAATTGGATGTAACAAAGGATGCTTAGGGATTATGAATTATTTGTTTTTGAATCCTACGGTATTGGTTTATCTCAAAAAGCCTTTTTAACATGTGAGACTTTTAGGTTTAACTGTTATGCTGTGAGTATTTTTACTATAAATAATAAACATGGAACTGCACCACAGCCGTTTCTTTTAACAATGAGCACAATCATTGATGACAAACACTGCTTAAAAGTGACTTAATGCTTTCAGCAAACCGTAAACACAATCTCAAATCAGATTTCATCTTCCGCGGTGACTCGTAAAGGTTTTGGAATGCACGAATGAAATAATGTCCTCTTGCTGGTTTTCCCAAGTCATTATATTACATGTCATTTAGCTGACGCTTTTATCCAAAGCAACTTACAATAAGTGCATTTCAATCATAAGGATACAAACTCAGAAGAACAAGAAACAAGAAAGTACAATTTCACAAAATAGGCTGCTAAAGATAAGTACCAAAGTACAAGTGCAACAATACGTTTAGTGTTTTTTAGTCAAGGTAGAGTCTGAAGAGGTGTGTTTGCAACGGAAAATGTAAAGACTCTCTGCGGTCCTGGTGGCATCAGAGAGCTCATTCCACCAATTAGGAGCCAGGACAGCTAAGAGTCGTGATCTTGTCGAGCGTTTTGCTTTCAGTAAGGGAGGAACAAGCAGTTTGGCAGATGCAGAGCGAAGTGTGCGCTTTGGGATGTAGGGTTTGTACAGTTACAGTAGTCACGACGGGAGATGACAAGAGCCTGAATCAGTACCTGCGCTGCCTTGAGAAGGGGACGCATTCTCCTGATATTGACCAATATAATGTTGTGCCAGTTTTTTTCGATTCAGTCTTTATGGGAATATGTTTGGAGGGAAGCCATACTTTCTGACCTGGTTTGTATGCCAGAGCTGGTGTCCGACGGCGGTTTGCAATGCGCTGGTTATTTTCAGCTGAGCGGAGAAGGGCAGAGCGGGTGTCTCTTCGGACCTTAAGGCAGCAGCGGAGGTGCATTTGGACTGATGGGCTATCAGCTATCTGACCCTCTACAGAGGGAAACACAGCCCACAGACGACTCAAACGGAGATAAACCTGTGGCAGTGCTGGTCAGGGAATTATGGCTGTATTTGATCCATGCGAATTGTGCACTCCAGGCCATGGGATTGGTGGTGGTTACACACCGTAGAGCAGCCTCCAGGTCCTGATTGGCTCTCTCCGACTGGCCATTAGTTTGTGGGTGAAAACCAGAAGACAGACTGACAGTGGCACCAAGAGCTGGACAGACCTGAGAGATGAATTGGGGTCCACGAGACAATGTCCAGTGGTATTCCATGCAGGTGAAAAACATTGTGCACAAAGATTTTAGCGGTCTCCTGGGCGATGGGTAACTTGGGAAGAGCCACAAAATGAACACTCTTAGAGAAGCCGTCAACGTTAGCGAGGATGACGTTTTACCTTGTGAAGGGGGTAACCTGGTGACGAAATCAAGAGCAATGTGGGACCAGGGGCGGACCGGAACGGGGAGTGGTCGTAATATATCAGCTGGTTGGCGATGAGAGGATTTCCCTTCAGCACATCCCGCGCAGGCGGCAACGTAGGCACGGTTATCCCTCTCCATGGATGCCGACCATGGATGGCCTTCATGAGTGACAGGGTGCGGTTCATTCAAGGTTGGCAGGCAAAACGGGAAGTGTGCGCCCACTGGAGAAACTGAGACCAGACAGAGTCGGGAACAAATAAACAATTTTGGGGTCTATTACCTGGGTCAGCCTGTGTCCGTTGAGCCTCCCTTACTTTGGACTCAATCTCCCATGCCACCTCAGCAAGAACACATACAAGGGAACAAGGGACACAGGAGCTGAGCGATGGGTGACTAAAGCAATAACCCTGCCATCTAAGGCAGTTGCAGTGAGGGGTTTTTCTAATTGTTCAAAGGGGATGCCATACTGGAGGGCCCTGTCTCTGTCTAGAAAACTATCCTCTGCACCAGAGTCAACAAGAGCTAGGAGCGGCAACAAGACTGGGTTGTGACAGAGAGTGGCTTTGATTTGCATCCTGGGCGGCGGAGTTTGTTCCGGAAAAACAGACTCCAGAACCCCCACTGCTACTGGCGAGCCCTGTCTTTTGGGCGAACTGGACAGACGGCTAGCCAATGACCGGATTGGCCACAATAAAAGCACTCTCCCTCTCTCATTCCGCAGGAGGAAGATGAGCTTGACCTAACTGCATGGGTTCCACAGCGGGTAAAACAGGAGTGGGTGATTGAGGCATAGAGGAGGGGTGCGTTCCCCATGCCACGAAAGGTGGTGATGGGCAGGAGCTAGTTAACTGCCTGGGATGGTCAGCTTTCTCTCTGCGTTTCTCCCGCAAGCGATTATCACGCCGGATGGCTAGGGAAACCAGGGAGTCAGAGTTAACAGGTTCATCAAGAAAAGACAGTTCCTCCTTTATTTGAGTCCATTCAAAAACACCCTGCAAAGTGCCTCATCATTCCATCTAGACTCCGCTGCCAGCGTTCTAAACTCCACCGAGTTGTCTGCCACACTTCTGATTCCCTGGCGGAGATTGATCATACATGATCTGGATGATCAATAACCCCTTTCATTTTGCAAATGACGTCGGAATATGGAAGACTGGCAACTGCCTGATTAGCACCGAAGGCTTTTGCCCAAACCCTCTCAACAGCCCCAAAATATAACACACCTTGGAAATGTCTGAGGGAAAGTTCAACGGCCGCTGGCTGAAAACCAAGGAACACTGGAGGAGAAAACCTCTGCATATACCCAGGTCTCCAGAGTAGGGTTCTGGGTCCGAAGCATGGAAGTCTCTGAGTGAAGGAGGCACTGGGCAATGAGCTGGAGGGAGCTGCGGGCTGGCTGTGCAGAAATGGCTGCGGGGGTAAGATAAGTGGTTAACTGAGTCACCTGATCTGATAATTGAGTAATTTGGGTTACCATAGCCTGGCTGTTTTCAAAAAGGGTCTGGAGATATTGCTGGTGTTGTCCAAGTAGAGCACCTTGGCTTGAAATGGCTCTTTGGAAGGTGGATTCCTGATCCGGTTCTGCTGGATCGAATTAGCCAGATCTGTCTGAAGGTCGACAGGAGGTGGCGCATGGAGTAGAGAGGGTGCTACTAACCTGACAGGTGAAGAGAAGCAGTAAACCCAACTAAGCTAACTAAGATAAAATCTCACCCAAAGCAACAATGCTGGACACGTTTTCTCGAACCCGAACGCACCAAGCCTGATGCTTCGCCGGCTCCATGTCTCTTGCACAATTTTTTTGTTTTGTTTTAATTAGGATATATTTTTTCACATAATTTAACATATTTTTTCTAATGTCTAACTATTCTGACAAATAAAACGTTCTTTGTTCTTTGAAATAGCGTACTTTTATTACTATGCTATTATACAAAATTGCAATAATATCGCATATCGCAAAAAATGTTAAACAAAAATTTGACGGCCGTAATTGGGACTTGATTCTTATCGGGTTCGGCTGTATGTTATGAAAAAAGAGAACCCTTTATGACATGGTGGGTTCACTGCTTCTCTTCACCGGCCCGTGTCCGCTCTGTGTCTGTGCGCAGCCTAAGCCCCGCCTCCGCTCTCCACAAGGAAAAAGGACAGCGGCATCAACTTAAATGTTGGTGACGTTCATTTATATGTAAAATTAATATCGCAGCACCAAAAATGATTGCACTCAATTTCAGATACTGGGCAATAAGTCAATTTATTGCATATTGCGACAGGCCTACCACTACGATAAGGGGATGGTTTCCGGAGAGGAACGTCAGTGCAATGTTTGGCAAAAAAATTGTAATATGGTGGCATTATAGGTTAACAATGAGGAAATAAAGGTAGAGGTCGTCATAATATATGTATAATATACATACATATACTATTAATTAACATCAGATATCACATACATATATATAAACATATATATTTCCCTATATTTCCCTATTATACATGTATAATAGGGGAATTCCCCCTCCCTTGTGTTTTGACATTCCCTTTAGTATAAATTTGATGGAATACACAGTGTTACATAATTATTACCATGTTATTACCGTGTTGCAGTGTAAAGCACGAGTCAAATCGCAATGACCACACGTGGCTCAGATGTAGCGCCATGAATCTTCCATCCATCCCCGGGTGGCTCTCTACTCTCTCACTCTCTCCATAGAAGGCTGGAATGCAAACTGCCGCTGACACAGAGACACCAGACATCTTCATTAGGGGAACATTGTGTGTGTGCATCATCCATCATAAATGTCTCAAAGGCATTATTAGTATCGAAGCTTCCTCTCAGTGCATTCTGTGAGTACAGGTATGTGGGTCTGCATGTGTCGCATGTTGTAGATCATTAAGACACTACGGCAGCTTCTCAATTACCTTACATGGCTCTGTGTTTGTGATGGTATTCCCTCAGCCCACACGTCGAGATAATTAAGCAGAACCGCAGTGACAGATGAATTCCATTTTCATCTTTTTCTGCTTGCATGGTTCTGTGGCCAGAGGCCCGCCCATCCCTGCTATCCGCCAACATTGTCAGGCTGCAGCCTGAGAGAAACACTGCTGCAGACAATTCCCCAGAATTACCCCCTTGGGAGAGACCTGCACTTTGTGGCCGTTTTCCTTAAGTCTGTTTGCACGTCTAGTGTTCAAGATCCCTAAACAATGAAGGCAATGCTATTTCAATCACTGTTTTATTCTGTCAGTCACTGCTGGTTCCTCACCCCTCTTATCTGGCTGCTCGGTGCCAAAGTGTGTACCAGAAGGCGACATGGTCATAGTGACGTCACCCATTTGTTTGTGGACTGCTGTGCCTTGACTTTTGTGATTTTGCAGTTGCTATGTTGGTGCCACGTATTTTTTTTCTGCAGCCAGTGAACGTGGGTCACCTTCTTTGGAAGAAAACTAGAAACTAGAAATTTATACCATAAACTAATGATTACAATTTACCGAGGGACTAAATCAACAGAGTAGAGTCCTTTTTCAAAGACTCCCTTACAATCTGACTGTAACGGGTGAGGTACAGGCGACAGACAGCAGCAGCAGTTCCAATCAGAGTACTTTATTCTCCTCAATGCCAACAAACAGTTGAAGGAGTCACCAGGAAAAGACGTGGTCGGGGACGGAGGACTGGGTGGATTGCAGGGGCGAGACGGGGTAGTCCAAGACAGGCAGGGTCGGCAACAGTCCAAAAGAAACGCTGGAAGGTCTGGCATGAATGCGGAGAACGATCTGGCAGCGAGTGATTGAGTGACAGGGGTTTAAATACTAAAGGGAGTGAGTAGGGTAGACAGGTGAGTGTGACTAGGTGTACAGAATGACCTGATAAAGGTCCAGCAGGAGAAGGTCAAATGAGAAATGACTTAATTTTGCACCTTCAGGAGTCATATTGCAGTACCACTGTTGGCCAAGAGGTCCCATGGAGAACTCTCTTTATTCATCTGTGAGTATTCCAGACTACAAAGTGGCATTGGGACATTGTTGTGGTTGTCTGCAATTAATTGGTGCTGAGGTGAATGCTTCGTTGAATAATAATTTATTCCAAAAATGCAGTTTATGTGAGTTTATGTGTGAGCCAATGGCCACCGTCGTACAAGGTCTTTAGTAAAGCGCAGTTGTTGATACCAAAATGGAGCACTGCTGGTAGGAGACCAGGGTCCCATGGTCGAACTTTTTTTTTTTAAAGGGAATATAAGCAGATCTATAGGCAGAGGGAGACGGCAGATCTATGATGTGAGATGTACATTTCCTTATGTTTCTTTCACTGGTCCTCTACAGACTCCAAGTTGATGGCCTTTGACCTCTTTAAAGGGCATCATGATGTCTGGTGTTTCAGTCTCTTGTTCAGGTTATTTTTTGTTTTATCTTGATTCAATACCAGGACAGAGAGGGAGGCTGAAGGGATGGGGACACATATCACTTATATACACTACTTATTTTGTCCTACTGTTAATGATGACACACAGACAATGTTTCCATGTATGGATAGACAGACTTTAGGCATGCACACAGTTGTGGGCCGATTAGAACTCAACTGATGTGTGGGCAGACAGATATTTGATTGTTTGTGACACTTTATAGTGCTCTTTGTGTCTGAGAGCTTATCAGAGCTACTCGCTGGGCCTCAGTGTCTCCCGATTAACACTCATAACTCTTGACACAACAACTGTTCATTTGATCATCCTGTACTATACTGAGGTGTAACACCACAGAAATAGACGTGGGAAACATGAGTGCATCAAAAAATACTAACTGGTCAAGAAAGCCATTTTAAATGGTCTACGATTATGGTTTAAAACAGATCTGATCAATGAATCCTATAAATCTGATTGGACATCTAATGCCACATTTTGACTGAAACTGACAACTGACATTAAAATAGTTTGTAATTGATTAAGTTGTTTCGTAAAATCATCAAATGTCTAATAGTTCTTGTCGGGCCATATGGCTCCAGATATATATTGCTGTCTACAGCCCAAAGTGTTTATAAAAATACAAATTCAAATCCAGATTGTCTTTACACAAAATAAAGATTTGAGAGCTAGTCATATTGTTGTTGCAATGAAGGACAAATATGTAGGAAACATACATTATGTGGTTAAAACTAGTAATATAAAAAAATAAGAACTGTAATATATATATATATATACACATTAATTAATAATTTAGTTCTTTGCCCTCTTTGAATCACTATGGTGATACTGGGTACAAAATGGGTGCTCCCAGTCTTTATTATTTACTTTAGTGATATTAAGCACACACACGTGTGTTTTGACATTGGTCGAACCTCTTTGTGAATGTCATTTCTCTAGAAAGACAAGGTTGCAGTTGTTGCCCTCCACCAATGAGCGACTCCATGAATATCTTGTTTTGTAACTCTACGTTCGTGTGTGCGTGTGTGTGTGTGTGTGTGTGTGTGTGTGTGTGTGTGTGTGTGTGTGTGTGTGTGTGTGTGTGTGTGTGTGTGCGTTTAGGACGATGAGGTGGTCCTCCAGTGTTCAGCCACGATCCACAAGGAACAGCAGAAACTCTGTCTGGCTGCCGAAGGCTTCGGAAACAGACTGTGCTTCCTTGAATCCATCTCCAACTCCAAGGTACTGATGTGCAATAATACTAACCATAGCACACTCCTCAATGCCATACGGACATCAACAACACACATGAAATACCTCCTGTGAAGGACATTACTTATGATTCACATAATGGTCCCACTCGTTATCAATTCACCAGTTGTGAACCTCTGTACAATTCTGCCTCTGTTTCACCCTTTTACCTTTTCAGAATGTGCCTCCAGATCTGTCCATCTGCACTTTTGTGTTGGAGCAGTCACTGTCGGTTCGAGCCCTCCAGGAGATGCTGGCCAACACCGAGGAGAAGGCTGAGGGGGTGAGAGTGACGCATTACAAACATTAAGGCACACAAACACAACAGCGAATATACACTAGGCTGTTCTAGATCAGGTGAAACAGGCCGGCTGATGAAACAGGGAGACGAATGTGTTTACTGATCTGTCCTCCACAGTGAGGGGGCGTCCTTGCTAGAACGTATCAAAGCAGCCAGAAGGAAGCTGCCCATCATTTTCCATCAAGTAATAGATTACACATATCAGCATTGCGGTTCCAAACGGTTTGATTGTTACACAGGACAGGTCAGCTGATGACAGCTACTCGTAAAATGTGTAATTTGGGGGGGGTCAATATAAAAGGAGCAGAAGTGGCCGCGCATGCGTGAGGACCGAAGTCATCCGGTGGGCCAAACTGGATTTGACATACATTTGTGGTCAAAAGTTGACATATACATACATGTATTGCACATATGCAAACTCCTCCTTCCACACGCTGATTAATACAGTAGGGCCGAGATCCTCCTTGTGGCAGTGGCAAGTGGGTGGCAACTTTGTGGCAGGCAGCGGCAATCGCCAGTAAATCAGTCGGCGTCACAACGGCACGCTGGGTGGGAGGAGCCAATTTTTCCCAGAAACAACTGTTATTTGTACGACAGGTCAGCTGCTGTAAATATTTTATTTTATTTAATTTTATTTGAGACACGTGAGCCCCCGTCTTCTTATTACAGAGGCTAATTTTAGGTTTGGACCGGCGGGTTCCGTGTAGGGGGTGGGGCTCTCAAGTTTGATGCCACCCACTTGCCACTGCCACAAAGAGGATCTCGCTGTCACTCGATTAATACGTGTGGAAGTGAAGCATCTCTGCACTGTATGTACAGTAGATACAGGCCAGGAAGGAAGGACTGCAGTGCAGCAGGAGCCATCAGCTACAGTTGGTTGTGTAGGAGAACTTTCATGCCACTGTCTTACTCGCGCAGACTCCAGTGTCAAGTTTTGGACCACCTGTAGAGTTCTGAAAAAAGGACACAGACACAGAACAAGGCTGTATAGAAAAGTACACTGGCACTGGTTTACTTTATAGCTAGCAGTGTCTAGTTCGTTGATCAGGTTTAATTACCTGTAAAGGCCCAGATTATATTCTGAATATTTTTTTTCTACTTGGAGTAACTCCTGGGTTGATATTACAGTGAGATGCAGTATGCATCATAAGTTTGAATGTCTTTTTAAAAGTACGTTGATAGATGGACACAATCACATATCTGCTGCTTCCTAACTGTAGTGGGAAGAATGTTAGCTCACATTTCACAACTTTACGGGTGAGGATCCTTGTTGGATGAAGTGATGCAGTTGGCCTCCGACTCCCTCCCTCCGGTCTGCGCGGTTTATTAATATCTCTGTTTGACTGTTTCTCACTATTTTTCTCTCCCTGTTTTAATGTCCGGTAACTTATTTCTGTCCCTCCCTCCTGTCACTGTCTCCCTGTCAGACAGCCCAGGGCGGCGGCCATCGCACCTTATTGTACGGACACGCTGTGCTGCTACGCCACTCCTACAGTGGAATGGTCAGTGAAGACATAAGCACTAATGAACATGCACTTACTAAGCTAGTTTGTCCCATGTTTATTCATTTCTTCTGTTTTATGTTAAGTTACTGTTTAGAAACTTTTAACTGGTTATGAAACAGCCTAAATTTAATACCGAAGCGTCTGAATGACAGCACTAAATGAGACAATTGTTGAGAATATTGGCTTTTTTAAATAGCTCCTCTTAATGTCATCTGGGCCACTGGTTGCAATTCTGTCAAAATCAGAGGAAATTACGCAGTTTGACCGGAAACTCCTTTAGCTCAGACAGCTGAGCCTCCAGCAGAGGCCGGCCCCGATCCCAGTAGCAGCCCAGTACCCTGCAGGCCCAGGCGTAGTGCTGCAATCTAAAGTTAACTGGTGTTTGTGTGGTGATTTTGTTAGACAGTAAATAAGTAATTATAAGCACAATACTTGATCATAATCAAAGGATAAAGTAATGATTTTATCAATTGTTTCCCTGTTTAGTACCTGTGCTGTCTGTCCACCTCCCGCTCATCCACAGACAAACTGGCTTTTGATGTGGGACTGCAGGAAGATACCACAGGTAGGAGTGAGACTACACAGCGCTGCCATCCCTCTAGGATTAACACTGCCAGTATCACAGCTCAGACAGAGACCCAAACGCAGATGTGAGGAATATTAAATGTCTTTTAATGAAGAGGCGACAAAGGGACACAGGTTTAATACGGGAGACATGGAAGGTGGGGTGTACTCTAAGGGTACGAGGAAGGACCAAACGAACAGCAGAAGGACTGATGACCCTGGAGATGGTAAATGGGCCGATGAACCGGGAAGACAGTTTCCGGGATTCAACACGGAGAGGTAGATCCCGAGGGGACAACCACACTCTTTGCCCCCTACGGTAGCGAGGAGCAGGGGTCCGACGGCGGTCTGCCTGTCGCCGATACCTGGATGCCGTCTGGAGAAGAGCAATCCGGGCCTTCCTCCAAGTCTGACGACAGCGGCGGACAAACATTTGGGCTGAGGGCACCCCCACTTCCGCTTCCTGGACCGGAAAAAGGGGAGGTTGGTAGCCGAGGGAGCACTCAAAGGGGGAGAGGCCCGCAGCAGATGATGGAAGGGTGTTACGGGCATATTCCTCCCAGACCAGCTGTTGTCGACTCCAAGTGGTGGGATTGGAAGATACTAGGCACCGCAGGGTAGTCTCCAGGTCCTGGTTGGCCCGCTCCGACTGACCATTAGACTCTGGGTGGAATCCGGAGGACAGGCTGGCTGACGACCCGATGAGGGCGCAGAACGCCTTCCAGAACTGGGATGCGAACTGGGGACCCCAATCCGACACCATGTCAGTGGAAAGTCCATGGATCCGGAAGACGTGTTGTATTATGAGTTGGGCCGTCTCCTTGGCAGAGGGGAGCTTGGGTAAGGGGATAAAGTGGGCTGCCTTGGAAAACCGGTCCATGACAGTGAGGATGACGGTGTTGCCATCGGAAGGAGGAAGACCGGTCACAAAGTCCAGTGACAGGCGAGACCACAGGCGGTGTGGCGTAGGCAACGGTTGAAGGAGGCCGGCCGGAGCTTGCCGCGAGGTCTTACTTTGGGCACACACCGTGCAGGCGGAGACAGGGGGCACGTCCACCCCCATGGTGGGCCACCAAAACAGTCTACGGATGAAGGCAAGGGTCTGGCGAGCCCCGGGATGACACGAGAGGTTGGAGGAATGGCCCCACTTCAGAACTTGTGACCGCTTGGGGTCCGGAATCAAACAAGCAGCCTGTAGGGACATTCCTAGGGACCTGGCTCGACCGCTGTGCCTTGCGGACCTCAGCTTCTATTCCCCAGACCAGGGATGTAGCCAGGCAGGTGTGGGAAGGATGGGCCCGGGATCCGGAGGGGTGGTAGCAGGGCTGAAGACTCGAGACAGGGCATCTGGTTTCGCGTTCTTGGAGCCAGGGCGATATGAAAGAAGAAAATGAAAACGGCTGAATAGCAGAGCCCACCTGGCCTGCCTGGAGTTGAGTCTTTTAGCGCTGCGAAGGTACTCAAGGTTCTTATGGTTGGTCCAAACTCCGTTGCCGACGTCATAGTTCCTTTCCGCTGGACTGAGTCTGTGGGAGAGAAAGGCGCAGGGATGCAGTTTCTGGTCGAGGGCTGAGCGCTGGGACAGAATGGCTCCTACGCCCACTTCCGAGGCGTCTGTTTCCACCACAAACTGGCGAGAGGGGTCAGGTTGGCTCAGGATGGGGGCCGTGGTGAAGCGCTGCTTAAGGTCTGCAAAAGCACGGGCCGCTTCAGGAGACCAGCGAAATCGGACCTTGGTAGAGGTGAGAGCGGTGAGGGGAGATGCCAAGGTGCTGTAGTCCCGGATAAAGCGACAATAAAAGTTTGCGAATCCCAGGAACCTCTGGAGCTGAACCCGGGAGTGCGGTTGTGGCCACTCCTCCACCGCCTTCACTTTGCAGGGATCCATTCGGATGCTCCCAGCTGCAATGATGTATCCCAGGAACGAGATAGTGAAGCGGTGTAATTCACACTTCTCCACCTTGACGAACAGCTGGTTCTCTAGGAGGCACTGGAGCACCTGGCGGACGTGGGCAACATGCTCCTGGGCAGAACGGGAGAATACCAGGATGTCGTCCAGGTACACAAGACGCACCGGTTCAGCATGTCCCGGAATACGTCATTGACCAGTGCCTGGAACACTGCAGGGGCGTTGGTCAGGCCGAAGGGCATCACTAGATACTCATAGTGGCCGTTAGCGGTGTTGAAAGCCGTCTTCCACTCGTCCCCTTCCTAGATCCGAACCAGATGGTAGGCATTTCGCAGGTCCAGTTTGGAGAAGACCGTTGCTCCCTGAAGGAGCTCGAAGGCTGAGGAGGTGAGGGGAAGCGGATAGCGGTTTTTGACGGTGATGTCATTGAGGCCCCTGTAATCAATGCAACGGCGTAGGGATTTATCCCTCTTCCACAAGGAAGAATCCCGCTCCCGCAGAGGATGACGATGGGTGGATAATTCCTGCCGCTAGAGAGCTCTCCACATAGGCCTCCATGGCCTTGGTCTCCGGACCAGACAGGGAGTAGAGACACCCCTTAGGGGGGGGAAGTACCAGGAAATAGGTCGATGGCGCAATCATAGGGGCGGTGCGGGGGCAGAGATGTCACCCGGAACTTGCTGAAGACTTCCCGCAGGTCCTGGTATTCGGCCAGAACAGAGTACAAGTCAGGGGTGTCCCCCGATGCCGGGTTCGCGGAAGCCGAGGGATGTTGTGCAGCCCCCAAGCAGTGGGCGTGGCAGAATGGGCTCCAGCCCTTTATGGAGCCCGTTGTCCAATCAATGAGGGGGTTATGCTTTTGACGCCAGGAATGGCCCAGAACCACAGGCACGTGAGGAGAACTAATAAGTAAAAACCAGACGTGTTGGCTATGATTGCCAGAGATGCGTAGAACCACTGGAACGGTACAGAGTGTCACCTTGCCAAGGGGCCGGCCGTCCAAGGCTCGAGCCTCTACAGGAGTGGAGAGGCGTTGGGTCGAGATGCCCAGTTGCTGGACCAGGGCGGAGTCAATGAAGCTCTCATCAGCCCCGGAGTCAATGAACACTCTGATGGTGTTGGATTGGGCCCGCCACAGAAGAATTGCATGCAGCGGGGCACGGGTAGTATGAGTCCAGGGAGTCTCTGTTTGTCCGACCAGCATACCCGCCCCTACTGATGAGCCTGCTCTTTTTGTGGGCAGGTGGAGATGTAACGGCCGGGAGTGCCACAGTACAAACAGCTGCGGCTGCTAAATTGCCTCTCCCGCTCAGCAGGGCTTATTCTCGCCCTTCCGAGGTCCATGGGCTCTGGTCTATCCACTTCGGGAGGCTTCGGATAATTCCGGAAAGACTCTGCTGCGCCCCTAGTGTCTCTTTGGTTGGAGAGCCGGATACTTCCAGTTTGTCTGGGGTTAGGGGGGGCACCTAACCCCTAATTGCTCCCCAGGCAAATATGTAAAATGCCATGCGTTAAAATGTAAAAAAATGTAAGTCGCTTTGGATAAAAGTGTCAGCTAAATGACCTGTAATGTAATGTAATGTAATTAGTTGTATAAAGAATCAGGAATCAGAAAACATTTATTACCGAAGTAGGTTGGACATACAAGGAATTTGACTTGGCGGTTGGTGCCTAACATCAGACTGTAAGACAATGGACAACAGAAAGAAAGAAAATGACGTGTTAAATTTACAGATTTACAATTTGACTTTACCATATAAAATAAAATATAAGGCTATGGGCTGGAGGGATATAGAATAAACAATGAAAAAATAACAGATAAGAAGGAATTTAAATAAAAATAAAGTGCACCAGCGAACAGATAATCATACTCTACACACTGTGTTGTGAGTGTATGTGACAAGTGACAGCGTATGTGCATGTGGAGTGTGAAGGGAGTGACCGGTGGAAAGGGATGTTAGAGTCAGTCAGTGGGGGACCCGGGCTCTGAGGCCGACTGCCGACGGGAAGAAACTGTTTGTGGGGCGGGAGGTCTTGGTCCTGATGGACTTCAGCCTCCTGCCAGATGGAAGGCGCACAAACAGGTTTTGTCCAGGGTGAGAGGGGTCGGCTACCATCTTTCTAGCTCGCTTCAGGGTCCTGGAAGTCCTGCAGGGACGGCAGATTGCAGCCGATCACCCTCTGTGCAGAGCGGATGACACGCTGCAGCCTGCCCTTGTCCTTGGCTGTGGCTGCAGTGTACCAGACGGTGATGGAAGAGCAGAGGATGGACTCCATGATGGCCGTGTAGAAGTGGACCATCATCGTCTTTGGCAGGTTGGACTCATCCCCACCAGAGGTCAGTCCAATGAGGGTGGTGTCATTCGCAAACTTCAGGAGCTTGACGGACTGGTGACTGGAGGTGCAGCTGTTGGTGTACAGGGAGAATAGCAGAGGGGAAAGAACGCAGCCTTGGGGGGAACCGGTGCTGATGGTCCGAGAGGCTGAGACATGTTTCCCAGCTTCACGTGCTGCTTCCTGTCAGACAGGAAGTCTGTGATCCACTTGCAGGTGGAGTCGGGCACGTGCAGCTGGGAGAGTTTGTCCTGCAGCAGAGACGGGATGATGGTGTTGAAGGCAGAGCTGAAGTCCACAAACAGGATCCTGGCGTAGGTCCCTGGGGAGTCCAGATGCTGGAGGATGTAGTGGAGGGCCATGTTGACAGCGTCGTCCACAGACCTGTTGGCTCTGTAGGCAAACTGCAGGGGGTCCAGGAGGGGGTCGGTGAGGGACTTCAGGTGGGTCAGGACTAGCCGTTCAAAAGACTTCATGACTACAGAGGTCAGGGCGACGGGCCTGTAGTCATTGAGTCCTGTGATTCTGGGCTTCTTGGGAACAGGGATGATGGTGGAGGCCTTGAAGCAGGCTGGTACATGACATGTCTCCAGGGAGGTGTTGAAGATGTCTACACCGGAGACAGCTGATAAGCACAATGCTGTGTCAGTTGAGGAGACAAACCCAAAGAAAAGTATCCTCAAATCCTCCAATCCCACCAGCACCATAGAGCTTTTTTTGCATCTTTTGTCAGTGTTCTCCAAGCAGCAGAACACAGCTGATTCCAGTGGAACATATCTCCGATCCCCCTCTATACCACCCACTCAGCAACAATCACCAGACACAGTCGAGACTAGCTGGCAAGCAGCTATCTGCTAAAGAGTCAGCCATTGGTCTCTGGAGTTAATGGAATTCTGAAGTAAGGTGAAAGCAGAGTTAATACTGCTCTAAACAGGTGGACTTAAACAACACTCCAAATGATGATTAACGTTGCTCTGTGTCTGTGTGTAAATATATAAACTGTTTACCATTTTATTGTTGGTATTGTTTGGTTCGATTTTTTGTCCATACTGTTAAGTTTAATTTGGAAGAAAGAGACTTTTTGTTGAGATCTGTGTAGGGTCATGTCCGGTTCATAGCTTGTGTGAAACTAAGTTATTGACAATCAACAGAATGATTAATTATCACTAAGATAGTTCATCAATAATTAAGTAACAAGGCCCCTCAAAAAAAAACTAAATAGGGGCTAAAAACCGAACTATAAATCAAGTTTCATAATTGATATTCATTTAATAAGAACAAGGAATTGACGGTTTAAGTTTGAACAATGGACTATGCTTCCAGTCCATTATCTCAGTACATATTCAATTCAATTTATTTTATTTTGTATAGTCCATAATTGCAATTGCAATTTACAATTTTGCCTCTTTGCAATTCTCAACCCTCTGCTCCTCCACCGTGGTTTTCCATGTGGAACAGAACAGTTGGTCTCATCGTCTTCTTTACACACGGTGCAAATAACAGCCAGTGGTGCACAGCACACAGGGCAGGATAATAGATAGTATCACCACAGGCCTTCATGTTGCTTTCTCTGGTCCTGTGTTTCATGGGCATATTTCTGCTACGTTGGCTAAGTTAATGTTTGCTTTGTGAGTGTTTTCTTATTTGTGTGTGTCTGTGTGTAGGCGAGGCATGCTGGTGGACCATCCATCCGGCATCAAAGCAGCGGTCAGAGGGGGAGAAGGTTAGAGTGGGAGATGATCTCATCCTGGTCAGCGTCTCCTCTGAGCGATATCTGGTGAGTAGCAGCTGTTTGTGACAGCTCTCACTTTGTGGCTTCACTTGTTTCTGCTTCCTTCATTCGTTGCTTCTGTCCTTTTTTACGGTTTCTTTCCTTTGCTACTTAAATTCCTTTTCGTTCCCATTCCCATTCCTTCTCCCTCACCATGATCAAAAAGGAACAAACATGTCAGACAGTGTATTATTATTATTATATATGCTGGTGGACCATCATATATATGGGCACAGGGCTGTAGTGGTAAAAAAGTGGTAAAATTAGAGATGGTAAACTATGAATTTAGTGATCAGACGGAGCTCAACTCGATGCAACGCGACAACGCAACACAAAGTGATAAAGACTCCATTATGTTATCAGTTAAAGTCTTATTAAATCAATGACATTGAATAAATATGTTTATAATATATTACATATATTACAAGAAGAAATGAAGAAAAGTATGTGTAGGTCTAACCCAAATAGAGTGTCATCAGTCTCAGATTCTTCTTTTCAATTCAAAACCATGATATTCAATATTCAAATCATTTCCGACGTAGGAGTTGAACGTATTGTACATCTTTTAAGTTGGTATTTCTGCACACATGACATCCGTCCCGGGAGAGGGATCCTCCTCTCGCCGAAGCTGTCATCGCTTATTTTCTCCCTATTGAAGGCCTTTTCATTTTGTGGGGAGTGTTTCCTGTGCCGCTGTGAGGGTTTCGGGACAGAGGATGTCGCATGTGTACGGACAGTAAAGCCCTCTGAGGCCAATTTGCGATTATGGGGTATAGAAAATTAAATTAATTGAAATTGAATCACGGCAAAATCTAACAGCGCCACCGCTGCAAGGGCGGAAAGCACAGCAAAGTATTGCTAGGAGATGTCTGCAGCTTGGACTAGTCCTAGACTAACATGATGGGGCTGGACCCTGATGTTTCCATCAACCTGATCTGCATGTTTTTGTGTATATTAGTCTGGTTTGCCCTCTGACTGGCTGGCAACCAATCTGTCCATCGCCCAAAGTTGGCTGGGATAGACTCCAGCGCCCCCTGTGTGCAGGATAAGCGCTCTGCAGACGGATGGATGGATGATCCGGTGTGTCTGCGATTAATTCCTTTGTGTTTCCTCCTGCAGCATCTGTCCTACGGTAACAGCAGCCTCCACGTCGATGCAGCCTTCCAGCAGACACTATGGAGTGTAGCTCCCATCTGTTCCGGCAGTGAAGTAGCACAAGGTACATCTGTCTACGGTCCTACGATTCTCCGTTTGCTTCCTCTTGTGACTGTAATACAGTGAGCAGTAAATGTAGTGGTAAAGGCTGTAACGTATCCAACACAGAGACACACTCGGGAAACAAATGTCCGTATGTCTGCTCTCGTATTTTGTTTGTCATTCGTGTTATTCTCTGTTGCATTTTATATGGACTCTTGTGTGTGGAAATGAGGTTGAATAGTACGTGAATGCACACAATATGTTCTGTAATCCTTCTGTAAACTATTTCACCGCCATTCACCATCATTCTAATGTTTTAACCATTTAGATATTGGCAGCTCCTCTTTTTCCTTTGTGCAATCAATTATTGGCAACAGTAGAGAACTCTGGTTTTTAATTGTGTGTATCTAGAAACTTCCAATGTGGGCTCGCTTAGCTGATATGTAGGATGGAAGTACTGCCCCTTGTACATTTAGTGTAGTGGGGACACAGGAGTTCTCCATTCGGGCAGTCGGCTGTGCTGGTGCTGCTCTTTATTTAGCTGAATAGGTGGGTTTCAAAGGCTGGCATGTCTGCTTTCATACCATAATTGATCCTTGCTGCTCTCCTCCCACGTCACCACTGTCAGGTCACATCAGAATGCTCAAATGTGTTAACCAGATAGGCAGTGAACGGACTGATTCTTGAGCATTTTTCTCTAATACGATTCATTTTGAGTCCCAAAGTCCCTTTATCTCTCCTTCTACTTTCTACTTTTCTCCATGTCTCTTATTTTGCAGGTTTCCTGATAGGAGGGGACGTCCTGCGCCTCCTTCACGGTCACATGGACGAGTGTCTGACTGTTCCATCTGGGGAGCACGGGGACGAGCAGAGGAGGTGATGTGCTTGAAACTGCACTGATGTCTAGACTCATATTGTAGTCCGTTTTTACACAAAGTATTTTCCTGAGCTGATTCAGTGTAAACATCGCGTTGGACATTCAAACTCACCAATTGTGAAAGATCGAGGCTCGGTCCGTGAAGCCAGACAGGCACATGTTATCTTTTCAAAAAGAGCTTGTCCGTTGAAAGGACATTTTCCGCTATGCAGTGTCGTTGTAAAATAGATTTCCATCTAGGATTATTTAGTCTGTAAGTCAACCTTTCCAACAAAGATATGCGAATGATTCCATCATGATGGGTTATTATACTAAATGTAGCATTACATCCTGAGGAAGCTGAGTTCAATTACCTTGTGCATCGTCACAAACACAAAAAATGTTTTGCCATCTTTTATTGAAATTTAAGTTTCTTAAGACTTTCCAAACTGTGCAAAGTCACCTCTGCAATCAACGCTTTGCCTTCTGATGCGTCCTGTTCTTCCAATTTGGCTCTCCTCCACGCACAGTTTAGACTATTAGATCCACACAGGCTTTCCGCTGTGACTGCGACAGGAGAACATTAGTAAGTATAGTCTTAAGCTCCCAAAAGACACCGCCGGGTTTTTAAACGATGCCGATGAGAGCAACTGTGTTCTCTTCCCAAAAGGTTTGTTACCGAGTCATCCAGGTAGTACGCAACTGCAGTAGAAGTGGAATAAGTGACTTTCACATTCTTATTTGTTAAGTGGATATATGAGATGTATTCTGAAGGTGTGCTACTTTGGTTTTTACCCCCAGGACAGTCCACTATGAGGGGGGAGCGGTGTCCAGTCATGCCAGGTCCCTTTGGAGGCTGGAGACACTGCGGGTTGTGTGAGTACACCATTCATACAAGAAGGATATAAATATAGATATCGCTTATGAATAATATTCATAAGAGGCCGAGAGACACATAAAAACACAGATAACGGAGAAAAATGTCACACAAATTTCACATACAAAACATTGTTATCCAACACCAGGACTAGTACATTTAGTACTCAAATGATCCTTAATCCTTTAATGGCACCTTCACTTAAAGCAGAGAGGTTTTTAGTGATGACGTAGCTTTTGATACTGATAATAAGAATCAAAACAGAAGAAAGAAAATAAACTAACTTTTCCGTTCAAACTGCAATGATGCAACTCTAAATCAGAGACAAATGACACCGCAACGCAACTTGAGGTGTTGAATATACGACTGCCAGAGAGGATACATTCAGATATCAAATATCAACAAAATCATCTGCTAATAAAAAAGGAAATGCTAAACTGCTTGCAGCCACTACTGAGGATTCCTCACATTCAAAAGAGGCTCTAGCAAGTTTATATTCCAACTTTTACTGACAGACAACAGCCTTTAAATGGCTTCAATAGTTGCCAGGTAACAGCAGGACATCAGGACCACACAGCCCTGATTACCAGGAAGCAGCTCCTTGGTTACCCGAGGTGACCGAGTGGTTGCCTTATTTAACCATTTAAGTTACATTCCTGGGAGGAATGCAGAGGATTTCAGGGAGTAACAATTCAATTAAATTCATTTTATTTAGTATAGCGCAAAATACATTCAATTCCTATAAGAGAAATGACACAAATAATTGTGAGGAGTAAGCAGGTGTACGGCAGGACCACTGCAGGGCCCACACCATCACATAGAACCACCACCACATAGAACCACCATCAGATAGAACCACCATCACATAGAACCACCACCACATAGAACCACCATCAGATAGAACCACCGTCACATAGAACCACCGTCACATAGAACCACCATCAGATAGAACCACCGTCACATAGAACCACCATCACATAGAACCACCACCACATAGAACCACCATCAGATAGAACCACCATCAGATAGAACCACCATCACATAGAACCACCATCACATAGAACCACCATCACATAGAACCACCGTCACATAGAACCACCATCAGATAGAACCACCGTCACATAGAACCACCATCACATAGAACCACCACCACATAGAACCACCATCAGATAGAACCACCATCAGATAGAACCACCATCACATAGAACCACCATCACATAGAACCACCATCACATAGAACCACCGTCACATAGAACCACCATCAGATAGAACCACCGTCACATAGAACCACCATCACATAGAACCACCACCACATAGAACCACCATCAGATAGAACCACCGTCACATAGAACCACCATCAGATAGAACCACCGTCACATAGAACCACCATCAGATAGAACCACCGTCACATAGAACCACCATCACATAGAACCACCATCACATAGAACCACCATCAGATAGAACCACCACCAGATAGAACCACCACCAGATAGAACCACCATCAGATAGAACCACCATCAGATAGAACCACCATTACATAGAACCACCGTCACATAGAACCACCACCACATAGAACCACCATCAGATAGAACCACCACCAGATAGAACCACCATCAGATAGAACCACCATTACATAGAACCACCATCGCATAGAACCACCATCGCATAGAACCACCATCAGATAGAACCACCACCACATAGAACCACCATCAGATAGAACCACCATCCACAAAAGCCTGTGGGGAGGGAAAGCACTTTAGGAAAGGGTAACGTTGGTTTATGATGACAGTTATAGTTATATGATTAATATTTATTATAATAATAATAATGATGATGATGATAGCAGCAGCAGCAGCAGGTGTCAGCAGGGCCACGGTAGGAGGCAGGAACAGGGTCCAGATAGAACCGTGATCCATGGAAACCTGTGAGGCGAGAAAGCACAAATAATCTAAACAAAGTGATGTGCATTAATGTTTACAGCAATATAAATGGGAATATCAATGGTGTTAGAAGCGGTAGGTGTCCGCGGGGCCAGGCAGGAGTCAGGACCAGGGTCCAGACGGAACCACGGTCTACGGAGACCTGCGAAGCGAGAAAGCAGGGGAGGAGATTAGGAGGGTTTGCTGTGAGGAATGTGTGCTGGAGGGAAGGAACATTAGCCTTCAGGCTTCAAATTCATCTTCTGCAACATCTGTTTACATTTCAACCCAATTCAAATACATCATTTATATCTGTGATAATTATTTGTAAACAAGTGTACTGTAGACAAGCTTTCAATTGTGTATTTGTGTTACCATTAGTCACCCATCAGAAACAACCACTGACCAACCAGCACTGTAACACTACACCGAGCAGGTTGTTGGTTGAATTGGTTGGACTCATTAAATATTCCTCAACCAATATGCAGCTGATCAGATTACAGCCCCGAAGATCTGGGGCTCTGCGGAAATGCATCATCATTTACTACATCGACATTATGCGGTATTGAAGAGGACTTTAAACTAGAGATTGACACCATGAATCAAGACAGAAGTAGAGTGATTGGTTGTATTCTATTTGTTTGTGTCCAGGTGGAGCGGGAGTCATATCCGCTGGGGTCAGCAGTTCAGGCTGAGACACGTGACCACGGGGAAGTACCTGAGTCTGGTAGAAGACAAATCTCTCCTGCTATTGGACAAAGAGAACGCCGATGTCAAGTCCACGGCCTTCTGCTTCAGGTCCTCTAAGGTAACGGTAACTGATGGTTAGCGACATGTGCGGCACTGTCTTCCCACGGTTTCATCTTCTGCCCAAGGCTTCTCTCCGGCTTCCTGCAGCCTCGGTTCAGATGGGATGGTTGTCTCTCTTTCAGTAAGGATATGTAAAGGAATCATTTAAATGTTTTTTTGTACTTAGCAACAAAGTGCTATACAGAGTGAAACAACGGAGTCCTATGAACATAAGGAAAGGGGAACCCCCTTTAAGTGTTACGATGTGTAAAAATCAGTTAATATGTTACCGGTGAAGAAAGAAATCCAAATACCACAGAAAAAAGCCCTCTAAGTCCTATAAAACATGGATATACCAGGCTAAAACCACATGTAAGTGATAGCCCAGTGTGTGGACAGTAATCCTGGAAGGTTTTAGTTGATAGAGGGAGGATTACTACTCTAGGACAGGCTTTGGCGCAGGCCTCAGGGCTCAGTAAGAGGAGAAGTCAAAATGTGGATTTTTTTTGCCTATCTCCGGCAGCGGTTGGCCAGTCCGACCCTTTCGGCTAAACCCACGCGGAAATGATCAACAGTCACTCAGAATCCCAAACGGGCAGAGCGCGAAATAACGCTCGAGAGTGAGGATTGAAAGAAAAAAAACTCCCTTAAAAATTGCGCAGAAAGCGCTGAAACTGCTTGTAGTTTGAATGCAATGGCAGATGGCTGTAGCACACTCAACAACAACAAAGGACCCATGTTCAAAACGTCACAGGTAAGGAGCATTTAGGACTTTTTGCTCTGGTTTTGGAAAGGTGTGTCTGAGAGAAGTGGTATTTAGATCAGCATCGTGTGCACATTTTGGGGACTAATTTGCATATCATATTTTACAACTAGGAGTTGTACACAATATTCTTGTTTGAAGTTGGTTCTGCTCGGCTTTGTGCCTCAGATGGAACAAAGGTGACGTAACGTTTCATCCGTATTAATCGCAGTATTCACTTGTTTCCCTTTTCTCTCTTTTCCCTTCAGGAAAAGTTGGACCCTGGTGGGAGGAAGGAGGTGGACGGGATGGGTGTTCCTGACATTAAGTATGGCGACTCCGTGTGTTACGTCCAACACGTTGACACCTGCCTGTGGCTCACGTACCAGACTATTGACGCCAAGTGTGCACGCATGGGCGGAGTGCAGAGAAAGGTACTTTATTTTATTATAAATACATGGGAACTGTCATGTCATGAAGAACTGCGGTTTACATAAATTCCGAGGAAAAGGGATAATAGTCTTCAGATCAGTGAGATCCGCATTTTAATAAATGTGTCAATATCGTCAATTTGTGTGTTCTTTTGCATCTTTAATCCTTAATCTTTTAAATGTGTACATTTGAATATGACACACGTGTGCCGTCTTCTCTGTTTACCTTTTTCTACGTCTCCATGCTGTCCCGTTTTTAACGTCACACTGCAGTGTCTTGTGGGTAATTCCATTGTGTTAAGTCAGCATCCGATGCCGACTTACAGAAAGGGTTCACGATGACTCAAAATGTTTGCCGGCGAGCCTCTGCACGATGTGACAATGGGATGAAACCAAACCCTCACAAGTTAACAAGAGCACGCCTCAAAGTCTGTGAGTCCGTACGAGATTGGGATTGGTTCTGGAGACTGACTTAAACCAAAAGTGAGCCAGCGTACGTCATTCCAATGTAGAATCTGAGTCATCCTGAGGAGCAGCAGTCCACGACTGTGCACTCTGATTATAGAAGTTGAATGAAGCCGAAAGTAAAGGTTTTCTCAGGCCGAACCCAACAGTCATGTCTTTTGAAGATGTAACTGTACTAACTGTAAGTGTGATATTAACAGTTGCTTTTTCACAACCTCACTTCTCATTTCAGGCCATCATGCACCACGAGGGTCACATGGACGACGGGCTGACGCTGTCCCGCTCACAACACGAGGAGAGTCGCACTGCCAGAGTCATCCGCAGTACAGTGTTTTTGTTCAATGTCTTCATCAGGTGGATTACTACACACACACACACACACACACACACACAAACGTACAAAAACACGCCTTGATGTCGATTATATCTAGGAGTGAAATAGCAAGTCAAAGGATGGTAATTCGACACGTTCAGAGGAAGAGGCTGTGTATTGTGTTTGAATAATAAACATTAAAGTGGCTGTGATTGGCAGGGATGCATCGTATGTAATACTGATGCTCTGCACCTCCTAAATACAAGCAGCTGTGAGAAACTCAACAGGAACGCAATTCTTTTTTGTAGCTTAAGTCTTGAGTCTTGCGCCGCTGTGTGCATGTGAACTCTGGAACAGAGCAAACATCCCTTCCAGGACAGAACTGGCTGCTCCAAATGCGTCTACAATGACCACAGCTCGATTGTAAGATTAAATGAACACATCCGGTGCTGGAAAGTGTCATCGAACAGACTTCCTTATAAGTTCACAAACAAGCTGTGATGTAGTCCTCTTATTATCCTCTTTATACAATCGTAATTTCAGCAAGTCTGTCTTGCTGCTTACCAGTGGCAAAGTAGCTGCCATGTTATCTACTAGTAAGAAGCCAAAAGCATAACAGACACAAAAAGATTTTGCTTCTGAAGAAGAAGTCCCTCCCGTTTTCTGGCCTACATACGAGCCGTTTGAATCAGTGCAACCTGATGTCAAACGTTAGGGCCACATTGCTTTGGACTGGGGAATCAGTCCGATACGTCCAGCAGCAGCAGCGAGGGGTGCATACGCTATCAGCTCAAACAGACACGCTTGTCACAAGCAACTCCAGCCAGCAGCTTGAAACCATCGGCATTCTGAACACCATCATGCTTGCAGAGGCATCAGCGACACCTAAAGCTCCAGTGATCAGACAGCAACAGGAAGCGCCTGTCACACCGTGAAGACAGGGATTGATGGCCTCCACTCTATTTGCACCCCAGGGGTCTGGACACACTGAGGAGAAAGGGGAAGAGCTCCACGCTTGTTCTGCCGATAGATTCGGTCAGTCTGAGTCTGCAGGATCTGATTGGCTATTTCCATCCACCCGGAGATCACCTGGAACATGAAGACAAGCAGAACCGACTGAGGGCTCTGAAGAACCGGCAGAACCTCTTTCAGGAAGAGGTAGGCAGTGCTTGAGCGTGTGTGATTGTAGCTTGTTTACCTAAATACCTGCGGAATGATTACAAAGTGGGATTTCCTTTTCAGAATCAGTTCTTTAATATTCCAAATTACTTATCTAAATTCAAAGAAATTATATGTATATTTATAACTACCAAGACCGCTCAAGGTGGGGTTTTGTTTATTTGTTAAATATTGCCTGTTGGGGTAACCATCTGAAAGGAAAGTTAAAAGTATTTCCATCTTCTTCCATCAGTAGTCTTTAAACATTTTTAATCAAATGTATCACACAGAAACCTGTAAGTTAAGTGTTTAATTAAGTGCTGTGGCACCTTCGCGCATGCAGTTGACATCAACATGTTGAACAAATGTGACCGTGATTCAGTACTCAATACTGCAAATGTCAGCGCGGGCCTCCACGGCATTAACTGTTGAAGCCAAGTGCCATCGCTCTCTCTCTCTCTTCCACCATCTTTGGATGGTGCGGGTCTGAGTGAAAGCAACACCCTGTGTGTCCGCAGGGAATGATCAGCCTGGTGCAGGAGTGCATCGATCGTCTGCACGTCTACAGCAGTGCGGCTCATTTTGCCGAGGCAGTAGGAAGGGAGGGAGGAGAGACCTGGAGCTCCATCCTCAACTCCCTCTACCAACTACTGGGTACACACACACTGACACACGCTGCATATGATATGGTTACAACTAACGGAAGCAAGCACCGGACTTCACAGAAAGTGATCCAATTGCATCCAGACATCATCTATTATTCAAAGAGATGAACATTGATTTTGCAAATGGTGTTTAAAAAAGCAACAACGTTGCAATTAGACAATGGAGAAAAACACAGATCTAGAAATTAAGAGTGCGCCCCCACCAAAAGGATTATTTCTCTACATAGCGACCAGATCAAAAGTTGTTTTATTAGACAAAATCAATAGTCTTGGTGTTTTTTTATCTTACTTACATGACGGCATTTCATTTCCGTCTGTACGCGGTGGCGTGTTTACAATCCTGCTGTGCTCTTAGCAGACACACACAGACATGTGCAGACACACTGGTGAGCACACTTGAACCTGCAGAGAAAGACTGCTGTGTGTACATTGTTGTGTGTTTGTGTCTGTCTCCTCTCAGCGGCTCTGATCAGAGGAAACAGGAAGAACTGTGCTCAGTTTTCCGGTTCGTTGGACTGGCTGATCAGCAGGCTGGAGAGACTGGAGGCCTCTTCTGGTAGGTCAGCTCGGCCTAACAAGGTCAAACAGAATCACCTTTGGATTATTATGAAGTGAGTGAAAGACCTCCGTTCAATATCTTTAAATATTGAACAGAGGTCCTTCTCCTGGAGTTGATTCCTTTGGTAGTGTGGAGTTCTGAACTTCTGATCAAGCAACACTACTGTTGTAAAGAGTCAACTCGCTTGAGTTTAAAAAAAGTTAATTCATTAATAACTAACAGAAGTAAGTTACAAAGTGACATAAAGTATGAATAGTATAAGAATGTCAATCAATATTGGTTCACAGGAGGCTTCTGCGTGCTTCTTATCCAGCTCAGCGCTTCCATTCTCCGGGGGGCGTGTCCCTTGTGCTGTAGTCGTATGTGATTGGCTGCTGGTTCATTAGTAGTGCAAACTGTATCTTTCTGCAGTCGTAGAAGTGCAGTGTTTTCAAACCTTAATTTCAACATAATTTTGTTGGCAGGTGGTGGAAAATGTTCTAGGCAGGGTAATGGAATCAAACAGCAAACATCTAGGTTGATTTAAGCAAAACAATTAAGGTATCAAAACACAGTACTTATTTAATATTTATTCCAACATGAAAAAAACGCAGTAAATAACTCACAATTTTTATTTTTATATATTTTTTATTTTATTATTGTTGTCACCCTCAAAGGCTATTCAGTATAATCCATTCATTGTCAAACCGCTTATCCTGCACACAGGGTCGCGGGGGGGCTGGAGTCTATCCAGGCCAACTTCGGGCGATACTATTCAGTATAATATAATATAAATATCAAATAATAATTAGTGTGATATACTATGTACTGTATGTCAGTCGCCTCCTCTGGTGGAAAAGTGATAAAATCTGTTCTACCCTTCTTCCTCCAGAATCTTTTCCCCCTGTCAATACCAGCATTGAGGAAAACATGCTCTGGGCAAAGCCATGTTGCCCGAGGCTGAGTCTGTTTAGGACGCTATTTTTTATTCAATCAGCAAGTGCTTCTGCTGGCAATCTTGAGATTGCCTCTAACGCAGCTAAACACGCATGAAGCTGATATTTTGCCAAGGTATCATAATTATGTATTATTATTTACTGGGTACATTACACATATATTCAAATTTTGTTATAATTGAATATAATTTTTTCTTCTTTTTTTCTTTTATTTGGGATTAAGGTGGGGCGCTCCATGTGGGGCGATGCCCCATTGCCCTCCATTTCCCTCCATTGCCCTCCATTGCCCTCTATTGCCCTCTATTGCCGTGCCGTCACTGACTGTGGGGCAAAGTGTAACTGCTACAGAGGAAGTTCTCATGTGAGAAACTTTAGCCTGAACCAAATCAGGCTGCTGGTGTTTGGTGAAGGCAGACCAGCTCTCCAAACACACATTCTCCCTGAAAGATTCGGGAGTGCAATCCGTTGGTTCTGCCCCTTGTGGTTCACATGCACTTTACTACGTTGGTTTGTAGAATACACACAGAAGTTTGCCATAATTATAACACTTTGCCTCCCACGGCTTCTGTTATTATCCGATTTTCTCACATGCCAACACGTCTGACTGCTGTTTGTGTTGAAGGTGACAGAGCCACTAAAAGGCCTGTGAATCTTTTAACAGAAAGGTCAATGCAGCGGGAATCATGATGTGAGAAGGAGCCCTGGTTTGAACGCTTTCTGTAGCCACTCTTACTTTACTTATTATGTATTTCCAGGTATACTGGAGGTGCTTCACTGTGTGCTGGTGGAGAGTCCTGAGGCGCTGAATATAATCAAAGAGGGACACATCAAATCCATCATATCTCTGCTAGACAAGCATGGACGCAACTACAAGGTACAGACACTTATACATACGAATTAGCAGAAAGTAATCAAGTTCAATTCAATATTATATTCATCATCATGTTACAATAAAACAAAGTTTGCAATCAGAGGACAGAGATCAACACGTATGTATTTATGATAAGAACTCTGTATACATGTACAGCAAGTCCTCTTCAAAGGCATCCAAAATATCCAAATTCGGTCTAGGTTTTGCTTTCTTCTACAGAAATCTACAGATACAATAAGTATCTGTAGATTTCTCTTTATTTGAGCATAAAAACAATTGGCTGAGTTTTCTGCCGATATATAATTAAATGTTATGTGATGATATCCCACACGGATGAGTGTGTGTGGTGTGAAAAGGCCTCCAGGAATCCAGGAAAAGTGCTGGATGAAAGAGAGACACGAGAAGGGATCTCACAACTATCTTTGTTTTCAATCCCTCGACTGCGTGTGCGTAGTGACTTGGCTCCTGGAGGAAGTCGCTGAGCACAGTTAAGATCAAAACAAGGAGCCGAGCTGCAGCCTCTCCAATCCCTCAGGAACCCTGAGGCTCAGTCTGTGTCAGTATGAGTGTGTTAACAAAGATACAGTTTCCAACCCTGACATATGGGCTGGTGTGTGTGTGTGTGTGTGCTACCATCCAGGTTCTAGATGTGTTGTGTTCATTGTGTGTGTGTCACGGCGTGGCAGTGCGCTCCAACCAGCACCTGATCTGTGACAACCTGCTGCCAGGACGAGAGCTGTTACTGCAGACCCGCCTGATCAACCACGTAAGCAGGTATACACACACACACACACACACACACCACATTACACAATAATATACAAATGAAAAGGCGAATACTTTAACCCTGCGCACAGTCGCCTCACTGCTCCTCTGCTTCATCCGTCAGCATGCGTCCCAACATCTTCCTGGGCGTCAGTAACGGCTCTGCTCAGTACAGGAAGTGGTACTACGAGCTGATCGTGGATCAGGCGCTGCCCTTCGTCACAGCAGAGGCTTCCCACCTCAGGGTGGGCTGGGCCAACACCAGCGGCTACGCGCCCTATCCCAGCGGGGGCGAGGGCTGGGGTGGCAACGGGGTGGGCGATGACCTCTACTCCTATGGCTTCGATGGGCTCCATCTCTGGTCAGGTGAGGTGTTTGTGAGAGTCTTCTAGTGCTTGCGGCACAGCGTGGACCGGGTGGAACGTTCTGTTGAAGTCCGTCCTCGCTGTGCAGGCTGCATTGCGCGAACCGTCAGCTCACCCAATCAGCATCTCCTGAGAGCAGAGGATGTGGTGAGCTGCTGCCTGGACCTCAGCGTGCCCAGTATCTCCTTCAGGATCAACGGCCAGCCGGTCCAGGGCATGTTTGAGAACTTCAACTCTGTCGGCCTCTTCTTCCCGGTGGCCAGCTTCTCTGCGGGAGTCAAGTCAGTGAGAATGCTGTTGTTGTTGTTGTTGTTGTCATGTCAGAGGAAGCTCAAGAGAATAAATACCAGAATAATTCAGAAGGAAATGAAAAAGACTTCCAAAGGACTTCTTAGTACTTTTGTCCATTTAAATTAACTTTAACTGTTATAACTATCTTGTTTAATAATTTTACAGATTCCTAATGTCTTATGCTTTTTCATTCTCTTACTGCGTTTGGTACTTAGCGAGTTTTGGATTTTTTTTCCTTTGACGTGTGGTGAAGTAAACGCATCCATTTTGCCATCATACCCTTTGGACAATAAACCCTCCTTGACTCCTCGTCTGTCCCACTGCAGGGTGCGTTTCCTCCTGGGGGGTCGTCACGGGGAGTTTAAGTTCCTCCCTCCTCCAGGTTACGCCCCTTGCTACGAGGCGGTGTTGCCCCGGGAGAAGCTGAGGCTGGAGGCGGGTCAGGACCAGACCGCAGCCAAAGACCTGCTGGGACCCACAATCACCTTGAGCCAGGCAGCTTTCACCCCCACACCTGTGGACACCAGCCAGGTAGATGGCACTGCCAGGGGACTGTGTGATGGTCGATCAATAACACATTATGAAATCAATAAGTGTGTGATTTAAATACAGAGACAGTTAGTAATGATAAAAAATGCATGTTATTTTCTGTAAAACTAAACCGATGAGGGCAGAAGCAGCGTAACGCAACAGAAGTAGTTTCCAATGTTTTGTTTGCTCTTCCCTGTGCTTGCAGATTGTGCTGCCGCCTCACTTGGAGAGGATCAGGGAGAAGCTTGCAGAAAACATCCATGAACTGTGGGTGATGAACAAGATAGAACTGGGCTGGACCTACGGCGCAGTGAGTACAGAAACAATGATTAAATGACCTTTTTTATGCATGGGATCAGTATACATAGTGTGCAACCGAGTCCCTTTTACATAAAAATCCTACAAGCTCAGCATCCTACTCTGACCTGAATGCCTTTATATTATTAGCAAAGGTCAAACATGAAGAGAGAGAAATGAAATGCGGGTCTTGTTCCACTGATTAAAATGCACGTTTACTTGATACATTTCTTATGGGAGGTTCATCTCCTATACTCATTGAAAATAAGATGCGTTCCAACTACATGTCTGTGAGCTCATTAGTGAGATTACAGCATGTGAGCAAAGGACAAGTTGTCCACTGTCAGACTGTAACACCAAATACTCTACTTCATTTAAAATAAAGGAATGAAGCAAAGCAATCATTCAGCACTCTGAATGCTTAGTCGGCACATTCACCACGTTCAACTCGAGGTCCATCCGTTTTTCACGCTTTGCCTTCATGAGTGAACGAGATCCAGCTAGTTATGAAGGTAGATGTGTGTCTTTATAATGCAAACAAAAAAACTGTTTTGGGAGCAAATTTCTTGCATTGCAAAAGTTTGTAAGTAAACATTTATAAACTGAGAATAAATTATTTGTTAGTTTTTTCTCCTGAAACTAGAATTTTTGGCTGTTAAACAAAAACTTATGCTCTCAAAAAATAAAGGTTTGGTCTCGGAAACAAAAACTTTTGCGATCCGAGTTTGTACGTAGTGGGCGGGGCTTACGCCGCTGAATGAACCAGGAGTTTCTATTGGTGGATCGACTTATATTTTGTTTGCATAATATAGACAAACATCTACCTTCATACCAGTCAGCCGTACCTGCCGCTGTGGCTCATTTAGTGCACAGCCGTTAGCCCCTCACTTGTTGCCCTGTTCGGAGGTGACACTGCACTTCAGTCTGTAATGAAACCTGTTAGTTGTAAGTGTCATGGATGTAACTGCAGCACTATAAACACATCGATAGTTCTTAGATTTTCCGGTTTTCCAGTAGTCCCCTGTGGACGCGATACAAGGAGCACCTTTCTAGTTTATACATGGTGTGTGTGTGTGTGTGTGTTTCAGGTGCGAGATGATAACAAGCGCCAACACCCCTGTCTGGTGGAGTTCTCCAAGCTTCCTGAACAAGAACGAAGCTACAACTTACAGATGTCTCTGGAGACTTTGAAGTAATCCATCAGTGCAGAAAGCAACATGAGATGTGACATTCGGATCCAACATTCACCTGTCAGGCCCTGATGCTCATTCTGTACATGAGAAAACCACAGGATCATTTCTGTGGCATTTAACCATGAGCAGTGATCATGTCAGACTCAATATGAAACACCTGAACACTAAATTGTGTTTGGTCACGTGTGTTTCAGAACACTCCTGGCCCTCGGTTGTCATGTTGGCTTGGCAGATGAACACGCTTTAGAGAAAGTAAAGAGCATGAAACTGTCACCAACGTAAGTCGACCCCAGGAAGCAGAGCACAACTTGCATGATGTATCAGGACTCTTAATGGGATGATTCATAAAGCTCAGACTTCAGTACGTTGATGTTGTTAAGCTGGATTTGATCTGTGCAGCTATGAGCTGTCCGGTGGTTATAAACCCGCCCCTCTGGACCTGGGCCACATCAAGCTGACCTCCACCCAGGAAGCCATGGTGGACAAACTGGCCGAGAACGCGCACAACGTCTGGGCAAGAGATCGCGTCCGCCAGGGCTGGACCTATGGCATCCAACAGGTACACATGCTGTGGACTACGGGGCCGTTTATGTGTTCAGTTGAATTAGTGCTGTCTACATCTCAATATCCCTAATGGATTTAACAGTTGGATGACATGTCTGATTGAAGGCGTTCCAGACCCACTTCTACCTGGTCAGTTGGTTGCACCAGCACAGGATCTTGTGGGGGTGTTTTGCAGGGTCAATCCATCACTTTCCATGCTGATAAATAGTTTTCATAATTCGCATACCCTGCATGCGCGGTAACTGTATAAAAGATTTGTAATAAAACGTGGGAATAATTTATAATTTAAAATCGCTGTCTCCTAATACTTATACTATCGGGTACAATCCATTTACAAACTGCCGACAGTTGGGGTCCATTTGCAGTCTAGCATCGGCCAAAGTTCTGTTCAAATGCGGAAGGGGTAATCCGTCTCAATCTTGTACTCCGGGGTTTTGATGCAATGGCGGCGGCTCTCGGTGACGGAGGCGCGCTCGCGTCCGAGTCATCCGTTCCAGGTTTGTTCGTTTTGGTCTGCCGCCGTCACCGCGCCGCTGCCGCTGCCGTTTGTCGTCGTCCGTTCGTGTCTCTCCCTTAATGGTGGCGGCCGTTGGCTTTTTAACATTCAGCATGCACCTGGTCCTTGCAGGTTGATTGATAAAGAGTCCAGGTGGAAGCAATAGAGCCGTTGCTTATGCCCAATAGGAAGTCTGTAGGGGGCAGCAGTCCATGCAACTCACATGGCGCACACAAAGAAGATCATGAAATAATATAATAATAGTAAACACACCACAGCAATCAATAAAAACGGCACAGCACACTATTGCACTCCTAATAGGCTGACACGCTTTCCTGACATCCGAGTCTGAGGCTTTTGTGTCTCTCCATCCGCCGCCTCCTCTCTCGCCTCAATTATCTTTGTTCTAACATAATCCGATTTAGACGTTTTCCATTTTGTAACAGGTGCGTGGATTATTCCGTAAAGTTCTGCGTCGCCACAAACTGGACTTTTCTATTACTCAGGATTGGAAAATGATCATTGCTTCATATGTCTGCATGTTAACTGGGATTAACAAGTTGTTTTTGTGTCTGTGATGTGGCCGTCACATTAAATATTGATGTTAATCCAGTCAAATAAATAGGAATCTACATCAAACTTGCAGCTTGGAAGACAATGTCTGATGAGGAAGAAATACTAGAGCTACTACTGCTGGGCACTAGAGAGAATGCATTTGGAGACAGTGTATCAGCAGACGTTGCTCTCTGAATAGAACCACGGTTATTTCAACGCATGAAGAAAGCTATTGTTTTAGGGTTTGTTTGCTGCTCCACTGGAGCCACAAGGGATTAGCGTATCCTGCCTACAGGCGTTCAGTGATGTCAACGGGGAAGGGGAAAGCACTTCAGTATCTCTTTCCTCACCCAGCACCACATTCCCTGGTAATGAAATTTAATTCTTCAAGTCTCTGTCTCTCATCAGGATGTGAAGAATCGCAGAAACCCTCGTCTGGTCCCCTACATTCTGCTGGATGAGAGAACCAAGAAGTCCAACAAAGACAGTCTGAGAGAGGCTGTCAGGACTCTGCTGGGACATGGATACAACCTGGAAGCTCCTGACCAGGACCATGGTGCAAAACATATGCCTTATTGTCTCATCATATTTGGGAATATTTTCATGTTGCGATATCATTTTTGGGGGGAAATCCTCGATTGTTCAAAAGTACAATATGTGATAATCAGATGTTATTGTTCTTCTTCTCATCCAGCAGCTCAATCTGAACCCGACAGCGTATCTCTTGAGAGGTTTCGCATTTTCAGAGCAGAAAAAACCTACTGTGTTAATGCGGGGAAGTGGTACTTTGAGTTGGAGGTACGAAGAACCGTGATAAGCGTTGTGATATCGTGCCCTGAACGTATTAACTTTTAGAATGTGCCCCAACATCCCTCATGGTAACTGATATTCTGGTATTCCGATCTAAAGAATATGAAGAGGGGATAAAAACTGGATGTTGTTCAGATTCTACATTTGTCGTTGGAATCGGGGGGGGGGGCTTGCACACTTTGGCCATTTCCCCCCCTGAACGGGACATTAATCGGTTCCCACTTATCCTCTAGGTATTATCAGCAGGGGAGATGAGGGTGGGTTGGGCCAGGCCAGGATGCCTCCCAGACCTGGAGCTGGGATCAGATGACCAGGCCTTTGTGTTCGATGGCTTCAAGGTGGATGGATGGCTCTTTGCTCCACTCATTCCATCTATTTAGTTTCATGGCACTATGGTGGAATTTCTTTATTACATATTAATGTCCAAATGAGGATGAATGTTGGAAGTTGTCTTTCTCATAGGTTCAGCGCTGGCACCAGGGTAATGAGCATTTTGGCCGTGCGTGGCAGACAGGGGACGTGGTCGGCTGCATGGTGGATCTGAACGAACACACCATGATGTTCACACTCAATGGGGAGGTGCTGCTGGATGACTCCGGATCTGAGCTAGCCTTCAAGGACTTTGAAGTTGGTGAAGGTCAGTGGTGACAACATATATCCAGCGAAGGACATTCGCCTGGTGCACGTCCAACCTTTCCTAGCAAGGCCTGATGCTGAACACAGACAGTAGATGAGAACTTTCGACACACTCGCCTCTACTTTTTGGAGAATGTGGCTTTGATTCGCTGCTATGAGGGACCAGGCAGAGTATCACAGATCCAAAGGTTTCCTCTTCAGGTAATGTGTCCGTGGGGACAGCGTTGACAGAAGGACCCCATGGGCCAGTTTGTCTCAACAATTTCAAAGAGGAAAGGACATTGTTCATACAGTCTTTGGGCTCAAAGATATTTAAAGTTAATGGACAATGATGTTCTTATATTTCCTTTTAATTTTACTGTTGCCCGTGTTACCTGTCCAGAGAATAGTTTTGTTGATGCTGTTTACATTCCTCCTGTGTCATGGGTTTGTTGTGTTCCAAATGGGATACAACTCGTTTTGCATCCTTGTTAAATTACTAAATGTATCAGGTAAGTTGCACAACTGATTCCTGTATGGTTAGTGTTACATGCCCAAAAGGTTTCATCTTTGTATTCGATATCCTCTCTCTGTCTGCAGGTTTTATCCCTGTATCCAGTCTGGGTGTGTGTCAGGTGGGGAGAATGAACTTCGGCAAAGACGTCAGCACCCTGAAGTACTTCACTATCTGCGGTCTGCAGGAAGGCTACGAACCGTTTGCTGTCAACATGAACCGGGACGTCACCATGTGGCTCAGCAAGAGGCTGCCTCAGTTTGTTCCTGTTCCCCCCAACCACCCACACATGGAGGTGAGCGGAGCCACGTGCTATATGGATCTACGTAGCTAACACCTGGTAGGATCACATGTCTTTTTAGGTGGAACATTTAATGACGCATTACAGCGATGAGAACTAAAGTGTAATCCCTTAATACAAATTTCAAGATATTTCAAAAATATGTTTACATCTCGCATATAACCCCTACAAAATAATTAAAAAACACTTTTGTCATTTCAATAATTTCAACTGACAAGACATAGCTGGTGATTTTATTTTTGTTTTCCAGTCCATTCTTATGAACGCAACATCTCAGGCCTGGAGGAAATATCTTCAAATTTGCCACACATGTCCACTTAAGAATGAACTGATTAGAATTTGGTCATCAAAGGTCACTGTGACCTCACACACCCACGAAGAATTGAATTGAAATGCTTGTTATGATCATTTCTCACTAATATGATTAAATATAACAGGATACAATAGTTAGGGTGAGACACAATGTCACTTTTTTCAGGTGACAAGGATCGATGGAACAGTGGAGTCCTGTCCGTGCCTGAAGGTCACCCAGAGGTCATTCGGCTCGCAGAACAGTTACACTGACATCACCTTCTACAGGCTGAGCATGCCTATAGAGTGTGCAGAATCCTTCTCCAGATCCACAGCAAACAACAGCATCTTCTCACCAAAGAGGGTAAAAGTACCCCCAACACACAACCATGGACTCATTTAGATTTCTACACATGTGTCTTAAAGATACAGTGGGATCGGGAATATGATTGACAATATGCGTGGTGTGTTTTCTGTCTGTTTCGGCAGGAACTGGAAGACTTTGAAACTGTGTCAGACTTTGAGGTCCTGATGAAGTCTTCTCATGGTCCCAATGGTTCTAATGGCCCCGACCGAGATGAATTCAACAACCACAAAGATTATAACCAGGAAAAGCCTTCAAAAATCAAGCAACGGTAAACCATATGTTCTAATGCCTCAACGCTTCACTTTTCCATAGCCAGCTTTTGCACAATTTGTACCATTCCGTCACGGTGTTTAATCACGTGTTTTTAACTGTATAAACCTAAATCAAGCCTCTGATCTACCAGGTTCACGTTGAAGAAAAACAAGACAGACATCAGCTGTCCAACATCTGTTCGTCTGTCAGAGGAGGTGATGGCTGATGACCGGGATGAATATGAGTTCCTTACGCAAGCCTCTACTGTAAGACAATACAGGAAGAAATACTGGTCCCAAAACACTCTAAGGCAATATACATGTACCTAAAGATGAGAAGTTCCCTTCTCTAAGAGAGCAAATGAATGAATTATGAATCAATATACAGATCAACAGGTCCTAGAAAAGTGTAACTTTACGATCATTACATTAGTTATATGATTTTAATCAGTGGGTTTATCACCTGCATATAGTGTTTCACAGTATTATGACGTAACTAACCGCTTTCTGTTCAGCACTACTACTCCGTGCGGATCTTCCCTGGTCAGGAGCCCAGCAATGTTTGGGTGGGCTGGGTGACCTCAGACTTCCATCAGTACGACCCGGGCTTTGAGCTGCACAATGTCCGAACCGTCACCGTTACTCTGGGAGACGAGAGGGGCAAAGTTCACGAGAGGTTAGTCGCAGTTGCAACTAATTCATAACTTCACTGACCTCAGTATAAAGCGCAGTAACTGTTACATTGTGTGTGTTTCCTCAGTATAAAGCACAGTAACTGTTACATGTGTGTGTTTCCTCAGTATAAAGCACAGTAACTGTTACATTGTGTGTGTTTCCTCAGTATAAAGCACAGTAACTGTTACATGTGTGTGTTTCCTCAGTATAAAGCACAGTAACTGTTACATGGTGTGTGTTTCCTCAGTATAAAGCACAGTAACTGTTACATGTGTGTGTTTCCTCAGTATAAAGCACAGTAACTGTTACATGTGTGTGTTTCCTCAGTATAAAGCACAGTAACTGTTACATGGTGTGTTTCCTCAGTATAAAGCACAGTAACTGTTACATGTGTGTGTTTCCTCAGTATAAAGCACAGTAACTGTTACATGTGTGTGTTTCCTCAGTATAAAGCACAGTAACTGTTACATGTGTGTGTTTCCTCAGTATAAAGCACAGTAACTGTTACATGGTGTGTTTCCTCAGTATAAAGCGCAGTAACTGTTACATGTGTGTGTTTCCTCAGTATAAAGCACAGTAACTGTTACATGGTGTGTTTCCTCAGTATAAAGCACAGTAACTGTTACATGTGTGTGTTTCCTCAGTATAAAGCACAGTAACTGTTACATGGTGTGTTTCCTCAGTATAAAGCGCAGTAACTGTTACATGTGTGTGTTTCCTCAGTATAAAGCACAGTAACTGTTACATGGTGTGTTTCCTCAGTATAAAGCACAGTAACTGTTACATGTGTGTGTTTCCTCAGTATAAAGCACAGTAACTGTTACATGGTGTGTTTCCTCAGTATAAAGCACAGTAACTGTTACATGTGTGTGTTTCCTCAGTATAAAGCACAGTAACTGTTACATGGTGTGTTTCCTCAGTATAAAGCGCAGTAACTGTTACATGGTGTGTTTCCTCAGTATAAAGCACAGTAACTGTTACATGGTGTGTTTCCTCAGTATAAAGCACAGTAACTGTTACATGTGTGTGTTTCCTCAGTATAAAGCGCAGTAACTGTTACATGTGTGTGTTTCCTCAGTATAAAGCACAGTAACTGTTACATGGTGTGTTTCCTCAGTATAAAGCGCAGTAACTGTTACATGTGTGTGTTTCCTCAGTATAAAGCACAGTAACTGTTACATGGTGTGTTTCCTCAGTATAAAGCGCAGTAACTGTTACATGTGTGTGTTTCCTCAGTATAAAGCACAGTAACTGTTACATGGTGTGTTTCCTCAGTATAAAGCACAGTAACTGTTACATGTGTGTGTTTCCTCAGTATAAAGCACAGTAACTGTTACATGGTGTGTTTCCTCAGTATAAAGCGCAGTAACTGTTACATGTGTGTGTTTCCTCAGTATAAAGCACAGTAACTGTTACATGGTGTGTTTCCTCAGTATAAAGCGCAGTAACTGTTACATGGTGTGTTTCCTCAGTATAAAGCGCAGTAACTGTTACATTGTGTGTTTCCTCAGTATGAAGCGCAGTAACTGTTACATTGTGTGTTTACTCAGTATAAAGCGCAGTAACTGTTACATGTGTGTGTTTCCTCAGTATAAAGCGCAGTAACTGTTACATGTGTGTGTTTCCTCAGTATAAAGCACAGTAACTGTTACATGTGTGTGTTTCCTCAGTATAAAGCGCAGTAACTGTTACATGGTGTGTGTTTCCTCAGTATAAAGCACAGTAACTGTTACATGGTGTGTGTTTCCTCAGTATAAAGCGCAGTAACTGTTACATGTGTGTGTTTCCTCAGTATAAAGCGCAGTAACTGTTACATGTGTGTGTTTCCTCAGTATAAAGCGCAGTAACTGTTACATGGTGTGTGTTTCCTCAGTATAAAGCGCAGTAACTGTTACATGGTGTGTGTTTCCTCAGTATAAAGCGCAGTAACTGTTACATGGTGTGGGCTGGAGAGAGCAGCAGTCCTGGTCAAGGGAGAAGCAATGGCTTAGAGATCGGCTGCCTGGTGGACACAACCAACGGATTGCTGACATTCACAGCCAACGGTAAAGAACTCAGCACCTACTACCAGGTAAACATTTGACATGTTGTCACAAGTTTGTGACGGTCCATTCCTCTATCTCCTGCTGTGTTACCTACCCCCTTGTTTCTTGTTTTCCATTGCATTATGCTGCATACACAAAAATGCCCATACTTCCTTGTTTCTTATCTTTATTCTTGTGTATTTGGAATTTTGCCAATCAGTTTGTAGCGAGCTGCATATCTCACAACAGAACAAAAGCTCAGTCCTCGTTCTTCATCCCCACTGCCATCATTGAACTTCCTTACAATTCCGTTGTGTACCGACAACAGGGAACGATTGATTGTTGATGCAGTTGTACTTAAGTAGATAGCTACGCTCTCTCTGGCCTCCACAGGTGGAGCCCAGTACCAAGCTGTTCCCAGCAGTCTTTGCCCAGGCCACCAGCCCCAATGTCTTCCAGTTCGAACTGGGGCGTATTAAGGTGAGATGGACACACACTCGCGCCCTAAACAGCTTAGTCATTTTGGCAGGCAGCTTTTAACCTCATTGTCCTGCTACATAATAAAAGCAGTGTCGTGGGTAAAAGGTGGAGATGTTTGATTGATTTCTGGTGATAAGAACACAAGAAACACAACCACAAAATTACATAGAATTGTTTGTTGAGACTAGGTTATTAAATCCACTTGTTACACTACCTCTGCAGGATTTGTAGCTAACAGGCTTCCAGTTTTTATAGGCCGTCAGTAACAGGAAAACGCTCCAAATGAAAATGGAACATTTCTCAAACGGTTGATCTTACTGACCACACGTGTCATGTTGGTTCGGGATAATGGGATAATGATTATACAACATCAGATTAATGAGGAATAATAATAAGACTTTTGGTTGACAGAAATAAACCCGCGTAATGATGTGCACAGTGTCTCTCTGGGCTGTCGTCTTAAGTTATGTTGTATAATTGTGAAAACGTCTGTTTCCCGTCAGAATGTGATGCCTCTGTCAGCTGGTCTGTTTAAGAGCGAGAGGAGGAACCCAGTACCTCAGTGCCCTCCAAGGCTCCATGTCCAGTTCCTCACTCCTGTGTTATGGAGTCGCGTTCCCAACCACTTTCTCAAGGTACAGTTCTTACAGCAGGCCTGCATTCCCTGTATTATTATTATAAGAGAATAACCTGCCTTGAGCAATGTACAGAGCCAGACAATATAAAGGCTCACTGTTATCAAAAGTACCAATAATTGGTTTGACTTTTGGATAATTTCCAATTTACCGGGGAAGCTTTACCAATTTCATGTCTCTATAAGGAAAGTGGAATGATGCTTCCATATTATCCCCCTGTGTATGGGCAGCATGTCAAGTGCTGTCACTCTGCTGTGTTGTGCAGTGGGTGGATAGCAGCATGAAGTGTAATATGTACTAACAGATATATATATATATTTATATATAAACACTTTATGTATTTCAGGTGTCAGCATCCAGAGTGAATGACAGACATGGCTGGCTGGTCCAGTGTAACAAACCTCTGCAGTTCATGTCTCTGCACATACCTGAAGAGAACAAGTGGAGTACACACACCTGCATGCACAAAAATATACTCACGCACACATCAGGGTTGGACCATCTGGCTTAGTGGGAATTTTCCGGGTGGGCTAACCTGCATTTTGGGACAAAGCTGTCTTTTTGTCTCTCTGGCCCATAAAACATGAAGCCCAGCCCAGTGTTTTTTCATGTTTTGCCCTCCTTAGATGCCAGGGACGGTTATTTTTTGTCCCAGTTAGTTTTAACCCCACGAGGCCCCTCTCAGCGGTTAAAAACTCATTTTGGCTAAAACACACACACACCTACACACATTTTCAATGTCCTGCTGTCTCCTTTCTCATGCAGCATCTCTGTGTGTTGTCCAGGTCGGTGGATATCCTGGAGCTGTCGGAGCAGAGCGACCTACTAAAGTTTCACTACCACACGCTCAGACTGTATTCAGCCATCTGTGCTCTGGGAAACAACCGGGTGGCGCACGCCCTCTGCTCCCACGTGGACGAGGCACAGCTCCTTCAGGCTATAGAGAACAAGTACATGCCAGGTAACGCACAACACCGCATAGACAAGAAAGACACAACACACTGTCCCTGGGAAATAAGAAGCGCCTGTCCTCACCATCATAGACCATGAGCTAGACTCTCAATCACTAAGACGTCAGGGGAGACTGTGGATTCGTAGTTGCATGAGGCAGGATTGAATAGCTGTAGGAAGAGTTGGAAGAACTATTCAGATCCGTCGTAGAATCTCCATTCCATTGTCCATGAAAAGACCCAAGCCAATAATGTGTTCCGTCCTCAATACACTTTGAGAAGAATTATCAGCAAAATGTAAAAAAGGAGCAAAGTAAAGGTAGTAAGAAGTGACTAAAAATACATACAGTAAATTCTGCAACAAAAAGGGTCATACGGTCAATCTTTTAGTTGAATGTTTATTTATACATCTTTGCCCCATTGCCAGGTTTGCTCCGTGCGGGCTACTACGACCTCCTCATTGACATCCACCTGAGCAGCTACACCACAGCTCGCCTTATGATGAACAGCGAGTACATTGTTCCCATGACGGACGAGACCAAGAGCATCACCTTGTTCCCCGATGAGAGGAAGAAACACGGCCTGCCAGGCATCGGCCTCAGCACCTCCCTGAGACCCAGAATGCACTTTTCCTCCCCGTGTTTTGTCTGTGTGAATGGAGTGTCACATCGTAACACGGGATCAGGAGACTGTTTCCAGTACAGCCCCGAGTTCCCCTTAGACGTCCTGAAGATGAAAACCATCGAGATGCTAACGGAGGCGGTGCGGGAGGGCAGCATGCACGTGCGGGATCCGATAGGAGGCAGCACTGAGTTCCTCTTCGTCCCTCTCATCAAGCTGTTCTACACCCTACTCATCATGGGAGTTTTCCAGAGTGGAGATCTGAAGAATATCCTCAGACTGATCGAACCGTCCGTCTTCTCTGAGAGACGGGAAGGTCAGGAGGACCTGCCCACGGAGCCGGAGGCGCTGAAGGAGGGAGGGCGCAGCGTGCCTAAAGAAGGGCTGTTACAGATGAAGCTACCCGAACCGGTCAAACTCCAGGTGACACTCCGTTAACCCTTTCAGTATGTAAATTACACACATTACCCATATGGCCCTTAAAAAAATAGTTTCAATGTAATATCAATTGTTTTTTGTTGGTTTAATTTTTCATGAATATTTTACTCCAAATTACTAAGATGGATTTTGTCCTTTTAAGTTGTAGAAAACTTAAAACACATATATCTAATATCTACATAATATATGATATTAGCATTTCAAATACCCCCGAAAATATCAGGAACTTCATGGAGGACCAAACGATAGAAAAAAAGAGAGAGAAAGTAGAATACGATCCACAAAATATTGTAAAAATGTTGATTTGACAGTTTTAACAATTTGTTTTTGAGACTGGTTTGATAACATGCAATGTACCAATCAAACACACTGCACCGTTTTCACCATAGAATGTTGTGTCTGACCTGCGTCTGCAGATGTGCCACGTGCTGCAGTACCTGTGTGACTGCCAGGTGCGTCATCGCATTGAGGCGGTAGTGGCCTTCTCCGACGACTTTGTGGCCTGTCTTCAAGACAACCAGCGGTTCCGCTACAACGAGGTGATGCTGGCGCTCAACATGTCTGCAGCCCTCACCGCCAAGAAGACCAAAGAGTTCAGATCTCCTCCGCAGGAGCAGGTGGGTTGTTCAGGGTGCTGAGGCACTTGTTCATGCGTTTGCTGTTGCAGACTCATGAGTCAAGTACGCTGGCGGAAACCCGCTCGCTATGAACAAACGTGTGTTGGATATAACTGTTGTAATCTTCGTGGCTGTGGTGGAAGTATTCATTGAACCAGACTTGTCTCAGTCTCCCCGGTGCGCGTCGTTTCAGATCAACATGCTGCTAAACTTTAAGGACGAGAAGCAGGAGTGTCCCTGTCCCGAATACATCCGAGAACAGCTGCTCGACTTCCACGAGGACCTGATGAGACACTGTGGTAAACGTCCACTCTGGTTCACCTGCACAGCCAGACCAACTTTCAAATGATATCCTGTTGATCCCCATAGATCAATAGGGATCAATAATAATAAGTTTCAGTAACATATGCATATTCATTAACTGTGAACATACGGCATGCGTGCTGTACTGACTCTCTGTTATGTTAGGTATAGAGTTGGATGAGGAGGGAGGGATAGAAGGGGACAGTGACTTCACCATCCGAGGGCGCCTCATGTCGCTGGTGGAGAAAGTGGCTTACCTGAAGAAGAAGATGGGCAACCCCACCAAGGAGAAAGAAGACAAGAAACCCAGTAAGTCCTCTGGACCAGCTGAGCCACACCGGCGGGGTACAATGTCAACACCAAGTGGGTTTTGTTCATGTTTTACAGTTTACAGTTCATGACTCTGTTCTTCAGGTACGTTGCAGCAGTTGATTTCTGACACGATGGTCCGCTGGGCTCAAGAGTCGGTGATTGAGGATCCAGAGCTGGTCAGGGCAATGTTTGTCCTGCTGCACCGCCAGTACGATGGCATTGGAGGACAGGTAGGGTCATTCCATACACAAAGAAACTTGCCCGTCCACACAACGGCATCGTCTATTTAAAGTGTCTGAAGTGTGAAGGAGGCGGATGTGTGGATCTTTCCTTATCCTTCCAGGTGCGCGCCCTTCCTAAGACCTACACCATAAACTCCGTATCGATCGAGGACACCATCACCCTGCTGGCAGCTCTGGGTCAGATCCGATCTCTGCTGAGTGTCCGTATGGGAAGAGAGGAGGAGAAGCTGATGATCAGAGGTTTGGGGTGAGGACATCTGTCGAGCCCTTTAACACCGACTCTCACGTGTTGCCAGCGCATCAGGTTTACAGCTTTGGGGACACAGACACGTTCTAACACTTGCTCTCTGTCCATATGTGTGTTGTTAAGCTACGCCTATCCTATTCAATTAAATCAATTGTATTTTGTACAGCCCAAAATCACACATTTGTCTGTACACACAAATCCTCACATGGGCACAGGAGAAAAAACCTTCAACAAGGAGAAAAAACCTAAGTAAGAACATCAGAGAAGAGATCCCTCCCCATGGGATGGATTGAATGCGATAGATGTGTACAGAGTTAACAACGTCAAATATGTACATTGTGTTCAATTCATATGACAAAAATGATTAAAATACTCAGAGTAGTAAGCTTGGTGTAAGGAAGGATCACTGCAGGAACAACCACCATCAGATGCAACCACCATCAGATATAAGCATCAGATGTAGACATAATCAGATGTAAGCACCGTCAGATGTAACTGAAGAGGCGGAGCTTAAAAGCCAGCAGGTAGAATGCATGGATGAGATTGTTAAAAGTAATTTTCAAATCTACATTACTTATAGGGCATAGGACAACTGGACAGATGTCAATATTGCTTTTCCTGAAGCTGATTAATTAATTATCTTAATATAAGGTTCATGTTTTGTCAATAAATGTGTCTGACACACTTTTTTTTGTTGCACATTACATACTCGGAATACGAGGACACCAGAAGTTGGTGCGTTTGCAAAACAGAGACTTATTTGTTTTACTCTGATACTCCCTCCTTCCACCGCAGAGATATCATGAACAACAAGGTGTTCTACCAACATCCTAACCTGATGAGAGCTCTGGGGATGCATGAGACTGTAATGGAGGTCATGGTGAACGTACTCAGTGGAGGAGACTCCAAGGTATGACGTGCGTAAGACCTGCAGAGCCAGACATTAAGCACGAAGTTTGAATCACAGACTGCCGTCTGTCTTTAACCTTTGAGTAAATGTGTTTTATCTCCTGTTTGCGTTGTGTGTGCTTACCATCATTGACTATCAGCCTTGTCAAAATGGAGATGTCTTGATTTTTTCAGAACATGTCAACATTCAACATAAATTGTTAACATTCGTTATTGATAATCTGCCATTCATTGTGTGTTTTTGCAGGAAATCACCTTCCCTAAGATGGTGGCCAACTGTTGCCGTTTTCTCTGTTACTTCTGCCGTATCAGCCGCCAGAACCAGAAAGCCATGTTTGACCACCTTAGCTACCTGCTGGAGAACAGCAGCGTTGGGCTTGGTGAGTCTGTGTGTGATGCGTACTTCATCTGGCTTTTTATTTAGCTCCAGGGTTATTTTTTTACACTTCAGCAAGGGTTGCCTCCCGTCCCTTAAAACACAGAATTGTCTCGTATTTGAGAATCAATACGGGACGGGTTTGTCCCGTATTTTCCGAGATGTCGTCAATGCAGCATCCCGTGCAAATAATCCCACCCGAATTCTGTGAAGACTCGTCCTATTCTCCCCCTGATGGGTAATACTCGCTGCCATCGTTGGTTTGATTGGCCGTGACCCTGAAACAAACCAATCAGAGTCAGCGGAGGGCGGGTCTCTGGGCGGAGCGTGGAACCATGTGAGCCACAAAAAACATGCAGGTTGCCCGGATGATTGGCTGCTGTGGATCGATCACAGAATAAACATCCAGCGGAGTCACGTGAGCACTGCTGTGTGGAACACAAACAGCGCTCTGGTGTTGGACTACAGAAATGTATAGTGTGCTGTGTTTCATTTGCTTTTGGAAGAAAAGCTTTCCACCCTGTACTCTCACCCACAGTATAATGTCTGTAATATGCATTCATGCAGCCCTGATTCCTCATCTTCTCTCTTTGCATCTCATAGCAACTCAAAAATGACGCGCTCAAGCGACTCCTCCTCTCCACAACCTTCACACAACCCTGTCTGATGTTTTCCTATAATTAAACTCACTATTTAGTTTAGAGCACAATGACTTAACCTTGTCATCACTGTCTCTTCTCTTCTCACTGCTCTTTCCGCCTATTTGTACCCCCCTTGATGAAATGCGGTCCAGGTGTGTCTCCTGGCACACCTGATCTTGATGAGCATGGTGTAGGTAGAATATACCCCCCCTCCACTACTCAGCCCCTCAGCCCCTTACACTCAATAGATGTTTGGCTGTGGTTATTCGGACTATATTCGGTCCGGTCGGTTATTCGGGTTATAACGGACTTCCGATGTCAGGGATGCGTGGAAAGGCAGGACTCAAATGCCGACGCTTCTCGAAAACAAAAGACTTTAATAGTCAGAAACTCCACAACACAAAATGACCAAGGGGCAAAAACGCATACAGGAACAGGGTCAAAAACAGCAGGCCGAAACTAGAGCCATCCAGGACAACAGACAATGACGCGACAAGTGACACAAGAGACACACACGGCTTAAATACACCAGGGAGGTGCAGGTGATTGGAGTGACAGCGAGATCCTCTTTGTGGCAGTGGCAAGTGGGTGGCAACTTTGTGACAGGCAGCGGCAATCGCCAGTAAATCAGTCGGCGTCACGACGGCACGCTGGGTGGGAGGAGCCAATTTTTCCCAGAAACAACTGTTATTTGTACGACAGGTCAGCTGCTGTAAATATTTAATTTTATTTAATTTTATTTAATTTTATTTGAGACACGTGAGCCCCCGTCTTCTTATTACAGAGGCTAATTTTAGGTTTGGACCGGCGGGTTCCGTGTAGGGGGTGGGGCTCTCAAGTTTGATGCCACCAACTTGCCACTGCCACAAGGAGGATCTCGGCCTTACTGGGTGATTGGACACAGGTGGAAACGATCAGACAAGCACAGGGGAAGACAGGACAAGGCAGGAAGTGAAGTTACCCAGGGAGACAAGAAGCAGAAACTACAAAATAAAACAGGAAGTAACCCACGGCGTGACACCGAACCTCTTCTCTCCTCAGCATCTCCTTCCATGCGAGGATCTACTCCTCTGGATGTGGCTGCAGCTTCGGTCATGGATAATAACGAGTTGGCCCTGGCTTTAAGAGAACCGGATCTGGAGAAGGTGAGGTTCACAAACATTAACACACACACTCAAAGGTCGGGACTTTCCTAGGAAGGAAGCTTCCTAGGAAAGTCCCAGTGGTCATAGAAGTCCACAATAAAATGACGTAGGTTCCTTCTACTGGTTCCCATCTTCTTTGGCAAAAACCAAACCATAGTGAACACTTGCTCTGAAAATCATTGTCTGTTTGCTCTTTTCCAAACTCATTAATTCATAATATGCCAAGTTGAGTTAAATTGAATTAATAGCCAAATAGAGAATCGTCGCCATCTGTGCGTCACCTCAGCCTTCCCCTTGCTATACTACCTTAAATACATCTATATAAATATCTATGCAGAAATTCAAACATCAAACACCCTGGGCCCCTTTCCTCGTACCTGGCTAACTGAGTTAGCAGGATCATTCTCAGTATAAGATAACACAAGTCAGGCTTTTCAGTTCAACAAGGCCAAGTTTGGCCAAATCACTGTAGCAACACATCCAAACAAGATCTGTTCTCACATCACAATGATCAATGCTGCCGACAAGGAATCATTTATTTACAAGAAGACCTTCTTTGGCTGTACATGGTGGACACCACACCGCATCGTCTGTCCCAGTCTGTCCCACTGACTCACAGATTATTATTATTATTTTATTTTCTATAGCCCTAAATGTAAAAGTATCCCCAGAGGGCTTTACAGTCCGTACACATGAAACATCGTCTGTCCCGTAACGCTAGCAGAAAGAAAACTTGGATAGAACGTACTTTATAATCTGTTTATTGATTTGTTACACACCACTTCACACCAGGGAAAAGCACTGGTGTCTCCACAATACAAGGTAGAGAGACAGCAGCACTCTGGCGCCGTGCACATTGTTAGTCATGCAGTATGATGATAGTTATCAGTCCTCATCAATATTCATAATGCTTTATTACAATAATGATGATACTAAGTCATTAGTGAACAATCCCGTACTTCTTTCTACAACAATCATAATTGAGTGTTATTTAAAATAAATAATGAGGCTCAACCTTAAAATAAAATGCTTTAGAATTACTGTTCTAAAGCATGGTGAATATTTATATGAACGCTTATAGTTTTATAAAACTAATATTTTAAGTACGTTTACGATGCTTCACAGACATCTTGGTCATAGAAGTGTTAACCCTGTGCAGGTGGTGCAGTACCTGGCCGGCTGTGGGCTGCAGAGCTGCGTGATGCTGGTGCGTAACGGGTACCCGGACATCGGCTGGAACCCCGTGGAGGGGGAGCGCTACCTCGACTTCCTGCGCTTCGCTGTCTTCTGTAACGGTGAATTCCCGACTCCCGGTTCTCACATCTGTTCTTCCCAAACACAAACTGTGCCTCTCTGTCAAGGCAGAGCATGTGCTATGTGGCCACACAGTATGTCTGCCATGAACACCTGTGCTGTTCCTTGGCCAGGTGAAAGTGTGGAGGAGAATGCCAATGTGGTGGTGAGGCTTTTGATCCGCCGACCAGAATGCTTCGGGCCGGCCCTACGGGGGGAAGGGGGCGATGGGTTGTTGGCGGCTATGGAGGAAGCCATTAGGATCTCTCAGGATCTCTCCAGAGATGGTCCCTCTCCTACATCCGAGAGCAGCAAGACGCTGTAAGACGACTTTGATGCTTCTTGTTTTATAGCGATTGTCTGCTCTAGCTTTCCCAATTCTATGGGTCAGTGTGTCTGGAAATGTCCCCATGAAATCTGTTTCAACCCAAACACAATATTAACCTCACATCCCTGCTTTTAAATCCATGGGAAAGCAACCTGCCTTGTTTGAGATGTGAGGATTCTGTTTGTGTGTGTGTGTGTGTGTGTGTGTGTGTGTGTGTGCAGCAGTGACATGCTGGAAGAAGAGGAAGATGACACCATCCACATGGGGAACGCCATCATGACCTTTTATGCTGCTCTCATTGACCTGCTGGGCCGCTGTGCTCCAGAGATGCATGTGAGTGACAACACACACACACACACACACACACACCGACTCGTATAGATACCCACACTAACTTAACCCATTGTGTTTCAGTTAATCCACGCTGGTAAAGGTGAAGCCATCCGCATCAGAGCCATTCTGAGGTCTCTTATTCCTATAGACGACCTGGTGGGAGTGATCAGCATTCCGTTCTCCATGCCCAACCTGGCTAAAGGTGAGCAAACCCCTCCAGCACCAGCCCGTCTCACAGCGTGACAGGTATCCCTGAAGCTCAACGGGTCCAGCGGGACATCAACGATAAACGTTAGCAAATAAAAAGCAGCGACTTGGTTGAGGACTCTTTTGAAATCCGGACTTCTCGTCTGTTTTGTGTTTATTGATTGTGTGTTTACCTCTGCATGCACAGACGGGCTGGTGGTGGAGCCTGACATGTCAGCTGGTTTCTGTCCGGACCATAAAGCAGCCATGGTCCTGTTCCTAGACAGGGTTTACGGCATAGAAGACCAAAACTTCCTGCTACATCTGCTTGAAGTGGGCTTCCTACCAGACCTAAGAGCTGCTGCCTCTCTGGACACCGTAAGTGTTGGAACTGCTATTTCTTATTTTCACTGTTTTGGTTTTACATCCAACACGTCTCATGGTAGCAGGCTTTTGTGTTAAAGCTCAACATCTCATCAACAGGTGGAGAGGCAGAACACTTACATCTCCCGATATGAATGTAGCGTGGGCTTGTGCCTCTGTAAATAGACAGTTATTAGCTTCCCACCAGTAGCTTAGCATATGGACGTGTCCCTGCCAGTATTTTGGGGGAATAGATTGTTCCTGCTTATTTTAAAGCAATCTTGTTTGCATTGTCTTTGACTGAAGTTGATGACATGAATGCTAGCGTTGGATCGGCTGTGAGGGAGAATCTTTAGACTCACGTCACCTGTTTCTCCTCATGTGAAATATTATGTCTTTTATTGTCAAACAACTTTTTTTTCTCAAATTATAAATAGTCCTAAAATGAGAGCAAATAAGATGTGAAATATATTTTAAATATGCACAAGTTGGCCTAAAACAGGATTTATGAAGATCCACTGGTTTATGGATTACATGTATATTATCGCAGTAGATAGTTGCCACGTGGACATTTAAAGGCAGAACTTCCCCAAACAAAAGATTATGAAAAAGTAGTTCATACCTACATGTGTGTTGCTTCCGAATGGGCAAAACTTAACTAATTATACATTTTTACCATAAATTCATCCAGATAATTTCAACAAAATGCAGAAAGTGTTTAATACCCTTCAACTGGACTCAATTTCAAATGCAATGTAATTATGACAATAATGTCTTTCTCAGCCACTGCGCTTCGACCTGATCGCACACTTTTGTCTCCTGTGTTTGTGTCAGGTGGCCCTCAGTGCCACGGACATGGCACTGGCCCTCAACAGGTATCTGTGCACGGCCGCGTTGCCTCTGCTGACTAAATGCGCGCCGCTGTTCGCGGGGACGGAGCCCTTTGCCTCGCTGATCGACTCGCTCCTCCACACCGTGTACCGCCTGTCCAAAGGCTGCTGCCTCACCAAGGCCCAGAGGGACGCCATAGAGGAGTGTCTGCTGGCTGTTTGCGGGTAAGACCAGGGATCCGAGCGAGAGAAATGTTCATTAAATTGATGTTAAGACACGTGGGAGGGGTTTTCAGGAGAGCAATGTAAGTCTCTGACAGGTGGGGTGATCATAATAAATGAGGAGAAATATGTAGTCTGAAGATTTCATTTTTTCATGCTGTTTTCGTGCGGGCGCTGGAATCAACCGACTAATGTCCGTCTTACTAATGTGCAGTAAGCTGAGGCCTTCAATGATGCAGCATCTGCTGAGGAGGCTGGTGTTTGACGTCCCACTGCTGAATGAACACACCAAGATGCCTCTGAAGGTAAAAGCACCTCGCTGTTTCCAGGAGAATCTTCAGAGCTTTTAGGGAATTTCTTTGCATCAGGATTTTTTTGGGATTTCAGACATGTTGAGAACATGATCATGGGAAAGTGATCTTATGCTGGGAATTAGTGCAGCGTGGTGCCCTATTTAATTGGAAATTCTTCTTCAAGCCAGCAGATGGTTGATGAATGTGTTCTTGACTTTTCCAGCTGTTGACCAATCACTATGAGCGCTGTTGGAAGTATTACTGCCTGGCTGGAGGCTGGGGCAGCTTTGGAGCTGCATCGGATGAAGAGCTTCACCTCTCCAGGAAACTGTTCTGGGGAATATTTGACGCTCTGTCACGCAAGGTAACGGTCTATTTAATGCTTTCAGGAAAATTAATGGAAAAATGTAATGGATTTGTGTCAAATAAATCTCTTTATGTTGAATGTTTAACGCTTCCTCTGCACACAAGTGTCTTCCAAATCAAGAGAAGTCCAAATTGAAGCAGTCTTTTGTGCACAATGCAATTGTGGAAAGCAAAGTATCCAGCTTGTGCTGCCTGTGGTTGAGTATGTAACGCATTAACGTGACGTTAAAGCTGCGTGTGCTTTCATGGTGCAGCGTTACGACCAGGAGCTGTTCAAGATGGCGTTACCGTGTCTCAGTGCTGTGGCTGGAGCTCTGCCTCCAGACTACATGGAGTCCAACTACATGGCCATGATGGAGAAACAGTCGTCCATGGACTCGGAGGGAAACTTCACTCCCCAGCCTGCAGACACCACCAAGTACACCATACATTCATTTCTTTAGCTTCATTTGCTCATTCCTTTTTTTACAGAGCTGTAAAGCTGGCCCAGGAAAAAAATGAAAAAGAGCCAATATTTACTAATGAAATTACACTTTGAGGATTGTTGTCTTGTGTTTGATAGAATTTGACATCACATATTTGAATGTTTTCTTTTGTTGTATTTTCAGCGTAATCGTCCCGGAGAAACTAGACTGTTTCATATCCAGATATGCAGAGCACAGCCATGAGAAGTGGTGCATAGGGAAGGTAAGGAGGACAAGTCACTTCATCTTCTCATTTGAAGTCCTGTTACTTTTTCTAAAGCGATAAACTGGAAGACGATCGAGATATTTAATCATCTTTTCTCTGTTTTTTTTTAGTTTTCCAATGGCTGGTCATTTGGGGAACAGATTTGTGAAATCTCCAAGAGCCACCCTTTACTGAAACCATACAAAGGCATCTCTGAGAAGGTCATTTGGATGCAGTTGTCTACCCTCCCGATCATTTTATTTAGCAAAAAATATTCAGCGTAATCAGGCATCCGGGTGTTCGTCACAGTGTCACTAAATGGTCGGCAGATGTAGCCAGTCAGCGGCTCTATGTCAGCTCACAGAATCCTTCTTCTGGTGCATCTTGTATTCCTGGCGTGGCATGATTCTGGATAACCAGCCGTAGGGTCAACCAGCTGAGTGAGATTTAGACCCCTGTTGACCCGAGCAGTTTCACTTACAGCAAAGTATCGAGAAGTGGGTCAAGTGCAGGTGTGACGTAGGTGTTGCCAGCGTTACCATTAACACAAAGGTAGAGTTCAATGGTTTAAAATGGTGCCAGAAGTCCTTTAAGGTTGTTCATTAACAGTGTTGGGCAAGTTACTGAAAATGAGTATTTAGTTACAGTTACTAGTTACTTCTTTTAAAGGTAATTGAATTACTTACCAGTTACTGTGTATCAAAAGTAATTAGTTACTCTGGAAAGTAACTTTTAAGTTACTTTTAAGTCTGCTTTTAAATGTAATGAATATAAATAGTACTGAACAGTCAAACACAATAAACATATTTTTTAGACCTATTTATTGTGATCAACAGGGCAACAGGCCTTCAAATCAAGCAATAGTACCAAAGTCCTTTTTAATACTTAACTTAATACAAAATAACAGTTTCAGGCATTTGCCTGAAGGCAACTGACTCGACAGTTGACAGGATGCATCTCATCTCCAACACAGCGAGCGATCAATCTGTTCAGCTCTGCCCGGTTTATTGCTGCACTGCAGTCTGTGTAAAGTGGAGCCCTGGTTGTTTGCGTGGAGCGGCGCCTGCAGCGTCCGCGGGGCTGCGCTCTTTCGTCGTGAGCGACGCGATGCTGTTTACGTGCACGTACGCCGACTATTCTGTGACACACAACGTTTGGTGGCCACAACTATTTTGTGCTGACAGGCAGCTATTTACTTACTATTTGCCGGCCCTCCGCTTCGCGTCATACAAGAGAGGAACGCGAGTAACAAACTCATTTCAATTTCAGTAATTGGAACTGCGTTAATTTATTTTAAAAAAATACTTCGTCACATGCTCGTTACCGCTAAAAGTAGTGGAATTACAGTAATGCGTTACTTAGTAACACTGTTCATTAATAATTCTGACTGCTGCCGGGATAAAGGACCTCGTGAGTGGTTCAGTAGAATATTTCTTTAACTATAATTGCAAGCGCTTTGGTCTTTCCATCACTTAGTTTTAAATGTCAATGGTGAAGGAAGAGCATTCCCTCGGAGCGTCCCTCACTTTGCAGTAGCTTGCAGTGCAGACAGCTTTTTCTCAAGGTGATTGTTCTCTTGCAGGAAAAGGAGGCGTACTGCTGGCCGGTCAGAGCCTCTCTGAAGACCATGCTGGCGTGGGGCTGGAGTATCGACAGGATCAGGGAGGGCGACCCCGCCAGCCTCCACAACAAGTCCAGGAGAATATCACAGGCAAGCCAGGTAAACACTCACATGCAAATGAACTCTTATCAGTGGCGGCCGGCCATTAGGGGCAATGGTGCATCGCTCCAGAAGAGAAGATATTATTAAATTATCAAAAATTACAATATTTGTATTTTTGAAATGTGGAATGTATCCAGTGAGCTGGGGGTAATCCCGTAGAAGGCGGGTCTAAGAAGCACTTTAGCCGATAGCTGATGTTACATACAATTTATCCGATCAGCGTCCTTAAATAGACTCAGCCTGGGGCAACACTGGCTTAGACCGGAGCTTGCACCTTCCCGTCGAGGCTGGTATCAACAGGCGGATGACATTCTGACCAACCAATTAAAAGCCACAGAATGTAGTCAACCATCGACCTGGATGTGAAACGCAACCTGATCAGTTCAGGGTTTCTCTCACCTGCTTAATGCAATTTCTGCCCATGAACTTCGCTGCAGAGTTCTAGGGGCCTACAGAGAACATGTTCCACCAGCCGCCGCTGTCTGTTATATTGTTAATAAGCATCCTGTTTTCCACAGCAGTCTCTTGAAGGAGCTCCAGTGTTCAGCCCCAGGCCCATCGATATGAGCAACGTTACTCTGTCCAGAGACATGCAGGTAGGCCACCATGTGCATGAAGACAGCTTAAACCAGGCTGTTGGAACAGCGGTTAGACGAATTAGAAGATATTGTGGATTGATGGATGAATTGATGTCTAACATATATTTTACATTGTGGTACTTCAGGCGATGGCGGAGCTGCTTGCAGAGAATTACCATAATATCTGGGCCAGGAGTAAGAAAATGGAGCTGGAAGCCAAAGGTGGATACAACACAACAGATACACTCACCGCTTTTTGCTTTTCCTTTTCAGCTCTTACTGTATTTACTTTCCGTTATTTCATAAAACAAAACAATAGATTAGGGTTCCAGCTTGAGTTGTCAACATAATAAGTGCTATTTACGTTTGTATTCCTCCTCGAGAGGCTCTCTTACCCTCCGTCCCATTCTTGTGAAGATGATATCGCAAGACGCTGACAATGCATGACGGCTGAAATACGACTGGATAAAAGCTCTGCCCTCCAGATCATGACTGGAGGCAGGAAGCAGTGGAACCAAGAGGAACACTATCAAATAATAGAACAGACCATGGGGACAATTTAATACATATTTGTGAAAAGAATAATATTAAGATTGCACTATTGTGATGCTGTTTAGGCCAGCAGAGGAGGCCCGGTGGCTCTGTGGTCCCCTCTGTGTCATCCTTCCCTTTGTTCTGTGTCCAGGTGGAGGAAACCATCCTCTGCTGGTTCCCTACGACACACTGACTGCCAAAGAGAAGTCCAAAGACAGAGACAAAGCACAGGACATCCTCAAGTTCCTCCAGATCAACGGTTACACCGTGTCCAGGTGGGTGAAAGAGACTTTGAGCGGCTATCAGCGGTTGAGTTTAAGAGTGGCATTTGAGGTTATCTGAATGACATACTACAATGTGTGGTAACGTTGTGTATGCCCTCCCCCCTTAAGCCCAACCCTGAATCCTACGGGACCACCTAACCACCCTGAGGATTCATGGTTGAGAGGCTGCAATGGTTTGCAACGGTATAAGCGTGAAGGTTTACGTGAATTTAAAGGAAATGATTAATGAATCAACCAGGTGTGCTATATGGGCTATCCTTGGATTCCCCCTATTCCTTTTCTTTTCATCTACAATCTTAAACCCAGAATCTAGTGCTTCTTTGTGTATCAGCATCTGCCACGTCTCCTCTGCCACTTGCTTTGGTTCTTCCAGGCTTTCCCTGGTGAACCGCTTCAACAGTATGAATTGTGGGTAATTCCTTATGTAAAGAGATCAACTCACATTAAGTCTGTATTAATCACCAAAATGTTTTAAGAGAGCCTTTGTGACCTAATTAGTTCTTTCAGCTATTCTGGTTTGGTGGAAATCCATATTTTAATCATAGCGTGAGGTTTAAAAGTATGCTGGCTCTGCACATTCTTTCCCCCCACTCCTGATAACCCTGCTGGTCTTGGTGATCTTTTCTATTTCATCTTTGGGATCCAAAGAAAGGTCTTCAACACGTCTCTGTCACAGTGAGGAGGACAACTTAAGTGTGTAGTAATGCACTCAAAGCTCTCTTAAAGGTTGTTGTCCACTCGTTTGCCTCAAAGGGCAATTCAGGCAAAGACCCCCACCAGTGTGTGTTTGCTCTCTGTAGTACTGATTCTGGAAGGTCAGCCCCTCACAGACCCAGAGAACATCAGCAAGAACTGTCGTTTCACACTGTATACCTCGCTCAGATTCATGAAGACAAGGTTGAAAATGGGGAAAAAGAGCTTTAGATTTGTCGAAAGACTCACCTTTGACAGCGCTAAGCTGGCATTACCCCCCTACTTCCAGTACATAGATAGGTCTGCAATGTGTGCAGCTTAGCAGCACAAATGGCTAATTAATGTGTGTCCTCTCGTATGAAAAATTGATGCATTTCCCAAAACGGCAGATCGCTCCTTTACAATCGTGTGTGTGTGTGTGTGTGTGTGTGTGTGTGTGCGTGTGTTGGTTCCAGGGGTGTGAAGTCGCAGGAGCTGGACACTCCAGCCATAGAGAAACGATTTGCCTACACCTTCCTGCAGCAACTCATCACATACGTAGACCAGGCACACCAACATATGATGGAGTTTGGTGAGACTTTTCTGTCACTCATTGGGTTCAAAAACAAATGACGGACGTCCTGCTGGGACTGAACTCGGGTCGAGATCCGTGGGGTTTGGTTCAGAGAGGAAGGTGCTGTAGTATCAAACTGATGAAATCAAGTTCATTAAGGGGTTCTTAGCTATCAAACTAAACTCTATTTACTTTGCACCCAAAATCAGCTGCATAAATAGGTTCAGAAATGAGATTTAAAACAAAACTCAAACACCTGAGGCAACATGGGAGATGAATGGGACCATTTAAATCTATTCTGATTGTGCTTCTCATCGTTTAGACCTCGGAACAGGACCAAAGGGGGAGAAGATTCCTCACGAGCAACAGATTAAGTTCTTTGGAAAGGTCAAAAATCACGTTCTTCGAATGACCAAGTATTATGTTTTTCAGTAAGTTGGTTTGCGATTTTGAACACAGCCCAGCAGTAATTCCTCTGTGTATTTATGCCATTTCTTCCTCAGGTCGTCCTGCCGTTGGTGGATCAGTACTTTAAGAACCACCAGATATACTTCCTGTCCACAGCCATCCACCCAATCAGCAGCGGAGGCCACGCCTCCAACAAGGAGAAGGAGATGGTGACCAGGTGAGTGTGGCAAATCACACAGAAATAGACAGAGAGCCATTGATGCCAGTATTACAGCTCACCAGTTACTCTTATGTTTTATTGTTAAACAAGACCTTGACTGTGATGTTTGAAAGGTACTCTTATTAGGCGATGGGCCTTAATGTGACCCCTGCTCTCCCTCTGTCTCTCTCTCTCTCTCTGGGTTCATTGTCTCACACCTTTCAATTGTGTTTTTTTTCTCTGCTTCCCCTTACATTACCCTCCCTACTTCCATTGACACTTTTCCAGTCTTTTCTGCAAACTGGGAGTTCTTGTCAGACATAGGATATCCTTATTTGGTAAGGAAATCGCTTCTGCTCCTTCTTTGCTGTTCTCGGTGCAGTATGACAGGTGTAATTAAACCCCGGGGGGTAAGGCCTACGTCACACCCACTCTCCCGTCGGTTGATTGGACTTGATCCTCCACCTTACTGATCTCCTATCTCGTGCCAAAACCTCTTTAAAGGAAGCGTAGGCTTTGCCTTTGCCACCAAGGAAACAGTGGAAGTCCAATGACGTAATTTTGCATTATAATTAGCGGTTGTTTCTGTGGCATGATGAGGGATGTGTCTTTCGGTGCAGGGGGACTGTGGGACAAATGGTCCCTTGTTTACGGATAATAGGCTTTCAGTCCAGTGGGATATTTCTTGGATTACGGGACGTTGACATAATGGATATTCCTTATTGTCTGACCAGCCCATCCATCCTAACCTTCCTACACAAACGTTATCGCTCACTTATACAAACAAGTTGATACTATGGATTTTGTTTTATCAATTGTAGTGACTTGTTTTTTGTGAGGACACCAACAAACAGTGAATGAGAACAGCTGCGTCTGAACAAGTTAAATGTGCCCTCTGGACGCGATGTACAACGGTTCTGTACATCGCGTGCAGCATTGATGACGTAGCTCATTGGATGCATTCATGTCCTAAAATAATCTCTCTTTGCTTTGCTTCAATGTTTACTTGCTTTTGGGAGTGGCATGTTTGTGTGGGACTGAGACGCAGGTCGAGGACGGACACGACAAAGCAGGGTGGTTTTCTGCATGCATGCATGCATGGGACTAGAGTTGTGTGTGTGTGTGCTTGTCCTCTGCAGCCGTGTGTGGTGTCTGTTGCCACTTGTTATCCAAATGCAGTTTACTATATTTAGTAAGTAAAAAATATGTTCCACCTTTGCAGACTAAAACCTGATACAACTGATAACAGATGGACACATTTGGGCAATTAAGAGATGTTCATCATTTGTCTGGATAAAGCTGTTTGACTTTTGAAGCGTTATGTTTGAAAGGAACATGTTTTTTCTTTGAATATGCTGCTCTGCTTTGTTATTACTAAATAGCAGAAGAACGTGGTTTGAACAAGGTGGTTATTTAGTTTCTCTTCCCATAGCTAAAGGAAAGCAATGCCAAACCCTACCCAGCATGCACAGGGCTTCCTGTTTATTAAGTGATCTGGTCTGCTTTTCAGGTAACAACGCCACATCCATAGTCAACTGTCTGCAGATATTGGGACAAAGCCTGGATGCCAGGTGAGGACGGAACAGGATTCAGCTAGTTTGTGTGTCCTTTTGTCATTACCCAAGGAAACATGTGGTTGAAGGAGACATAACATGCAAACACCTCCAATTTCGCCCTCATTTGCGTGAAATTAACCCTGCTTGCGCATATATTCCAAATGAACTGCAATACCAAACTGCATCTGATCCTGCAAGTATTCATTGACAGTTCCCTAGCCATGCAGCATGCCACCACCCACCTTTGAACATCACATTACATTACAGGTCATTTAGCAGACGCTTTTTATCCAAAGCGACTTACATTACAATTACAAAACCCATGGCTTTTTCACATTTTTGCCTGGGGAGCAATTAGGGGTTAGGTGTCTTGCTCAGGGACACTTCGACATGGAACATGGGGCAGCCTGGACTCGAACCACCAACCTTGCTTCCCAGCACACCTTCTCTAACCCCTGCGCCACGACGACACACTCGCCTCTGCAAGGTCTTGAGCGACATTTGTTATTTTACGACCACTCGAGCGCTTCTCATGCCGACATTCACCCATTCTCACACACAGGTACTGTGACGGAGGATCGGATCCGGATCCCTCTGAGTACTTGATGGCTGCTCTAATGGAAGAGCAGCCATCAATCATGAATGGACGTATTTAGTTTATACAGTGCATATTTGTTACTTCAACTATCAATATTTCTTTTCTGGAGGTCGAATCATCAATGCCTGCATGCAGGAACTGACAGACATGACTCCCAATTGTTTCAAGTATTCATGATATTCAACCAAATACATATAAATCATACTCTCACATTGATTTATTTTCAGCTTCAGCACGGTGGCAGCGTGACTGAAACAAACATGATTGTGCATTCACGTCTATTAAAGATCAAAACCAAAGTAAAGTCTTAAAAGTCACTATATGAAATTATACGAATCAGAAATGAATTTGAAATGAAATGTTTCATTTCAACATTTGTTCTACTATAGTAGAGAGGGTGTGTTTCCTTGCACTGTCCTATCAAAACCACGGCTGGATGATGATGCGGAATGTATCTTCTCAGGACGGTGATGAAGACCGGTCTGGAGTCAGTGAAGGCAGCACTGCGGTTGTTCTTCGTCAGCGCAGCAGAAGATCTGGAGAAGACGCAGGAGAACCTGAAGCTGGGCCAGTTCACCCACAGCAGAGAACAGCCGCGAGGTGTCACGCAGATCATCAACTACACCACCTTCGCCCTGCTGCCCGTCCTCTCCTCTCTGTTCGAGCACATCGGCCTCAACTTGTTCGGGGAAGACCTCATATGTGCGTACTGATATCGTTTGATTCAGTCGTTCAAATCATTCATATCGGTTGAAAAATTGAATGTGAAGGATAATGGCAAATTTATTTCATGAAATGGATTCAGGTTCTGTTGGTAATTTACAGGACGCAATTGTGAATATGCTCCATCCAAATGTTATCTGCAAACATGTATGGTAACCTCTCCTCCTCCAGTGGAAGATGTCCAGGTTTCCTGCTACAGAATCCTCAACAGCCTCTACTTCCTGGGGACCAACAAGAGCATCTACGTAGAGAGGTACAGCGCATCCAACAGTACATCGCTGTTTGCTTCCTTCAGAGCTGACCAAAGGCCAACAACAAAATCAATGTTATTTGAACTTTTTGACAAAATGATCGTTGACCAGAAACAATGACCAATTCACCATTTATCATAATGAAACATCGTGATAATGCTGATCATGACTGATGGTTATTTCCCTGCTCTCCCCTGCAGGCAGCGGCCTGCTGTAGGAAAGTGTCTGGCTGCCTTCTCTGCAGCCTTTCCCGTTGCCTTCCTTGAACCTCACATCGACAAGTTCAACAGCTTCTCCATCTACAACGGCAAAGGAACTAAAGACAGAGCAGGTGCTTCAGTCTGTTTATCCCCTGTGTGCGTTTACGTTTTACAAATATCACCAGCTTGAATCCCACAGAGACACACGAGTTCTGGGGTGATTGTACCTTCTGAGAATGGCTTTCACTAAATAATATTAAGATCAATATTGCAATAAAGAAGTGAGTATTGAGCTTTATACTCATGTCTATAATTATCTTTATCAAGTGCATTATCTTTTTACCCATCAGCTCTCGGTCTTCCGGGGCACGTGGGGGAGGTTTGCCCCCTGATCCCTAACTTAGAGAAGTGTCTGGAGGAGATCGTGGAGTTGGCGGAGTCTGGCATGAGATACACACAGATGCCCCATGTCATGGAGGTGGGACATTTGACTAACTAACAACCTTGGAACTGTCGTTCCCATCCATGTGGATTCATTTCCCCCCAGTGTGCTCTGACTTACTTTCATTGCCTAAATCAGGGGTGTCAAACATATGGCCCGCGGGCCGGATCTGGTAAAAATGACAGAAAAGACATAAAGAAAGACTTAAATTGCATTTCTATAAAAGTAGCTGCTATTCCTAAATGCACTGTTTTACACATTCCGAAGACAGCATTATGTGTGGGTCGGAAGGCGGGCGATCTCTTGCTTGGTAGACCTGAAGTGCGCATGTTTCCTTTCGCTCTAGGTGGTGTTGCCGATGCTGTGCAGCTACATGTCTCATTGGTGGGAACACGGACCAGAGAGCAACCCGGACCGAGCCGACAGCTGCTGCACCTCTGTGACGTCTGAACACATGAACACTCTGCTGGGAAACATTCTGAAGATCATCTACAACAATCTGGGAATAGATGAAGGGGCCTGGATGAAAAGACTAGCTGGTGAACATGGCAACACACTCTGCATGTGTGTGTGTGTGTGTGTGTGTGTGTGTTTGTGTGTGTGGCTGATACTGATCAGCTATCCCTCCACATATGTTCATCATGGGATTTTCTAATAATAATGATTATTTCACGATTTAAAAGGTTCGCTATGGGCCTTTTTACACCGTGCTTAGCTTCAGGCGGAGTGAGCTGTATAATCCCGTGGCTGTCCTCCTGCTTTAGCCCAGGACCGGCCGGTCTGCTCCCCTGGACATCGAAACACGCGGCTTTAAGTAGCCCAGGAGTAAAAAGCACTTAAGCAAGGGTTCAAAGCAAGATATTCTAGTAACAGGCTATTTTAAAACATGCATTGTCTGGTTTTCAATATAATTCAATCAATCGTTGAACCCCGTCTCTGTCCCTGCTTCAGTCTTCTCTCAGCCAATCATCAGCAAGGCCAAAACCCAGCTTCTCAAGACGCACTTCCTGCCTTTGATGGAGAAACTCAAAAAAGTGAGTCTTTGATTGTTTTGTAGTTTGATTGGTGGACATTCAGCATACGCACATGTAACACAGCCCTAATGTGTCCGAGGGATTGCAAGCAACAGATAAATACTGGAAACGTGGAAGTCTAATGCATCGCTTTTGCAGTGTTCAAATGAAGGTCTGTTGCTGTGTCCTGCAGAAGGCAGCTGTTGTGCTGATGGACGAGGAACACAGCAAGGCAGAGGGGAGGGGAGAGATGTCAGAGACAGAGCTTCTCATCCTGGACCAGTTCACCGTACTGGTCCGAGACCTGTATGCCTTCTACCCTCTCCTCATACGATTTGTTGACTACAACAGGTACAGTGTGCTGATTTGATGGTTAATGTGCTTCTCGACTTAAACCTGAGTGCTTATCTGACCTCCGTCCCACTGCTCCTAGTTGGTGTCTATGACACAAGTGCTCTGTTATGTTCAACGGGATCCTGTAGTTTACAATCGTCCCTTCTCATTGAACATCTGTGATGTCAACATAGCTACTACGAGGTTCTTTCAACTGATTACCAAACAGTCTCAGTCTGTAATACTGAGATGACCTAACTAAGCAAGTGTAAGCGCACACCCACCCAGATCCTCCTCTGGTCTGCTGATCCAGTTGGAACTTGCCAAATACAAGGTGGCTGTCAGGAGGATCTCTCAGGTGCACATTGACTGTCCACTCTGTCACAGGGAAAAGCTGCAGCAGTATGAGTTCACTTCCTGCTCCCTAAGACCCGGCTGCAGATCTTTACATCACAAGGACGTGGAGAAACACTACTGCTTTTATCGAAAATCCACAAAAAATGCAAGCTCCTCGTAGTAACTTTAACCATTTGAAGTCCTGCATTGATCACATCTGCACTAACTGTTAGTCCTCCCTGACTTTGTTGGCACTCTTCTCCGTATCACTACCAGAGGTCTCGAACTCAAACTGACCTTTGTGTAGTGCCACTGTCACTGGACTCTCGTGGTCTTACAGGGCCCGATGGCTGCGGGAGTCCAACCCAGGGGCCGAAAAGCTGTTCCGCATGGTGGCAGAGGTATTCATCTTCTGGGCCAAGTCTCATGTAAGCAAATCCCTACCTGCTGTAACATGTTAGTACAGGACAGGGAGGACATCTGATGATACATGTGACAGATTCTTTAAAGCCCACTTATTATTGGCAGATGTTTATATGCTACCACTGTACTAAACAGTACAGCTGAGTGGAATGTCTAATGTTTTGCCAGGATTTGGTCATAAACCAAAGTATAGTATATAAAGTTGTGTATATAACTAATCCATACTGACCTGATGATGGCAATGCACAAAAAGTCAAGCAATGTGAGACAGGTTCATAGGAGAGCTTCTAGACCAAAGCCGTTGCCCAAGTAATCGACTGACCGACGGACATTGAAAAATGAATGATTTCCTCTCTGTTCAGAACTTCAAGAGAGAAGAGCAGAACTTCGTGGTCCAGAATGAAATCAACAACATGTCCTTCCTCATCACTGACACCAAGTGTAAGATGTCGAAGGTATGGACGCAGGGAAAGGAGAGGCATTGCTTGTTGGTGCACATTTAACACACACTCAATGGACCTGTCTGTGCATTTCTACGCCTCAGGGCATAATGTCGGACCAAGAGAGGAAGAAGATGAAGAGGAAGGGCGATCGATACACGATGCAGACAAGTCTCATCGTTGCCACCCTGAAGCGCCTGCTTCCTGTTGGACTCAACATCTGTGCCCCCGGAGAACACGAACTAATCGCTCTGGCAAAGAACCGCTTCACGCAGGTAAGAAAACCAGTTATCAGACTATGAAAACAGCTCTGTCACCTGGTAGTGAACACGGAGACTTAACTTACGTAGGATGACCCTCACTTGAATTCCAGGTCAAACTTTGCTTAGATCATCAAGTTGCATCATATGCAAAACAAATGACTTGATGTAAGATGACAAGATTGATTGGGAATCTATTAATGCAATAACTCCTTCCGTTCTGAACCCTTCTCTAAAAGAGAACATCCTTTGAGTATTAGGTAGAAGCTCAAGATGAAATCCAAAGAAGCTCTCAGTGTAGCTCAGGCATTGGAATCTGAGTCCCTTTATTCTGCACATATTAACAACTCTATAACTCAGGAGTGTCCTGTGTCTGGTTTAACGGCTGTAACACTGTGCATCACACAGATATTCTAATGGAATAGACTTGTCTGATCCAGTGGGCGTAGGATTTGAAATCTAACACTGATCCTTATGCAGGATAAATCTGTTGACTAATCTCTTATGAAGAATAATTACAGTGCATAACTTTGAGGGGCAACTTGAACAAAAGGCAACATTAGGTTATATGTCACTCCAGAGGACAGACTCTCTTTGTTGTGTGAGCTTTCGGAGGAATTGAGAACAAGATGCAGTTTCTTTTTTATATAAAGGAGGACATTAATCCATAAGTAAATGACCTCCATGTATGTTGATTTTCTTTATGGCTGGATGAACATAAAGAACTTGAGTGGTTTCAGGGAAAAAATGTTTTTTTTAAAATTTGATTTGATTTGTTAGCCTGGCAGGGACGGCAGGATGATGTTTTCGTATTGACTGAAATGTTTAACCTGTGCAACTGTGTCTGTAATCTCTTATTTAACCCACACCCACACTTTGTTAATTGATGGGCAATCAATAACCCTGCCTGTCTCTTCCTGTGCAAATGGCACCAGGCTGCTTGAGAAGAACACTCAGCTCTACGCACAGTGATAGTACTTCTCTGAGATGTAGAAATCTGTCTATGGCTTAGACCCAACAGATTTGTGCTTTGATAGAAGGTATTTAAAATTGCTGTAACAGTTTACATGTCATTTAAAACTGCTTTGTATGTAAATTGTGCTGATACAGAAAGACACGGAGGGTGAAGTTCGAGAGATCATCAAGAACAATCTGCATTTACAAGGAAAGGTAGGAATACTTTGAGCTTGTCAAAGTACTGCATATTTGGGATAAGCAAAACATGACTGCATGCTTAATATGTAGGCAAGAGAAAGGTGAGTAAGGTTATGTTGGGTACAGTCTGAAAGGTAACAGCTCCTACATGGTTTGTTTGCTTATAGCAGTTTTTACTGTTACCTAAAGCTGAAAGGAAAATAAGCACCAAAACCCTTCACGGGCTCTGGAATACACTGCAAGCAGGAACGTCTACATCTATACTGTAAACTGTTGAGCGGATAATCAAAGCAAGCCTAGACTAGCTTAAGGAGTTATAGGTTGACCGTGGTAATACTAGGGGGCGGGGTCTAGCACAGGTCGACCTGTCTGTCACTGGCAGACGAGCTGTAATCGGAGGGAAACACCAAATGATCTTAAACTCAACTAATATGACTTTGAACAGTCGAAACTTAAATCAAAGTAGAACGAATGTTCCTTACTGTTGTCACCTAGGTGTGCAGCCTCAACACACACCTTGACCCACGTCCTCATTGTGTTGAACTGTATGTGTGTGTCTTGAACAGCTGGAGGACCCAGCTATTCGTTGGCAGATGGCTCTGTACAGAGACCTCCCTAACCACTACGAGGACACCTCGGACCCAGTGAAGACTGTGGAGAGAGTCCTGGAGATCGCTCACGTCCTCTTCCACCTGGACCAGGTGTGCAAGCGCGTTTGTTGTCCAGCGCACAGTGCAGACGACATCTGCAATACTGCGTTACAGCAGTTCGAAGAGTACAGGAAGTGGGCCGGTCCATTTGATATCCTCCGCTGTGCATAATCCTATGTAGCTTGATGTACTCTGTCTCTTCGTGAAGACCAGCTGACGTGATTGGCCTGAAATGAAGCAGCGGTCAGCTTACGACATCATGGCCATTGCCGGCCAAACTGAGTGGTTCGGCTTGTGTGTTTTAGGTTGAACATCCTCAGCGCAGCAAGAAGGCCGTGTGGCACAAACTGCTGTCCAAGCAGAGGAAGCGAGCAGTGGTTGCCTGCTTCAGGATGGCACCGCTCTACAACTTGCCCAGGTATGTTGCGCGTTTACACCGCAGATCTCCGTCGCGATAGAATAGTTTTATTCCCACTGTGTCTCCCCCAAACCAGGCACCGGGCTGTCAACTTGTTCCTGCAGGGCTACGAGAAGTCCTGGATCGAGGCGGAGGAACACTACTTTGAGGATAAACTCATAGAGGACCTCGCTGTGAGTGCATCTCTGCATGCATGTGAAAAGGGCAGAATGAAGAGTTCCGATGTGTGTCCATGGAAAATGAACGCATCATTATAAGCAACTCTCTCTCAAAGCAGACAAGGAAGAATGGATGCAGATGATGTCAACGAGTACAAATTGTGGACAATGATAGAAGTCATATCTGTATTGCTCTCTGTCTCTACCCATATACTCCATATACCTCAATGTCATCTAGAACATCTTACCCGCGCCCCTTTATTCCTGTGACTAGGTTATACACCTAGATTTCTGTTGACGCTGGTAGATGCTTGTAGATCCAATATAGCTTCAAGAAGGCGGCAGCAAGGACTTGAGTATGAGCGTATATTTACATATACTTTGGTAATATCGCACTGAAATATGTGAATGTTGAAAACAGGCATATATCCCACTTAAGGCTGTTTTTCCCCCCGTGTGTATCATTGGGGTCTCCTGTGTCGTATGTTTATTTTAGAAACCAGGTGACCTGGAGCCTTTGGAGGAAGAGGAGGGGCTGAAGCACATTGATCCGCTTCACCAGCTCATTCAACTGTTCAGCAGAACAGCCCTCACAGAGAAGTGGTGCGTTCTGTCGGATATAAAGATCCATCAAATGTTTCTGCTACGGCATGCGCGACGACATGGTAGCAAACTGCAGGGGGCGTCTTCTGCCTGGCTAATCATACTGACCAATCACTGGTGCTGCAAACGTGTGTGTGTGTGTGTTGCAGTAAACTGGATGAGGATATTCTCTACATGGCGTATGCTGACATCATGTCTAAGGTACCAGTGACAATGATGATGATTACTCCTTTTGCTGCATACTATCCCTCTGCTGTCCACATGCAACACTCAATTTGTATATCCCTCTTCACCCCCCTCAGAGTTGTCACGATGAAGAAGAGGAGGATGGGGAGGAAGTGAAGAGTTTTGAGGTGGGTGGATTGGTTGCCATGGCGGCCCCAGCTGTAAACAGGTGTGCTGCTGACACGTGTCTGGTCTTGTTACCTGAATAGGAGAAGGAGATGGAGAAGCAGAAGTTGTTGTACCAGCAGGCCCGGCTGCATGACCGCGGAGCTGCTGAGATGGTGCTGCAAACCATCAGTGCTAGCAAAGGTAGGTTGTACATGGACCCCCCCCCCCCCTGCCTCTATGACTACTGTGCTACCACACCACTAGTTGAGTGAGCCGTAGCGTCTCTTACACTGCTTAGGTTCATGTTTAGGTTTAAGCTTGGTGCATTAAAGGTGTTTTCGTTCCCAAAACTCGAGAAAGAAGGAGCCGCACAACACATAAGCTGAAGAATATAGTCACATAAGTGGAAGCTAAGTAGTTAAATGCATTAATTGATGGTTGGGTGAGACAGGGAGTTTGGGGTGACACTTTGCCCTTCTCTATGTCCCTCTTCACAAGGTGAGATGGGCCCCATGGTGGCCTCTACTCTGAAGCTAGGCATAGCTATTCTCAATGGAGGAAACTCTACCGTCCAGCAGGTACCCCAGTGTCTGTTACAGTTTTCGAGCTGTTCATATCATTGTGTCCACGTCCTGTAGTCAAAGCAGAATGGGATCTAAAATACAGCTGTCCCATTGTCCTGTTTCTTTGACAGAAAATGTTGGACTATCTGAAAGACAAAAAGGACGTGGGCTTTTTTCAGGGTCTGGCTGGTCTGATGCAGTCATGCAGGTAACTCTACACGTACTTCTCCACTGGGGTCGGCCCACCAACACGCGTCATCCCTGCAGAGTCACACTCCAGCAGACAGTACGCAGGCGGGTAAAGTCCCTCAAATCAGCTAATGTCTACTGCAGGTCACATTTGAAAGGGACAAGAACGTGATGAAATCACCCTGACATGTGGGACTGACACATTTCTAGGTTCATGCCTACTTCAATGCAAATGGGTGTCCAGAAATATGCTCAGCATTTAGTCCAAAAAAAGATTATCGTCATAAATAAATAAACGGAGAATAAGTACAAATCACATTTTAAAGTACAGTACAAGCAGGAACTGCTAATAGCTTGAACATCTGTTTGATGGTTTATGTAAACAAGCCAGCAGCAAAACACACTGAATCCATGGCACATTTACTTGTTTACATCCCCCAATGAATCGTGGGAACTGTACTTCAAATTAGCCCCTGTCAGCAATCATTGTTATGATCTTCCAGTAGTATCTTTTCCCGTATCTTAATGTTTTGGTGATATTGAAATAACCATTGCTTTTATTGGTAAAGGTCATTTTTCAGCCTAATGTTTTGTGACGTATGGTGACAACCTTGGTAATGTTCCTCACAGGGTGGGTGATTCTTTTTTAAGTGTTTTTGTTTTTAAATCTAACGTAACATTGCTGGTTTCTCAAGAATACCAGCCGTATCTTTAAGTCTCTCAAAATACATCAATCCAGTCACTTCAGGGGAGACGCTACAGGAAATAGGGAAAACATTTGGACTAAAGGACATCACCACTTCCACACTAGAAACAAAGCATGATGATCAGGCATCAACAAAAATATAATCAAGCACGACTTTTTGAAGTCAGGCTTATCATACATCATATTATCATAACTTCCTTGTTGTGGTCATAAGTGTTATTATGTACTTACTGTTAGACTGAACCTCCGTCCTCTCAGTGTTATTCGCTACCAAACAACCTCAACGCTTTAAACACAAAACAACAAAGATCCACAACACGTTTGTCTTTGTTTCAGCGTTCTGGATCTAAATGCATTTGAGCGGCAGAACAAAGCTGAAGGACTGGGAATGGTGACGGAGGAGGGATCAGGTAAGCCGCACTACTCTTTATTCATCCGAAGAATCATGAATGACATCGTATGATCTGTTGATATAACAAGCTTTTCTTCATAAAATCCCCTTTGGTCAAACTAAAGGTTGTACATTTACACCTACATATAAAAACCAATGCTTGCTACAACCAGTGGTTTAGTTGATGAATTCTAATTATAGCCAAAGGAAAAAAATGTAATCTTTCCCAAGAAGAAATTCAAAGCATTTACATTTGAAAAAGTCTGTTTTATTCTTGTCAAATCATCATCAATCATTTTCCTTCATCCAGTCATCACTGTGGTTGAGCAATTGGCTGATCTGTATAAAGTGGTAATGCAGTACTATTGTTTATTGTATGCGTTATCAACTGTGAATCTCTAGTACATGTGTACTTGCTTATGACTTAACTGTTATATCTTATGTGTGTATGCATTTGTTACAGCCAGACTTTAGACTACATACTGATTCAACATTCATATGTCAAAACTGTTGCACTAGATGTTTAAATACAATCTTGACTGCTTGATAATATTCTCTACGTGATGTAGGGAAGTAGGAATATCCTGAAGGCATCAACCAGGTCCTGTTAGGTGGTTGTGAGACCAATGGCCAATCGGATCCCAGATGGGTTAAACCCTAATATAACTGAGAAATATACTTTTGGGATATTTTTTAAATTTTTCATTTCTTTTTAAGTTTATGTATCCTGGACTCCGAAGTTTTAGACTAAGAAGTTTCTGCACGTTGATTAGTGGTTCTTTGTCCTGAAAGGGACCCTAATATGTGGTGTTTACCCAGCTGTATTTTACTAAAAGGAATTATATTATTGTGCAAAAACTGTTATTATTAGAAGTAATTACTAGAACTCCCAGTATGAATCATCACCTCACCTGTTGTGACATGATGATGGCACAGCACTTTTTCTACTCACCATTTCCTCATTATTTTGATGAAAATACAAAGTTACCCCATCGACCAGCATTTTAAAAGGTGTCATTGACTGAACAGGCCCACCGTGATCCACAATCAAAAATCCATAAATCCTGAGGGCCTGGTATCATATGTACCTTTAAAATGTTCCTGATCTTGACAGCTTTTTTGTCAAGACGTCATTTATTTTTCCACGTTGACCAAACAAAGATATTCAGATTAAAAAAAAAAACTATTTTCCTTATATGTAATCGTTTTCTTTGTTTCTTTCTTGCTTTCTTTCTCTTTCTTTCTTCCTCCTGTTTTCCTTTTCTAATTTTGGTTTACTGCCCTTCCTTCCCTTCCTCAGTCATCACTCATGAGCGTGGTAATTATGCCTTCTGCCATTTCCTTGTGTGTTGGTCAGTGCCCCCCTCCCTCTCTCTCTCTCTCTCTCTCTCTCTCTCTCTCTCTCTCTCTCTCTCGATCCAGTCGGTTAGTAGTTGTGTCAGTTCTGTCCAGGTCCTGAGTGCAGACCTTCAGACCTCATCCTCACCTGCGCTCTCGTTTTAGCCGCTACTTTTCTGCCTTACGCTCACATGCTAATCTCTTTTTTATCTTGGCCAATTATAACAGGCCGTATCGTGTTTAGGCGTCAGAATTTTAAATAAAAGGTGTCACGTCTTCCTCTTCCACAATAAGCCTAATGAACCGATGATGATTAAGATGACTTCTTCTGTGATACACCGAGATAAGTTAAGATAAAACAACAACAACTACAAAGAAGCAGTAGAAGTGTAGCCCTTGTTTGCCTCCCTCTCAGGATTTGTACAGTATCTGGCACATTATAAATATTACTAATATGTACCATCCTCCACTCCTCCCCTCACAGTGCTCTAGACCCCCCCCCTGTCACCTGGTTGTTGTGTCTCAGTGATGGAGATGTTATTGTGCTGGTTGTTACCTGTTGTGAAGTGTACGATCCCATCCATGTCCTCCGTCTCTTTCTCTGTCCTCTCCTAGGACTGCAATTATTACCAGAAAGACCCATAAGACCCCAGTCAGCCAAGTCTGATGAGAGACTCATTAAGACGCCACTTCCTTCAGTTGGTGGAAACCATAAACAGAGATAAAAAGAAAGAAAATATCAGACTCGCACTTGCATAGATGACTCAAACAGAACTCCGCTGATGTTAAGCGGTGAAAGTTAATTTCATTGATGATGACAATGAATGATGCACATTCAATTTATTTATAGTTTGTTGAGCAAACATGATTGAAAGTTCCGTAGTATAATAATAATAATAATCAGTTGGAGGAGTGGTAGACTTTCACAGACCCAAAAAGCTGGAGCCTTGTGGGGAAACACAAAGTAAATGTTCCCTTCAGGCCCGTTACGTTATGTTGTTACATCTGTTAAGTAACTTCGAAATGTGACAGTAACAAGTCTGCTAATGCAGTATTGCATTAACTTACAGTTTTTATATTGTTAGGTAACGCTACACAAACTTTTTATTCACAGCGTTCCATATCTGCGTTTAACTAAATTGTCCTTTTATTCATCTACAACTTCCCCTCCCAAACGTCAGTGGTTGCAGCCTGATTACCGTTTCATCCTGTTGGTCCGGTCTACCTCTCTGGTCTCTGGTCTACCAGAGCTGAACTCCGATCCTTTCCTCCTCCCTTCTTCCCTTCTCTCTGTTCATTGGCTGAGCTGTGGTCCGTAGTGAGTGTACATGTCCTTCATGACTGTTTTGAGAAACGATCATTTGAATAATTTGAGGGTCCGTGTAGGACTTAACTACTGAGACACTCTCACGCGTACTAATGAAACACTCGTGTGCATCTCACTGGTGTGTGTGAGTGAAATCTCACTGGTGTGCGTGAGTGAAATCTCACTGGTGTGTGTGAGTGAAATCTCACTGGTGTGCGTGAGTGAAATCTCACAATAGTGTTTTTAGCTTCTTCTTATAACTTTAGAATAAAATGTCATCGAAAAAATTATATTTTTTCATAGAGATTAGTGAAGGACCACTGGAGGACTCGGCAGGGAGGCCCAGACTGATAGTCTTCAGTGTCTATCAGCCTTGTGGATGAATTCAGAAGGAACTTGTCACCTTTCACTATCTATCCATCCATCCATCTTCAGCCGCTTATCCGGGGTCGGGTCGGGGGGGCAACAGCTTCAGCAGGGGACCCCAAACTTCCCTGTCCCGGGCCACATCTACCAGCTCTGACTGGGGGATCCCAAGGCCTTCCCAGGCCTGTGCAGAGATATAATCTTTCCACCTGGTCCTGGGTCTTCCCCGGGGCCTCTTCCCATATGGCCGTGCCTGGAACACCTCCCTAGGGAGGCGCCCAGATGCCCAAACCACCTCAACTAGCTCCTTTCGACGCAAAGGAGCAGCGGCTCTACTCTGATCTCTTCACGAATGGTTGAGCTTCTCACCCGATTTCTAAGGGAGACGCCAGCCATTCTCCTGAGGAAACCCATTTCGGCCGCTTGTACCCGTGACCTAGTTCTTTCAGTCATAACCCATCCTTCATGACCATAGGTGAGGGTAGGAACGAAGACTGACCGGTAGATTGGGAGTTTTGCCTTCCGGCTCAGCTCTCTTTACGGTGCGGTAAAGCCAGTGCAATACCGCCCCCGCTGCTCCGATTCTCCGGCCAAACTCACACTCCATCTTCCCCTCACTCGTGAACAAGACCCCAAGGTACTTGCACTCCTTCACTTGGGGTAAGGACACATTCCCTACCTGGAGTAGGCAATCCATCGGTTTCCTACTGAGAACCATGGCCTCAGATTTAGAGGTGCTAATCCTCATCCCGACCGCTTCACACTCGACTGCGAAACGCTCCAGTGAAAGTTGGAGGTCACAGACAGAAGATGCCATCAGGACCACATAATCTGCAAAAAGCAGCGATGAGATCCGCACCCCCTGTAGACCGTCCTCCCCCCGACTACGCCTCGATATCCTGTCCATGAAGACCACAAACAAGATTGATGATAAGGCGCAGCCCTGGCGAAGGCCAACCGCCACCGGAAACGCCTTCGACTTACTGCCGAGCACCCGAACACAGCTCTCGCTTGGGGCGTACATGGATTGGATGGCCCCAAGCAAGGACCCCCTCACCCCGTACTCCCGCAGCACCTCCCGCAGTTTCTCTCAGGGGACCCGGTCATACGCCTTCTCCAAGTCCACAAAACACATGCAGACTGGATGAGCATACTCCCAAGCCCCCTTCATGATCCTGGAAAGAGTAAAGAGCTGGTCCGTCGTTCCATGACCAGGACGAAAACTGCATTGTTCCTCTTCAATCCCTGGTTCGACTATCGGCTGAACCCTCCTTTCCAGCACCTTGGAGTAGACTTTACCTGGGAGGCTGAGTAGTGTGATACCCCTGTAATTGAAGAGGGGTACCACCACCCCGGTCTGCCACTCTTTTGGCCCTGTCCCAGACTTCCACGCAATGTTGAAGAGGCATGTCATCCAAGACATCCACCCCCCAACACCCATTGCTTTTAGCATCTCTGCAAGGATCTCATCATTCCCCGGGGCTTTGCCATTGCGGAGTAGTTTGAGTACCTTAGTGACCTCCACCAGGCAAATTGACGATGATCCTTCCTCCTCCTCCAGCTCCGCCTCTACCAAAGAGGGCGTAGTAGTTGGATTCAGGAGTTCCTCAAAGTGTTCCTTCCACCACCCGATAACCTCCTCGGTCGCGGTCAACAGGGTCCCATCCTTACTGTACACAGCTTGGGTGGTTCCCCGTTTCTCCTTCCTGAGGTGCCGGATGGTCTTCCAGAAGCACTTGTTGGTGCCGACCGAAAGTATTTCTCCATGGTTACCCCGAACTCCTTCCATGCTCGCTGCTTTGCCTACATCACGGCAGAGGCTGCTGCCCTTCAAGCCTGTCGGTACACTGCAACTGCCTCTGGAGTCCCACTGGATATCATAACCCGGAAGGCCTCCTTCTTCAGTCGGACGGCTTCCCTGACCACCGGTGTCCACCACAGGGTTCGAGAGTTACCGCCCCTTAATGTACCTAAGCCCTTGAGGCCACAACTCACTGCCGCAGCTTCAGCAATGGAGGTTTTGAACATACACCACTCTCATGTCCCCTACCTCCACAGGAATGTGAGAGAAGCTCCGCCGGAGGTGTGAGTTGAAAATCTTTTGGACCGGGGCCTCCTCCAGACGTTACCAGTTCACCCTCACTACACGCTTGGGTTTACCGGGTCGGTCCCGAGTCTTCCCCCATCCACTGACCCAGCTCACAACCAGATGGTGATCAGTTGACAGCTCTGCCCCTCTCTTTATCCAAGTGTCCAGAACATGCGGGCTCAGATCAGACGATACGATTAAAAAATCGATCATTAATCTTTGGCCTAGGGTGCTCTGGTACCACGTAGCCTACACTTATGAACATCCTTATGTTCGAACATGGTGTTTGTTATGGATAATCCGTGACTGGTTACGCTACGTGCAGCGAATCGGGTTATAGATGCGCCGTTCAGATGAACCAGCGCAGATTTTTTTTTTTTAGTGTAATAAATTGGATGTGTGGCGTGAGTGCGTGTGAAAACATGGAAACACGCGAGTCACACGGGGAAACCGTGAGAGTTGGCAGCCCTGTAGCTTTGTTGGCTAGCTTGACAACACCTTTCCTAACAGTCAAACATCAAGCAACACAAGACAAAGCAAGACCCCAAATAAGTTCCTGAATCGTCCAGCAGAAATATATACATGCAAAATAACCTACAATTTTACTCATGTGGGCCTATATGATCATGAGGTCAGAATGCACAGAAAATTGTACCAAATAATACACACTTGATGCAATAGGCTACATGCTTGTGGAGCCTGAGGGTGGATCTTCACTTAATCCTTTTTATTTTTAGTTAAGGAAATATGAATGTGAGAATATCAAACTATGCAAGTAAATAAAGCATTGTTCATCCCACAGACAGTCAAACTGATACCAGGTATAAAAAGGAACCTTACAGATGTTCTATTTATTACTATCATAGATAAATATATTCCATTATCCTATTTGTGGTATCGTATCGTAAGTATCGGGTACCGTAATATTTTGGCAGGTATAGTATCGAAGTCATAATTTTGGTATCGTGACAACCCTACTAGTGGATAAATCTGCTTACGGGAGAGGGGTCTATAATTGTAGGGGGAGTGTTCATGATAATGTAGACTTCTTTTGCAGTGTATTTGTTTTTGTAATTCTCACTATGTTGCGTTTGAGGGGTTGTTCAGGAGTTGTTGTGTGCAGCTGTGAACCTGTGGCATCGACGATTTGCTCAAACAGGACTTTTACCAGGGAGACTGTGCTTCATGTTCTGTGTGAAACTTCTTTTACGATACTTCTGTAACGTAACTTACACAACAAACAATCTTATCTTCAACCTAACCAAGTAGCTAGTTTTGTTGCTGAAACCTACAGTGGTTTTGTTTCAATTCATAGCGTTCGTACCACTTTCAGAACTTTCCAGGTGCATTTTGGTTCATCTCGAGCCTTCGGATGGTCTGATATCCACTGATGATTCCCATTATATCAGCAGATGTTATTAAGACTAGCTGCAGAGTAAGAAACATTTTCAGGAACATCTGAATTTGAACAGCGGACTTACAGTTGTATTTTGACTTCAACGGGTCTAATTATGTTTTTGTCGAAAGTCAGCACAGATTCAGTCATTCTTGGTCAATAGAACTAAAACACAGATTAATAGAATATGTTACACTTCCATTGAAAAAGGTGACTGCACTTTGAGTCTTGTTTTGCGCCTTCAGATCCTCCTCATTCAGTCCAGTTTGTTGTCATATTGTATGGATGCAGTCTGTTGATGTTCCTGTTATTGTAGTGTAACTCATCCTTCCTTCTCTGACCGTATTCTCCTTTTGCATTTCCTTGGTTTAAAGCAGCATTTTAGCACAGTCAGAGCAGCTGTCCTCAACTCCCTCAAAGCATTCGTAATCTCTGCAGAATCTACGACACGCAGCGACCAACCGCTTTCCTTTTAACCCACTGGGCTCAGAGAAGGCATGAACAGCCCAAATCCAGTCCTGACCGTAAAATGCTGCACTTTAAAAACCAACCAGTCCACCACTGAGTGACGTGGCTGTCCACTAGGCATCCAAGAGTGTGTGTGTGTGTGTTCGGTCGGAATGGTGTACTATGAGCCTACATCTTTCCCAGACTGAGAAAAACACTTGGAATGTCCTCAGATCATCTCTTTTTAATACTTGTTCACTCTCCATCCTCCCTCTCCTACATGTCGTCTGCTTTGTCTCCCCTGTTCTTTGACTTCTCTTTATGTGTCCGTGTGTGTGTGTGTGTGTGTGTGTGTGTGTGTGTGTGTGTGTGTGTGTGTGTCTGTGTGTGTGTGTGTGTGTGTGTGTGTGTATGTTCCTTTGTGTGTGTGTGTGTGTTTTCTCTCTGGCCAGGTGAGAAGGTCATGCAGGATGATGAGTTCACCTGTGACCTTTTCCGCTTCCTGCAGCTGCTCTGTGAAGGACACAACTCAGGTGTGTGCAGGTTGTGTATTCTATGAATGATCTGACAATATGGGGTACGTTTATTAATGCTGGTTATGGTGTAAATGGACCTACATGTCAACGTGGTTTTTTTGTATTAATCAACCTAATACAGTAATTAATGCGGTTTGACTCCTTTTATTTTGGGTCATTACATAAAATGTCACAGAAATATTTTCACTACTTTATTTATTCCTTCATGTGTTTATTCAAGACTTCCAGAACTACTTGAGGACGCAAACGGGGAATAATACCACGGTGAACATCATTATCTCGACAGTGGACTACCTCCTCAGAGTGCAGGTGCGCTTTTTGTCTGTCATACAGACACACAAAACACAACTTATTTTAGATTAGACTAAAGGACAGTCTCCCACCTCCCTTCTGAACAAAGAAGTTAAATATCATTAAATTGTCCCACCGGCTCCCTCAAAGGCAAGATTTCAGAAAATATGAATAAAAAAAACCCGCTGGGAATTATTCATCTATTATAGTCCCTAAATTTCGCAGATCATAGAAAACGAGTATGAAATCAGCAAAATTATAAAACCTGATGTCAGTTGTTGAGCCAAGACAAAAGCCAAAAGGTGGCCGGCCTGCTGAAATTCATTTTTTAGATGATCAGAAACTGTTCCATCATTTTATTTACTGATCATCGATCTCTTCTTGTCTTCTTTTTATCTGTTCCAGGAGTCCATCAGTGATTTCTATTGGTATTATTCTGGTAAAGATGTTATTGACGAGCAGGGCCAGAGGAATTTTTCTAAGGCAATAAATGTGGCCAAGCAGGTTTTCAACACACTCACAGAGTACATCCAGGTACAATAACACACTGCAATGATTACTATATAAATGAACGTTATGAAGAATATTTTTTTTAAATGTGGATGAAAGGGTCCTAAGTAATCCAAATTAATAATCAACAAAGACCAATTAATTAATAATTGGTCTTTATTAAAGGTACCTCACCACAATGCTAAATGGGTGCATTGCTTTGCTAAAGACAGAGAGCTTCCTCACTTTTGAACATATTGATCTGAGGAAATGTTTACAGTCACACCTTATTCAGGGAGTAGCCATGCTTGTCTGTTTCTGGGTATGACAAGAAATCCCTGATCTCATAAAAACATTTTCTGCATAGTAAATGGACAGCATGATAAGCAACATTACATCAATATCCTACAAAGTATGTCGGCTGTTACTGTCACTAACGCTTGCAGGTCTGACTGCAGGAAATCTGATTGTTACCATTTGGGTTGCAGGGTCCGTGTACTGGTAACCAGCAGAGTTTGGCCCACAGTCGGCTGTGGGACGCTGTGGTCGGGTTTCTGCACGTCTTCGCTCATATGCAGATGAAATTGTCTCAGGTGAGTTGAAGTCACTTTGAACAAGGCGGTGACAACATAATCACACACTCACTTTTTTTTAACTGTCATTTCACTCGTCACTTTGTCGTCACTTGTCACTTTGTCACTTGTTCGATAGTGCACTTTATTTTAAATATTTTTTATTTTTAACTAACTTTATTCTCTTATTTTATACTAACCCATAGCCTTATTCTACTAACCCATTGCATTAGCATTTCATTTTATTTTATTTTATCACTTGTGCACTGCTGTCTTGTTGTCTATTGTTACACTGTCTACTGTCACGCACCAACCGCCAAGACAAATTCCTTGTATGTTTGACATGTTTTGGCAATAAATGTTTCCTGATTCCAGATTCCTGACTTATAGTGTGAATAAAGAATGAACACAGCGCCTTGCTCACTGCAGCAACGACACTTAACTACCAGCCAATCCCATAATCCTGTCCCCATCACATGTGTCATCACAAAACCTCCTTGAACTCCTCAACCTGAAAACGTATTATAATGTCCTCCTTGTGGACATTTGACTGCAAGTCTGTTACTTACAAATTGTGAATCAATAAAGTAAAGAGATATGGTAAACAACGTTTCCTGGAATTCAGAGTAACCATCCTTCTTTATGGATGCTAATCCCTCAGCACATATAGATATCTAACTTTACAAAGTGAGTAACCTCTCTGAGGTAGTTGTCGCTATGATGGCTCAAACACTCACGGCCAAGTTGATATTCCTCTTCCTCTTTTTTTCACATCAGGACTCGAGTCAGATTGAACTACTGAAAGAACTGATGGATCTTCAGAAAGACATGGTGGTCATGCTGCTGTCGATGCTGGAAGGTGCGTTTGCTTGTAGGAGTATTCATTATTATTATTACATACACAAAGCAGGTGTGGCTCAGGGAGAGAGTGTAATTGTGTCTTTAAAATACTCATCAGTGAGTTAACACACATGCTACTAATGGGTTTCTCTCTCTAGTAGTGCTGTTGCTCTCTACAGTAGTGCTCGACAGGCTAATGATGCAGTAAATAGACTTAAGTGACTGCATGCGTATTGTATTCCAAGACACCTTTTCAAAGGTAAATCAAGCAATGACAAAATAATCTGTTAAACTTTGGACAAACAAGTTAGAGGGCAACTTTTTCCTGTTAAGGCTTTGTGTGAGTCTAATGTAAAGCCCGACCGGCTCATCAACCGGCAGAAGGTTACTCAATGATGGAAAAGAGGCACTTCGCCACTGACTGAATCTGAAGTAAACATAGTCGCTGCGACGTCGTCCATTAGAAGCCTGCAGTTTGGCATTATGGGTGTCGTCATCGTGGGGTTTTTGGACACTGATACAGGTGGGTTGAGCTATGGTCAACGGAGCGCCAAGTAGGCCGACCAAAAAGGTTACAATTAATTCTTTGTGGAACTGAAAACAAACTTTAATAAGACAAGAATTGACATTATCCGTCAACCACAAGGTAGCCATGCCCATACCATACTTTATGGATGATTTGAATCTAAATGGACTAAATGATTTACTAAATGGATATTATTTAAATACTATTTTGACACAGGCTTTATCTCTTGTGAATGATTTGAAATGTATCACGTTGTGGTTTCACAGGTAATGTGGTGAATGGGACCATTGGGAAGCAGATGGTGGACATGCTGGTGGAGTCCTCCAACAATGTCGAGATGATCCTCAAGTTCTTTGACATGTTCCTCAAGCTGAAAGACTTGACCTCCTCCGACGCATTCAAAGAGTATGACCCTGACGGAAAAGGCAAGGCTCCAAACCACAGTTATCCTTCATCACATTTGCACGTGGAGCAGCGGATCATTTATATGTTCATGGTTTTACTCCCAGGTGTCATCTCCAAGAGGGACTTCCATAAGGCCATGGAAAGCCACAAACACTACACCCAGTCTGAGACCGACTTCCTGCTCTCATGTGCTGAGACCGATGAGAATGAGCTCCTGGACTATGAAGAATTTGTGGAGCGCTTTCATGAGCCAGCCAAGGTAATGACCTAAATGTTTACAGATCTTTTATAAAGTCTTATAAGGGCCTTAAATTGTCCAAATGTAAGCCCTTTAGTCCTTAAAATCTGTTAATAAAATCTATTCTTAGAGAATAGTTTTAACTTCTAAAATGGGGTTTAGCGGGAGATCTCGCTTGTTATTTCTATTCATCTGTCCTCTTTTTGTTTTTCTCCTGCTTTAGTTTATTAGTTGTTCCTATAAAGGTGGGGGTATTTGTTTGGAATGTCCCAGTAGAATTTTGGAGGCCAACCTTGTTCATGGGCGTCTTGATTGGCAGCTCATTCAGACACTTGTGATATAACTAGGACCATCCTGAGACCTGCTAATTTAAATACAACATTTTGGAGGTTGAGTGTTTTATGACGTGTTTTATGTGTTTGATTCATTGTAGGTTAAACAACTAAAGAAATTACAGAGCCACAATAAGAGGGTTAATATTCCAGGAAACGTACTCTTGACATTTTGAAGATTAAAGTTGACGAGTACGGCAAAGACAGTCAATGGCAAAAATATTTGGATAATTTGCAAAAGAAGTATAAATAGTGTTCCCAATGTTCAACATAAATTTGAAAAAAATAATGCCTGGAAATTGTGAGGCAAATATCTTTATTCTCTGTAAGAAAGTCATCCTGACAAGGATACATTTGAGTTATGGATTTGGATATGGAAATCAAGCATTTTCAATAAATCAAGTTAGAGATGTTCAATGTCTTTTTATAGCTTTTTTTTGTAGTACAATTTTAATCTTGACTTTCAGTTATGTACTCCCAAAAGCTCCCCTGGTTCTGTAGCTTATTTATTGGTATTTCTTTCAAAAGGACATCGGCTTCAATGTGGCGGTTTTGCTGACCAACCTGTCGGAGCACATGCCACATGACACCCGGCTGCAGACCTTCCTGGAGCTGGCAGATAGCGTGCTCAACTACTTCCAACCCTACCTGGGTCGGATCGAGATCATGGGCAGTGCCAAGCGCATCGAGAGGGTTTACTTTGAGATCAGCGAGTCCAGTCGAACACAGTGGGAGAAACCTCAGGTAAACGATGTCTACCTGCAAATCTCAACTTGATTTGGTTTCAGTGTCGTTTGTGTGTGTTCCTTCACACCTGTTCCCTCTGCACAGGTCAAGGAATCCAAGCGTCAGTTCATCTTCGATGTGGTGAACGAAGGAGGGGAGAAGGAGAAGATGGAGCTGTTTGTGAACTTCTGCGAGGACACCATCTTTGAAATGCAGCTGGCGGCTCGGATGTCTGATGCCGGCGAGCGCTCAGCGGTGAAGGAGGAGAGTGAGCGGGAGAAGCCAGACGAGGAGAACCCCGAGATGGGCTTCTTCTCTGTCACCACTGTCCGCATGGCTCTGTTGGCTTTGCAATACAATGTCGTGCTGCTGCTAAAGGTGAGGACTCACACAGCACCGTCACAGCTACCAGTCAAAGTGAGTATTTTAAAGGCGCGGTTACTTTTCTGTGAGTGTGATGAGTAGATTGATACCATACGTGTTTGTGCGTACACTAACTGGTCAGGGGGCTGGGTAGGTGGTCCATCGTTGGTCCACCTGCTCCTAGTCTGTACAAGCATGGAGCCTATAAACACACATGAAACCCATCTCTGTCCATCAGGTTGTGACGAGCACTTTGATACCCAGCTTCTTCTCTACCAACGCTGTATCTGAAGCCCTTCCTCTCACCTAAAGGACTTTGTTGAGGCATGACAGTATTAGTGCCTTCTATCATACAAGCACTTTTGTCCGGCGCACAATAATAGGAAACGGGTGAACCAGGACTGAGCGGGGCTGCCTGAGAGTGAGAGGTTCTCTAAAGGGACAGAACATGGAATTACTACCGTCTTTACCAACTGGGGCCTCCAATATCAACATAAAATGAATAATCCTCGTAGTGACCTTCTGTGGATGCTTGTTAACACTCAAAAGGATCTACTGCATTCTTCTCTCTCTCTTCAGGTACTGTCGATGAAGACTTTGAAGAAGCAGATGAAGAAGATAAAGAACATGACAGTCAAGGACATGGTGACCACCCTGGTGTCTTTCTACTGCTCAGTGTTGCTGGGCCTGCTGCACGTAGCGTTCAGTGTAGCTCGAGGATTTTGCCGAATCTTCCACAGCAGCTTCATGGGAGACAATCTTGTGGAGGGGGCCAAGAGCATTAAGGTGGCTGTACATGTTTCTGAAGGACCAGAGCACTTTATCCACTCCATTACAAAAAACTAAATGCATAAACTGCGTCCACCCCAGGTGTCGGAGCTGCTGGCCAGCATGCCTGACCCCACCCAGGACGAGGTGAGGGGTGAAGGCGAGGACCGAGACAAGAGACCCTCTGCTAAAGAGGACCTGGCTGATCTGGCAGTCAACGCCAGCGAGACCGAGCTGTTGTCGGACATCTTTGGCCTGGATTTAAGAAGGGAGGGGGGGCAGTACAAGATCACCCCACATAATCCCAACGCCAGCCTGACCCAACTGCTCAACTCCCCAGTTCCTTCCTCGACACCCCCGACCCCACCCACAGCCACCCCACCTGAGCTCAGGCGGCGGCATCCGGTGAGTCTGAGTTGCGTCCTGTTGCTCGTCATTTTACTTTGCAGGACACAAGAGAAAACATTGAGCCCCACTTACATAAAACATCGTGTTATTTTGTTAATTGCACTGATTGGCTTGTTTTGGTAACCAATGTCACTGCATTTTACTTCATTTCTTCAGATTCATATTCAAAGCTCACTTCAACACTGTTGAGCACTGAAAAAAACAAACGATACACAAGTGTGTATTCATGGCAAGAAACTGATACTGACAGAATAATGGGCTATAAAACTCTATTTTCTGTTTCAGTCGCAGAGCTCTTCCTCAGAGGAGAAGGCAGCGACAGCAGAGACAGAATGTGAACCTGAGAAATCACCAGAGTATGTACATTTGTGTTATTATTCAATCTGCTCGCTGACGTTATTACAACTAGACAGACAGAAAAAAGAAACACCGAACTGGATGGAGTGTGGAAGTAACGCGTACGGCTATGAAACGCCACAGTTGCTGATGAGTTACAACCTGAAAGTCTGTAGCTGTAGTAACGAGCTGTTTTCCACCACATTTCACACCACTGCTAGGAAGACAGAGTTAACTCAGTTGACAGAACCATATTTTATGCGTTGAACATTAATAAGTCCACCTTAAGAATTTGCCAAGAAAGGCCCGTTACAAACAAAAGTAGTTATGAAATACGTGTTCAATCTTGTCTTTTTCTATCTCATCTTAACCACGGAGGAATAATCCTCCATTATAATAAGAGACAAAGATTCACACTTATATATTGGAAATTGTTTCTAACGTTTTTGAAGCATGGCGGCTCTACCATCAGAGTGTGTGTGTGTGTGTGTGTGTGAATGGGTGATGGAAGTTCAGTCCAAGTATGTACTTCACAAAGTAAAAGGTCCCAGCTGTATCCTTAGTGCTTAGTGACTACTTCACTGAACATATATATTTGATTGACAGATCCCTGATTAAAGACACATGCTTATGCTGGCACCTGTTCAAAAAATAAGAAACCAGATGTTTTCTTCTTAAAATGTTATGTTCGTGGAGGGTGTTAAGGGTTCGGAAAGCCCCCGAAAGAGGACTCACTCCTTTGTTCTCGTCCCGGCCAGAAACAAACTTGCTCAAATTTAAAAATCTAAAAGTATTCAGTAACTAAACAAAGTGATAAGGAATACACTTACAAAGTGAAACACAATGCGAACAGTTGAATATTTCGCGAAAATAGAGAGAATTCTCCGAGCAAGTCTAAAGTGGCTTATCAAAGCGGCTGCAGGAGATTCTAACAGTCCTTTCCCCCCTTTGGTCATTTGAAAACTCTTGAGGTGTGTCTTCTTGGGTGCATTTGAAGGTCATTGGCTTCTCCTTCAAACGCGTCTTCTCCTGGATCGTTCCTTTCACGTCGAGGTGTGAAGCTGCAGCTGTAACCTGAAACCTTCTCTGTCCCATCGGCCCCTCACAGTCCAATGCAATCAATGGAGATACATTTATGCCTCAGTGATTACAACACATCATAAATGATCACAGTTCATGACACTGCTTCATAAGATCTAAAACAGTCCATGTGGTCCAATACTGAAGACATTTGCCTCAATCGGCTGTCTTACATTCAGTTGCTCATTTACTACCTGACAGGAGAAAAAACTCCCAAAAAAAACTCTTTGGGGAGGAAATTGGAAGAAATCCGTAAAGGACGGTAACTAGCATCCGTCCCCACATTGTGACAGAATGTTAATGTGTACAGTGTTTATATGATTTACATGACTTGATTCGTATTGCATTGACTTCATCTAACATGCTAATGTAATAACTATTATATAATAACACACAAACTACGATTCTAACACTAAAAAGTATTACACGTATTATAATTCCACTTCTTGCTTAAATCCCTAACAAAGATAAATTGTTTTTCTATAACAATCTGGATAAAATGTTAATGCCCTGGCAGTGGCAAATAGCTTTGGTTTTATATTTTATTACATTGTTTTTAGTTTTTCAATTTAATTAAGATTTAGTCAAATATAATATATTAATACTAAAATATAGACATTTACACCTGGGCTTTGGTTTGTAAACCTTTATTTCCATTCACTGAGCCCTGTAAATGTCTGAAGCAGAATTGTGTGGTTAGCTGTGTGTTTTGTGATTTCAGGGCTGGACGTGTAGAGAAACCAGAGAAACAACAGAAAAATGAGAAGACTAAGCCAAAAGTGAGAAGGCATCACACCTCAAAGTCTGATGAGCCGGATCTGCAGGAGTCTGCTTTCCTGAAGAAGATCATAGCCTACCAGAGGAAGCTGCTGGTACTGGAGACGTCTGTCCTCATGTTTCAGCCATCGTGCTGTATCTCCTCCTCCTGCTCTTACTGCCCTCCTATAATGTGATTCCGCTGGTCGGAAGCATATACTGCCGTCCCCGCCCTACGTTAAAATATGAGGATTTACCGTAGTTACATAATTCCTTTCACACTGATGAATAGCAAACCAAATTCCCTCCTTGTTTTACCTCCACTGCAGGGGAGCAGCTCCAGGGACACAAAGAGCCTTCAAACTAAAAGGCCGTGCATTTGAAACATGCCCACGTCATTTTAATGAAGTGATTACTAACTTCCAGCCTGCTGAATCCTCATATTTACTTTAAACAGAACAAGCACCAACCACTTCCTGTCGACGGGCGACGCTCCCGTGAAGCTTTTGGGGCTGATGTTGTCTAGTGTCTGTGTGACCTGCTTTTGGATCGGCCCGACAGTAGCAGCACTTCTTCCTCTCTCCCCTGCAGAACTACTTCGCCAGGAACTTCTACAACATGAGGATGCTGGCGCTGTTTGTTGCCTTTGCGATCAACTTCATCCTCCTGTTCTATAAGGTAATGTTGTTATACGGCAGGTGACGGAAACCTCAATTTGTCACAGACCCTTTTTTCCATTTGTTATATGGAGAAAGCGAAGCAATGGCTCATTCAGACCAACAAGCTCTGCAGTAAGATTTTGCAAGCTGTGTTTGTATGCTGATAAGGATAAAGCTAGAAAATAAAATATATCGCTAGTTTGGGGTGTTCAAAGTTAACAATGCAGAACTTTTCTCCTTGCAAGATAAATGGTGAAATTAGCCCAAAGTTAGTCTACCAAACATTTTTTACCAAAAAAACAAACCCAAACTTGATCAGAACCGCACAGTGACCCGCGGAAGGGCCCTTCAACTTTTGTACTACGATGCCAGAATCCCGGCTGGAGTCGCTCCGTGGCGACGCAGACATGTGGTGACCTGCCGTAGTGTCACCTTACGGGACACCATGACTCTTCAGACACCCGTTATATTTACAGCCTTTATTCAAATTATTTCTTGCTTCATCCAACTTAAAACACTTTAGAACTCATAGTTTTGAAGTATGGACCTGAAAACTATTCAATGGTTCCTTCCAGGTGTCAACCTCCTCATCTGTGGTTGAGGAAATGGAGGTGACGTACACCAGCAGCCAACCAGACAACCGGGTTCAGTGGGACCCACTGGGAGGAGAGGCGGTGGAGACGAAGGAAGAGGGGGTGGAGGAGAGCGGGGAGCCCCTGAAGCCCGTCTCCGTCCGCTTTGTCCTGGAGGAGAGCACTGGGTACATGGAGCCCATGTTACGGATCCTGGCTGTCCTGCACACGGTCATCTCCTTCTTTTGCATCATTGGATACTACTGTCTCAAGGCAGGACTGGCTACTGTTCAGCAGAAATAATTACAAACATTTGAATCTCTTCACTTGTTTTTTTTAAGAAATAATTTGTTTCTACCCTTGAATCTTATTAGAGAATTGTTTTAACATTTGAAAGGCCTTTAAGTTAATTTACTTTTGTACTGGCATGTGTCTGTAGGTACCACTGGTGATCTTTAAGAGAGAAAAGGAAGTTGCCAGGAAGCTGGAATTTGATGGCCTTTACATCACAGAACAACCATCTGAGGATGACATCAAAGGACAGTGGGACAGACTGGTAATCAACACACAGTGAGTAGGCCCTGTGTGTGTATGGGGTGTGTAGGGCCTGTACTGCAACAATATTCTTAGAAAGGACAAATGGCAATAAGCGGTAGACGTGTGAAGAACCAGGAGGACGAACATGAGACGCGGTTGTGCTGTTTGCTGCAGTCCTTTAAAATGAGTGTCCTTCTGATTTTCAGATCTTTCCCCAACAACTATTGGGATAAGTTTGTGAAGAGGAAGGTAGGTGTTCTTTTTTAATAATAACAGTTTTGTCTTATTACCGGGAGCTTCTTACAAAACCACGTTCACTAAAGAACAATAACAATTCCCGAGCTGAGAGCAGCTCCGAGGAAAATATTCTTCAGTTCAGATAGAGATTGATTCATTTATAATTTGAAACTAGGGTCATCCAACTTTTTAATACATTTTTTTTATTTCAAAATGTCAATTTAAGGTATTTTAAAAAACCCGGATGTGATGAGGCACATTGCTGACTGTGAGTTGGGAAGGGCCGTTAAATCTCTTGTTGCAAAAAGACGTCGGATTGTATTGAAGTCTATGAGAGAAATTACTTTCGATTTATTCCCTCAGTGAACGTTGTAAACATGAGTTTATGGTCTAAAGCTCTAGTTTCACTTCTTGCTTAATGCAGGGTGATGTTCATTTAGTAAATGAAGGTCCATTCAGAGTCACGGCCCATAAAGAAGGGGATGCCTTTGGGCGGGGCTACTGTGGGATTGGCAGGTCGTATCACTACCTGTACTTGGGGCAATATGGGCACTTTGGTTCAGCGTGTAGAGGAAAATGGTTTCCATATTCCAACATATAGTCACATTATAATCATCTCTGTGTAATAGTTTAGGAACAATATAGCTACAGACATATGTATGTAGGTATGGATTTAGAATTTGACAGAGGGAGGGCTAGAGGAAGGCACAGACATAATAACACCACCGTCTCGGTAACAAATACAATGTTACTCCAAATCCCACATAGAATCATAAGTGATATAATTCAGCCTGACGGAGGGAGCTGCGTGCCACTTTGACCTTTCTGTCTCCTCAGAGATGCTATTTCATTTATATTCTCTCCTCTTTGGTGGTTTTAATAATAGCTAATGAGTGAACACTTTTTATTCTGCTGCTGGCAATTTAAAACCACTCATTCAGATCCATCTGAGATGCAATGTGTTTATTAAAGATGTCCTGCCCTTTCTTAGGTGATGGATAAATATGGGGAGTTCTACGGCCACGACCGCATCAGTGAGCTGCTGGGAATGGACAAAGCTGCTCTGGACTTCAGTGACTCTCACAAGAAGAGGAAGCCCAGGAGAGACAGCTCACTGGCAGCTGTGTGAGTATTCTGTGTGTGTGTGTAAGGCTTCCCAGGCACACTAGGAGTTTGATCTAAAGACTGAAACATTTGTATATAATATATAAATGAAGGTGTAATGGGTGTATTTTGTTGTCACAGTGCCACAGCGTTCCACTGTAGGGGGACCATAGTTGTCATATACAGTACTTAATTCACTAAAAAGAGACATGCTCTACAGGAGAGTACCCATGCAGGGCAATTAATACCACATATGAATAAAAGCATAAGGAGACAATTTATGATACTTTTATGACTCTTGAAGAGCTAGTGGGAGGCTCCACACATGATTGTCCTCTGTGAACATCTCCTCCCTCTGTTATCAGGCTGAACTCCATTGATGTCAAGTACCAGATCTGGAAGTTGGGCGTTGTATTCACAGACAATGTAAGTATGTAGAGGCCCAGCGCTGCATATCTGCCTCCCATTCACAAATCACAGGCGTTTTCAAAAATACTGGAATATTTTATGGATGAAGTATTACCTGGGTATGTACAGCAAAAAAGAGTAAACTAAAAAACCCTAGTTTAAACATCTTCTGTGGTAACGGGTTATGACGTAACCTCTCTCCTCTTGCTGGCTTCTTGCAGTCCTTCCTGTATCTGGCCTGGTACATGACCATGTCCATCCTGGGTCACTATAACAACTTCTTCTTTGCTGCCCATCTGCTCGACATCGCCATGGGCTTCAAGACGCTCCGCACCATCCTGTCTTCAGTCACGCACAACGGAAAACAGGTATAGCCAACAGAATTACATCTGCAGACAAGTATTAGCATCAGCTCGCTTGTACTCAAACTATTTAATGTATTACAAGATACCATAGAAATGATTCGGCCCCACTGGCACACTAGACAGCTGGCTGACTCACTTCTCCGCTGAAGATACACACCGTAGTCCTAACGCAAATACATTACAGACTACTTTCTCCTTCAGTTAAATGGGGACAGGAGACAGATGCTGCCCGTCAGTCTGCCACACCACACCAATGTATGTCAATAACTACCGCATTTTACGCACTCCAAGGCGCACTTAAAAGCCTTTAATTTTCTCGACAGTGCGCCTTATAATCCGGAGCGCCTTATAGTGCGGAAAATACGGTAATCTAAAACAGTGCAGCCGGGTTATCAACAAGGTCCAAAACAATGAGACTCAGACCACATGCCTGCATCCTTGATATGAACACTAACCATTCATATCAGGAATCAGGAATCATTTACTGCCATAATACGTCAGACGTACAAGGAATTGGACTTGGCGCTTGGTGCGTAACAGCAGACAGTACGACAATGGACGACAAGACAACAGTGCACAAGGAATAAAATAAAAAGTAATTCTATGGGTTAGTAATATAAGGCTATGGGTTTGTTTATAATAAAGGAATAAAAGTTCAAGTTAAAAATATTTAAAAATGGAAAATAAAGTGCACCAGTGAACATAAAGTGACAAAAGTGACAAGTGGAAAAGGTGAAAGTGTAAGTGACGGGTGCAGTGGGAAAGAAAGTGACCGGTGGAATGTCAGAGTCAGTCAGTGGGATCAACCTCAGCATCCTTCACGTTGTATACACATGTCTACTGTAGCGTTTGGAAGTAATGGCACCCGCACAGAAGTGACTGCTTGAATGCAGCTGGACCTCTCTCCTTCCTTTCAGCTGGTGTTAACTGTTGGCCTGTTAGCAGTGGTGGTGTACCTCTACACAGTAGTGGCCTTCAACTTCTTCAGGAAGTTTTACAACAAGGGTGAAGACGGAGAACTGCCAGACATGAAGTGTGACGACATGTTGACGGTGAGTATGATACGTGTTTAGCTTTAACGGGAAAGTAGACGTAGTCACAGTGGCATTGCCAATTATTTTTAGGACTACAATTGTGAAACACCGAGGTATATTTGTGAACCTCGTTTTTTTTTTTAAACCAGCCTCAAGTGGTCATATGAACTTTTATCTGAGTCAGATAAAGTATTCTCAACATATTGTGCTTTACTAGAAAACCTGTTGAGGCATCTTTATCTATCAGCTCTGTGCAGTAACACCGCTGAAGTTACGCACATATCAGAAAAGGCCGGTCTCAGTATCCCGAGGAGCCTGCCAGTACACTGCGTCCAGCACCATTTATGGACAGAACGTCATGGGTCCGAGCTTTCAGTCCGACCCTCGGGCTCTGTGCGCGGTTCAGCTGAGCTGCTGCAAGATTACACACTCTAATTTTCTGCTGTTTATTTTCCTGCCCACTTGTCAGCTTTTTAGGAGTAAAATCTGAATAGGATCAGAAGGATGAATTCTGTGCTACCAACCTGGGGTGCACACAGTGATGAAAGCTCAATTAAAGGCTTTGTGGGGTACAGTAACTATGGTGATCCTGGATAACGGGATTTGGAACAGGAAATCAGCTTCAAGATGAGGGAGCAGGTTAGCTACAGTAGCAGCAAAGCTACTGCTCTGATTCCTCCTGGTTAACGGGGAACTAGCTTCATGTTACAGGTTAGTGACTCTGAGTTTAGAGACTTCAGAGATTAATCAGCGCGTTAAACTCGGTCGCTGCACTTGATGCCTGTTGAGCACGAGTCAGATCTCACTCCGTCTGGTCAGTGGTGGTGGGTGGAAACAAGAAAAGACAGAATAAATGGCTGCTGTGATGTGGCTGTTCACTGATACCGTAGAAATACTATAAAAGGACTCTGGTGTGTGTGTGTGTTTTCTGAGGCCTTCTGCCACCCGGAAATTTTCGGACACAGACCGCCTTTAATCCCCCATAGTCAGCCACCCATAGCATTCCACAGAGCTCTTCTGTTACCTATTAAGGGGCCGCGAGTGGCAGCTCGAACCGGTCTCCAGGAAGGTGACAGGGGCTTAGTGGGATGGAGGGATGGACTGAACAAGGACCACTGCCTCTGGCACGTTTGTGCTCTTCCCTCTCCCTCTCCCTGCTCTCCCTAATGTGGATAAATCCTTTACAATAATACTCACAGCCGGATGAGAGGATCAGAGCGGATCTGTTAGCGTTCATCTTTCTCTCTCTGTACAGGGTTTTCCCATCGTATTCACTCATCTTTCCCTCAAATCTTTATTATTTTCCGCTTACTTAACATTGTTAAATAATGTACATAATCAATCAGTCCAACATCTTTTTATTACTGAAAATGAGTTAAAAATGACCCAAAAAGTGCACAGGGTTACATGTCTGCCCCCTCCTCTCCCCTTTCTGCCAGTGCTACATGTTCCACATGTATGTAGGTGTGAGAGCAGGTGGAGGCATTGGTGACCAGATTGAGGACCCAGCAGGTGACGAGTATGAGATCTACCGCATCATCTTTGACATCACCTTCTTCTTCTTCGTCATCGTTATCCTCCTGGCCATCATACAGGGTGAGCCATCTGAACCACACGCGCACAGATGACTCCCTTTAGATGTTATTCTGCTTGAGCTAAATGTTTAGTAGTAGTTGGGAGTCTTTTATGTTTTTACATTAGAAAGGTCTAATACCTTGACTTCACATTGAACTATAAATTTGCCATTTTTTTGCATGAAACCAAAGACTTTCCACTGGTTGTGGTGCAGGTAGTTAATGTGTACACCATTTGTGGTCTGAACACTGTAGGGTTGATCATTGACGCTTTTGGGGAACTGAGGGACCAGCAGGAACAAGTGAAAGAAGACATGGAGGTACAGCGAGATACTCTTTTTTAAACAGACTTTCCTGGGGCCGTTCCCCTGATTTAATAGTAGGAGAAAAAATAAAATATAGATATCTATAGATATATAGATATAGATTTAAATAATGTGTGTGTATTGACATCACCTAACGCTGACTCGTTTCTCTTCCAGACCAAATGTTTTATCTGTGGAATAGGTAACGACTACTTTGACACAGTGCCGCATGGCTTTGAAACGCACACGCTACAGGAGCACAACCTCGCCAACTACTTGTGAGTCCATCTCATAGTGTGTGTGTGCGTGTGTGTGTCTTTGAGTGTGTGAACCACTAAAGTTGCGTGAGTGCTGTATTGAAAAACACCTGATTGGCTGGCGACCGGAAGGCAGCGATGACATAAAACCAGTTAACACACATCAAGCTCAGCTTGAGCCAGGACCCGATGGATCAGGTCTCTGTGAAGATGTGGGGCTCGACAGTCAACAACCTCCTGTTGCTGAGTTGAAATGAATTTCCCTTCATCCGCTCAAGAGCCACTGGATGATGTGTTTTAACATCGGTTTTATGCTGTTGATTCAACCCAAATCTCTATTTCATTATTAATAATCATGTGTACTGTGTATTTTGCCAGTGGAATGGATGGATTGAATCTGGCTGGTTTGTGTTTGTGCATTCGGGTAACGATAATACTGAAACACACAATGGGTGTATGTGTGTGTGTGTGTGTTTGTATTTCAGATTCTTTGTGATGTACCTCATCAACAAAGATGAAACCGAGCACACAGGCCAGGTAAAGCAGCTCATTTCCCTTTGTCATCAGTGTGGTGCTGTAATGTGGTTAGTAGCTGCTTCACGGGGTTTCAGATCCCTGCTGCTTGCGTTGAGCCTCAGTATGCTTCAACTACATTGCTCGTTCTCTGACAGCATCTGAAACCTTTCTAATAGTGAATGGGAAATCTTACCCTTCTGTTCGATGGCCCGCCAACTGCATTTCGTAGGTAATAAACACGCTTCCCTTGTTCATACGAAGGTATTGCTGAAGCGTATTGAGGCTTTCAATGCCTCAGTAGCTGTGTTTTGTTAGTTTCCATCATAAATATTATAAATATTTTAAACCAGCGTAGTAAAAAAGCTGTATAGAAACAACAAAATGTGTTCAAACTTCCTCAGTTGGGCCACATTTGTGTTTACCTTCACAAACAGTTGATGTGTAATGGATTATGGATGTACCTTTGCTGAATAAACGGTCTCTTAGCAAATGTCACATGACTAATCAGCTGTCTCCGCTGTTGGTGCCCTCCCAGATGTATATTTAGGTTGTCGTCGTCGTTGTTTCCGGACAGGATGAAACATGGTTAAAAAATACCCATTTAAACTTTACCAATGTTGTATTGTACATGCATTACATTAACACGGCCACTTGCATTGTTTCGGGCGTCCAACCTCTACTTCTTCTTCTACTCTTTCGACTGGTCGATTATAGCCGTGTCTTCTCTTCTGACCAACTAACCGTAGCTGAGTTTATATACTCCAAACCTGTTGGTCTCTACAGTATCTAATTCACCTTTTTCATGTGGTGCAACATTTCAATTGTTCGCTTGACAACCGAATGGAAACACAGACAGAGTTTGAAGTTATTAACTCTTAATATGCTGTACATAATGTAATCCTTTCCTCCCTCCTTCTCTCTGTCTTAAAGGAATCTTACGTATGGAAGATGTACCAAGAGCGTTGCTGGGAGTTCTTCCCTGCTGGTGACTGTTTCCGGAAACAATATGAGGATCAGCTTAACTGATCAGTTTTCCTGCAGCAACAAACTCTTCCCCTTCATTCTGTAACCTGTTCAAGGTCCTCTGAAGCCATTTCCCCGATGCTTTTCCCTGAAACTTTTCTCTAAGGAGACCCAACCAAACAAACAAGTTCTACACTCGACTTCATTTCCCATGTGAGGAACCACGTCTCCAACAGGCCCTAAACCGTTCTCCTGGATCTTCCTCATCCAGGCACTCAACTCGCCAGCTTTTCACCAACTTCCAGCACACTTTTCTTGGAATGCTTTAAACTCTGACTTTGTACATAGAAAATATCAGAGTATATGGTGTGAAGGGGCCGGTGGCATGTCAAGATTTTTGGCTCAGATAAGGACTTTGTTGCTTCATCTTATTTCACATCCGCAGTAACAAGCAAAAAATACTACTGGAGCCAAAGGAAAGTAAGGACATATAAGACGGACAAGGGAGGAGAGCAGATGGCAAATGAAGGGAATTCTTTCTGAGAGACTGTCAAGACAATGAGATTAGTATGAGGATTTTTACTGCTTTTCATTTGTACAATGCACGTTGCATGTAGGTACAGGATGTGGATAGAACAACGCCGCTGTAATCCAACACAACAGCTCTGCAACACTCAGACCTTTGAGAATCAGACTGTCAAAGAGGTGAGGGATTCAATTCAACTCTAGCTTGTGGTACATGTGAAGTGGAAAGATTTAAGGTGCCTCAAAATAATAATCTAATGCAACACCACCAAACTTCGGCCTCCACACTTACCAGAGTCAAATCAACACCTCTGCGACACGGTCAAATAGAACGGGACATCCTGATCTTCACAAATAGGGCTGTTTTACTGGATTGAATAAAGGCACAGGTTCCAGATGTTAATATTTTGTCCATACCCTGTACATGCCAACACTATGTGAAGGGCTCCCTTATTAAGTGTTCACCTTGCTAGCACTATGGTCAAAGTATGTTTTGTTCCAGATGAACTGACTGACCGGGAAAGTGCCAAAGTGTCAGCCAAACATCAACATGTCATAGTCCTCCATAAGCTTGCAATTTATCTACATCTCTTTTTTTAAAGACTACATGAATAAATAAAACCTCCAAACTATGTTTTCAAAATGGTAAAATTCATTAATGACATGTTTGGTCCCTAAATAGAAACCCTTTTAATGATTTTTTTTGCCCCAGTAAGAAGCATGTTCTTAGAATAGAGTCGCTGTCTGTCCAACAGTCTGATCCAGGTCAAAATAGGTCCGATTGCCATGAAATGTACTGAGCCTCTGACCTCCAGCCACCATTCAGGCAAACTCAATATTCCTGCTTCTTGTCGAGGCTTTAACAAGAACGAACGAGTCAGCATGTTGGTTTGCTTTTGTTTTTGCACAGTAGTATTGTGGAGTGTCACAAACATCACAGGCTGTAAGTGTCACTAGTTGGGGGTTAGGACTTTTTTCAAATAATGCTTCTTAACTAGAGCATGCTCGGTACATTTGTTAATCAAAGGATGTAGTTTTATAAAAAAGCAATACTGAATCTGCAAAAAAAACAACTTTGTTTTTACTGTATAGCTTAAGATGAAGTTATCACATGCTTGTTAACTAAGGTGAATATTCACAGACTGGAGCAACCCATCAGTAACAGCTGGAGGACGGGCTGAAGGCAAATGAACAGTGTATGGGTAAAAGCAGGGGGATGGATATAGTGGATATATAGTGCCTTACTAAGCCTGGGGTAAGTTATGGAGGAGGAGAGAGGCATTTCAGAAGGCCTGACATAAATACAACGCACTCTTAGAGCAGGCTGACTGGTGGAAACATGCTATGTGTGCGCACTATACAACAGTAGAAGTAGAAGGTAAGAGAATTGCCCTCAGGACTGTCATTGGGAATTTCAAATGTCTGGCATGCCACAATGGTCCTTGAGCAGTTCTGGTGCACACCTGTTTAGAACTATCACATGACATCATTTCACTTTTAAGTTGTGCTTGTATTGTAGGTTTGTGCAGTGAAGAGGGGGGTGTGACAATTTTAAAAAATGCACTTGTCCAGTGCAGATGGCTTCTATCTTTATTTTGAGGGACTCCATGTGCACAGTTCATTACAGCCGAGCAGCAATCTCCTGGTCTCAAAAACTAAGCCGATGCGGATATGCAGGTCCTTGAACGACCACCATTAAGTCGTTTCCCCTCGTGGTACATTTCACCTTTTAGCCATAGCAGAGACACCGCCGGAATCACAGCACTGTGGTCGGGGCTTTGTGGGTCGAATTGGGATTCGTATGGCGGTAGCCAGGCTGGCTAACACTAGCAGCTAGTCATACTGCTAATGCTAACAACAGTAGCCACACAACCAAAATCTACAGTTCATTGTCCCTTTGAAACTCTAAACAAACATATATTTTTTGGCGACTTTATTTAGTTATATCTGATTCGGTTGTCACAATAACAACTCTTGGAAACTATGAGAGTTCCTTGTGTTATACCACTTTACATAAGGAATAGTAGAATTACCGTAGCTGTGTTATAGTGCTGCAGACATACAAACTAATATATCTCAACTTTGAGAGACAGATATCCATAATCCATGACAATGTTTTCATATTGCTATTTTTCCTGCTCTGCACTTCAATTGTTACACCCCTCACTGCAAAGACGACTGATTAAATGATTAAAGTGGAAGAAAAACACAAAGCTTCCATTGCACACATACAAAGTTTAACCTTTTAGGATGTGGGTTGAACGAATTAAATGAATAACAAATTAATAACATCATAAACCATGGGCCTCATTCACCAAATGTTCTTAAGAACAAATTTGTGCTTAATCCCCAGTTACGCAGTTTTCACAAAGATTCTGGCCTTCACCAATGTTTTCTTATGTAAGAACAGAATTCTTAGCACTCTTACACACAGTTGAGAGCTGACATGTTTGCGCAAAATAAGTAGTTATACCATTTTCGTCCGTTCTAATTTAAAATGGAACATTTCTCTCCTTTATCATTTTGCAACCATTATTTTGATTGTTTTACACATAATTATGTCTGTTTGTTTGAATAAATGCACACTACACTTACTGCTCATTTGGGAATTAACAAGGCGTTAAACTATGCTAAATAGTAGCAATAGAGCACAAGTTTTCAATTTACGACATATTGGGATTCATTATTCTAAGACCGCACCTGCGAACAATTCCGCTGTTTAGGAACACGTCATGGATCACGCTTAGACTTTTCTTAGGAACAAATGTAAGAAATAAGGAATATACTAAGAACTTAGGAGTATTTTGGTAAATGAGGCCCAATATTTTATTTAAAGCACAGTTATTATTGCATTACTATTCATTTTTTGTGTTGATTGAATGAATGCTTATATGCTTATCCAAACCGGTTGATTTATCTGTTTTTACTTTTTTTTGTGATGGTCTTATGCAATACATCAAAACAACTTACTGTTTTTGTATTGACATTCTCCAAAAAGATATATCTAAAGAAATTGCCATTGCATGATTAACAACTATATCAAAGACACAAACACTGTGTCACCTATAACTATACTAGGATTATTTAAGAATAATTAATATTTCTGTATTATTGTATTTAAGTGTTGTGTCTTTCAATGTAACTCTTAAAGTCATTTGCCACGTGCTGCGTCCCTGAAAAAAAAGGGAGTGGCTCTGGCTTTTTCCCACTTCTCCATCTCCGTTTAAATATACTATAAGTCAAATATTTGTTTAAGAATCATTTTAGGCTCAAGCAATAGCCCTTCAGGGAGCGTGTGGGAGGTGACTGACCATTGTAAAGTGCAAACAAAGGCAAAACAAATAAAGGCTTGCTTAACGCAGTCTCAGTTTAAAATACAAATACTCATTTCATTTATAATCTGTGTAATAATTTAACTCAATATAAATAAGCGTATGAATAATAATGGCAAGGAAACAAAACATTTAACTTTAAAGGTGCAGAAGAGCATATAGTTATATATCTATATATTGTTATACATATGCCACTCTTGTGTTTCTGCTATCAGCTTTCACGTAGAGGAGGTCCTATTTTCTTCCAGAGAAAGTAACACTTTTACTGGTTCGGCTTATGATCAACATGCAGTATGATGCAGTCAGCAATAGAAGTTTGCTGCCAAATGTTTGTGTTTTCTATGTTTTTTTTAAATATAACTAACACCAAACATTTGCTAAGAAGAGTAGTACTCCCACCTTGAAAAGTGGTCGTGAAATGTAATTGCTACTAGTCATTAGAAGTCAATATCTTACCTGAGTCAGTTAGTTCCTGACATTATGTACAAGTAAAATACATACCGCCCCAGGAGACGACTAAAGAGCCTGATTCTACGGAATACACCCTTAACGTTGAATGAGGAAGGAGACATTTAGCACAAATAAATGGACCAATACAAGAATGTTCAAAGTGTTCCAGTGGAGTGCTGTGTGCTCACGATGCCATGCCTATTTTTCACTTTCTATTTTAATTGCAATACCACCTCAAACTGAATAATGCCATTACCAAATGGTGTTTTGTTATTAATATTAATAACAGAAGGGGCATGTTAATTTGCCACTGAATTGTGCACCAGTTAGACTTTTTGAGTTGACTGTTGCAACCTGTGAGGGATAAATGTATTAAGTGGGACTGAGTCCTGAACAATGAATGAATTTGCATGATTTTGGAAATAAAACTTTATTTATTAACTTGTGACGAGGAGAAAATTATTAATTGTACATTGTTGACTGTCTGTGCATGCTTTGTTGTTATTTGATATAGAATATAAAGTCTATGAAGACAATTATTCATGCTCACCATCTTTGACAATGTCTGAATTAATAACTTAATACATGTGAACAGGGCAGATCTCTGGTCTATTTTTTTTCTTCTTGTTTTAATTTGATAAAATTGGTCTAAATATTGCTCCTAGAATTGAAAACAGATGCCAGGTCCCAATGTAACAACAATATGTTACTTGTGTGTCTTTAAAACACACATAATACAACTTTATATATAGATGAATTCATTTGCTATAAAATAAAACAAAATGAAAAGTAGTTCATCACTGAAAACGTCTACTTTTCATTTTAGAAACCACGGTTGGTTTGAATGTGTGCAACCTGGTTCAACTTGACATTAATGCAACTCATACAAACGCCTGAAAGAGAAGTGGTCCAAAACCGTCTGTGAGAACGATTGGTCTTCAGGCTTCTCCAAATGCTGGCAATATTATGAGATCTCCATTTTCCAATGTTAAGCCTTTACATGAAATGCCAGTTGTGTTTCATGTCAACGCAGCTGCTTTCATTTGTTGCACACTTTTAGCTGTGCTGCCTCAGCGGGTGAAATCTGAGAAGAAGGAAAGTTCTAGAGACCAACTGAGACGACATCTACTCCATTGAAGCAGTTTTCTTTCCTGCATTGTGTGCATTGTTGTTTGATATTGAAAATGTTGAAAACATTTTATATTTAGGGGTATATGTGACATATCTGTAATAGACGTGTAATATCAATGAGCCACATTCATACAAATCCTTTTACGAAATACTATAATAATAATATTTTCTAAGAATGTGCCCTCAATGTTAAAACAAGATCCTGGTAAATTTAATTCAATTCAATTCATTTTATTTTGTATAGCCCAGAATCGCAAATTACAAATTTGCCTCAGAGGGCTTTACAGTCTGTACTCATACGACATCCTCTGTCCCGAAACCCATCATCGGCACAGGAAAAACTCCCCAAAAAATGAAAAAACCCTTCCAAGAGGGGAAAAAGGGAAGAAACTTAGGGAGAACGTCAGAGGAGGGATCCCACTCCCGGGATGGACAGACTACAATGGATGCCATGTGTACAGAATGAACAATGTATAATACATGCAATTCCTATGACAGGAATGCTTCAAGTAATTGTGAGTAGTAAGTCAGGCGCACAGCAGGACCACTGCAGGGGCAACCACCATCACATAGAACCACCATCAGATAGAACCACCATCACATAGAACCACCATACACAGAAGCCTGTGGGGAGTGAGAGCACAGAGACTTTAGGAGAGGGTAATGTTGGTTTACGAGTACAGTAATATGATTACTGTAAAGATAAAAGTAATTAATTAAGCATCTTAGACACTAATATTCTATGGTGATAAAGTGTTAAAAGTAAGCAGGAGGAGTTTTAAATGGACTGTAAATGGTAAATGGACTGTACTTGTTTAGCGCTTTTCTAGTCTTCTGACCACTCAAAGCGCTTTAACACTAAATGACATCATTCACCCATTCACACCCATTCACACACTGATGACAGGAGAACCATACGCAGTGACACCTGCCCATCAGTAACTAACATTCACACACTGTAGTCGCAGCTGCAGGAGCAATGTTGGGTTAAGTGTCTTGTCCAAGGCAGCCGGATCTCCAAAACCTGTTGGTAAAAATGTATACAAAAATCTTGAACATACAAATTCGTAGTGACACATACTAAATAAATACGGACTGCAACTGATGACGTCACCCTATTCAAAGTGAATAGGGTGACCTGCATTACATTACATTACATTACATGTCATTTAGCTGACGCTTTTATCCAAAGCGACGTACAATAAGTGCATTCAACCATAGGGTACAAACTCAGGAGAACAAGAAACAAGAAAGTGCAATTTCCTCAAATAAGCGAATTTACAATTTGCTATAGATGAGTGACGTCACAAGTACAATTTAAGTGCTGCAATTTGTTAGTCTTTAGTCGAGGTAGAGTCTGAAGAGGTGTGTCTTTAGTTTGCGGCGGAAGATGTGAAGGCTCTCTGCGGTCCTGATGTCTTCAGAGAGCGCGTTCCACCATTTCGGCGCAAGGACAGCGAAGAGTCGAGACCTAGTCGAGTGTTTTGCTCTCAGTGAGGGAGGGACGAGTAGTTTTGCAGATGCAGAGCGGAGAGTGCGGGTTGGGATGTAGGGTTTGACCATGTCCTGGATGTAAGCTGGACCCGATCCATTCACAGCATGGTACGTGAGCACCAGTGTTTTGAACTGGATGCGGGCGGCCACCGGTAGCCAGTGAAGAGAGCGGAGGAGTGGAGTAGTGTGGGAGAATTTCGGAAGGTTGAAGACCAGTCGAGCTGCTGCATTCTGAATGAGCTGCAGAGGTCGAATGGCGGTGGCAGGGAGACCTGCCAGGAGGGAGTTGCAGTAGTCCAGGCGGGAGATGACAAGAGCCTGAATCAGTACCTGCGCTGCCTTCTGAGTGAGAAGGGGACGTATTCTCCTGATGTTGTAGAGCGTGTATCTACAGGATCGCGTTGTCGCAGTGATGTTGGGAGTCAGGGAGAGTTGGTTGTCGAGTGTGACGCCGAGGTTCTTAGCAGTCGAAGTGGGCGTTAGCACAGAGTTTCCAAAGTTGACTGTCAGGTCCTGGGTAAGCGAATCTTTTCCGGGAAAGAGAAGTAGTTCAGTCTTGTCGGGGTTGATTTTCAGATGGTGGGCGGACATCCACTGAGAGATGTCAGTTAGACAGGCAGAGATCCGAGCCGCCACCTGGGTGTCCGAGCGAGGGAAGGAGAGAATTAGTTGGGTGTCATCGGCATAGCTGTGGTAAGAGAAGCCATGCGAGCGAATGACAGCGCCAAGAGAGTTGGTGTAAAGCGAAAACAGGAGGGGACCCAGCACGGAACCCTGAGGAACTCCAGTAGTAAGAGGACACGGTTCCGACACAGATCCTCGCCAGGTTACCCGGTAGGTGCGGCCATCGAGGTAGGACGAGAGAAGGGAGAGAGCAGAGCCTGTGACACCAAGTTCTTGAAGGGAGGAAATAAGGATCTGGTGGTTGACCGTGTCAAATGCAGCAGAGAGGTCCAGAAGGATGAGGACAGAGGAGAGAGAGGCGGCTCTAGCAGTGTGGAGTTGCTCAGAGACAGCAAGGAGAGCAGTCTCTGTAGAGTGGCCTGCCTTGAAACCTGACTGGTGGGGGTCAAGGAGGTTGTTACAGTGGAGATAAGAGGAGAGTTGATTAAAGATAGCACGTTCAAGGGTTTTGGACAAGAAGGGAAGAAGAGAGACCGGTCTGTAGTTGTTTTCTTCAGAAGGGTTGAGGGTGGGTTTCTTCAGGAGAGGGTTGACTCTTGCCTCCTTCAGAGAATTGGGAAAACAGCCAGATAACAGAGCGTTGTTGATGAGAAAGGTAAGGAACGGAAGAAGGTCAGGTGCGATAGATTGTAGAAGATGTGATGGAATGGGGTCAAGAGGGCAGGTGGTCGGACGGGCAGAGGTTACTAGGGTAAGAATTTGGTTAGGAGAGAGGGCGGTGAAAGAGGGAAGTGAGGGCGAAAGAGGTGAGGTCGGTGGGACGCGAGAAGTAGGTGGTGGGTTTGAGAAGGAGGAGCGTATGTCAGCTATTTTCTTGGTGAAGTAGTTGACAAAGTCTCCCGGAAGAAGGGTGGAGGGGGGAGGAGGGGTAGGGGGTTCGAGGAGATTGGAGAAGATCGAGAAGAGTTTTTTGGGGTTAGAGAATGAGGATTCGATTTTGGACTGGTAGAAAGAGCTTTTGGCAGCAGAGATAGAGGCAGAGAACGAGGAGAGGAGAGATTGAAATTCAAGCAGGTCGTCAGGTCGTTTATATTTACGCCATCTCCTTTCCGACGCTCGCATGGTGGCTCTCATGGCACGGACCGGTTGAGACAGCCACGGAGCCGGAGGGGATTTGCCAGTCCGTCGTGTCGTAAGAGGGCAGAGAGAGTCTAGAGAGGAGGAAAGAGATGAGAGGAGAGTCTCTGCAGCAGCGTTCGGATGCAAGAGTGAGAAGGAGTCAGTTGAAGGGAGAGCTGATAGAACAGAGGATGCCAGCGAGGAGGGAGAGAGGGAGCGAATATTGCGACGAGCCGGTATAGAGTTAGTCAATGAAGGAGGTTTGTTAGTTATAGAGAGTGGAAGGGAGTAAGAGATGAAGAAGTGATCAGACACATGAAGTGGAGTTACAGAGAGGTTAGTGGTAGAGCAGTTTCTAGTAAAGATGTAGTCAAGGTGATTGCCGGCTTTGTGAGTAGGAGGAGAGGGACTGAGAGACAGAGCGAAGGAAGAAAGTAGGTGTACGAGGTCAGATGACTTCTCTGTCTGGATGTTGAAGTCACCCAGGAGGATGACCGGAGGACCATTTTCGGGGAAATTAGACAGGAGAATGTCCAATTCTTCCAAAAAATGACCTAAGGAGCCTGGCGGACGGTAGAGGACAATGATGGTTAATTGTACCGGGTGAGTGATTGTTACAGCATGGAATTCAAAGGACAATGGGGTGGCTGGTGGTAGAGGGTAGAGAGAAAAGCTCCATTTGGGTGAAATGAGTAGACCTGTGCCACCACCCCTACCAGTGGGCGTGGGAGTGTGGCTGAAGGAGAAGGCGGAGGAGAGAGCGGCTGGGGTGGATGTGTTCTCGGGTGTGATCCAGGTCTCGGTCAGAGCGAGGAAGTCGAGTGACTGCTGGATAGCAAAGCCGGAGATGAAGTCAGCCTTGCGAGTCGCTGACTGGCAGTTCCAGAGACCTCCTGTGACGAGGTGCTGGACGTGTGAGGAGCGGGTGGGATAGGAGAGAGAGGAAAGGTTACGATAGAGAGCAGATCTAGCCCGAGGCCTGTAGTATCTGCGGGAAGAGATTCGAACAGGCACGGGTGAAGGGGTCAAACACATTATTAAAAATAGCAGAAGAAGGCGCCGCATTCAGCCGCCCCGAAGACTGCCACGAAAGACTCCCTTGTCTTTGTTCTGCTCGTCTTGACTGCCACGAAAGACTCCCTTGTCTTTGTTCTGCTCGTCTTGACTGCCACGAAAGACTCCCTTGTCTTTGTTCTGCTCGTCTTGACTGCCACGAAAGACTCCCTTGTCTTTGTTCTGCTCGTCTTGACTGCCACGAAAGACTCCCTTGTCTTTGTTCTGCTCGTCTTGACTGCCACGAAAGACTCCCTTGTCTTTGTTCTGCTCGTCTTGACTGCCACGAAAGACTCCCTTGTCTTTGTTCTGCTCGTCTTCGTGCTGCGAGGATAAGATAACGCTGAAGCTAACGCTTCCTACGATTTCTAGTTAAATACTCCCTCGTTAGTGGAAGTCGGCTGCGGCTGCGCTGGCCGCTCCCCCGTCGTTTAGGAGACAAAAGGTCGATTGGCCTCGACAGAAACTCCTCAAAATGCAAAGCACCAATAGCTTGACACCCTAATCAGTGAACAAACACCATGTGGTCTTTTGACAAAATGAGAGTTTAAGGATACAAGTCTTATTTGCTTCAGAAAACAAGGCAAAACAGACTTAGATCAGGTCGAAACCTAGCAGAGTTAGGAGGGCACACTGGCAGTTAACTTAATAGTAGAATCTAGAACACAAACTGGCACTAAAAGACTGAAAGAGCTTGAGCAAACTAGCAACCAAGATAACTTCAAACAAAGAGAACTGGTCGTGAGACGACAAAAAACTAAAGCAAATCAGCAATCAAATTAACTTAAGACACTAGAATCAACAGCAAATTTAGCAGACTAGCTTGGTTTAAAGAAAGAGATACTTAGTCCGATTTCAGGTCGCCTGGATGTCTGGTGGCCTTGTAGAAGAGATGCACACTGGCTAGTTCAGGTCTGGGAAGGGGAATTTAACCTCTGAACGGCTGCGCTGGCCGCTCCCCCGTCGTTTAGGAGACAAAAGGTCGATTGGCCTCGACAGAAACTCCTCAAAATGCAAAGCACCAATAGCTTGACACCCTAATCAGTGAACAAACACCATGTGGTCTTTTGACAAAATGAGAGTTTAAGGATACAAGTCTTATTTGCTTCAGAAAACAAGGCAAAACAGACTTAGATCAGGTCAAAACCTAGCAGAGTTAGGAGGGCACACTGGCAGTTAACTTAATAGTAGAATCTAGAACACAAACTGGCACTAAAAGACTGAAAGAGCTTGAGCAAACTAGCAACCAAGATAACTTCAAACAAAGAGAACTGGTCGTGAGACGACAAAAAACTAAAGCAAATCAGCAATCAAATTAACTTAAGACACTAGAATCAACAGCAAATTTAGCAGACTAGCTTGGTTTAAAGAAAGAGATACTTAGTCCGATTTCAGGTCGCCTGGATGTCTGGTGGCCTTGTAGAAGAGATGCACACTGGCTAGTTCAGGTCTGGGAAGGGGAATTTAACCTCTGAACGGCTGCGCTGGCCGCTCCCCCGTCGTTTAGGAGACAAAAGGTCGATTGGCCTCGACAGAAACTCCTCAAAATGCAAAGCACCCCGTAAACACACTTTGTGAAGTCTAACGATGTAAAATAAACGTGTTATGATTGCATTTTTTACGAGAAATCAATGTCAAATTGTAAGAATAGAATACTAACCCTAACCCCCTCAAAAAATCCAACATGGCCGAGAGACGTTCACTCAAGAATCCAACATGGTCCGCCATGTTGTTCACTCAAGGGGCGTGGTTAACCACCACCAGTTCGTATGTATTGTTACGAATTTGTATGTTCAAGATTTTCGTATACATTTTTACCAACAGGTTTTGGAGATCACGTTGCCCAACCGACAACCCTCTGATTGGAGGACGATCGTGCTCCCAACGCACCCACAGCCACCCATTGGTTTAAGCAGCTTAAGAGTTTGAAAGGGAGTTACTGGAATGCTGTTGGTTAGGTGGTCAATCTCATTAAACATTTGCTCATATCGACCACCCACCAAATAACGCAACAACATCACATTTGGCTTGAAAATGCATCCTCGATCACTAATACGGACCAATGTCGTTACTTATTCAGACTGGTTAGTAATCACTGCAATGAAAGCGAAGCCATTTTACAACTTGCATCAAATAGATAAAGGAACAGTGTGTAACATCAGACGTCTCAGCCATTCGCGAGGAGCTCGGAGTAGAGCCGCTGCTCCTTTGCGTCGAAAGGAGCCAGTTGAGGTGGTTTGGGCATCTGGTGAGGATGCCCCCTGGGCGCCTCCCTAGGGAGGTGTTTCAGGCACGGCCAGCTGGGAAGAGGCCCCGGGGAAGACCCAGGACTAGGTGGAGAGATTATATCTCTGCACTGGCCTGGGAACACCTTGGGATCCCCCAGTCAGAGCTGGTAGATGTGGCCCGGGAAAGGGAAGTTTGGGGTCCTCTGCTGGAGCTGCTGCCCCCGCGACCCGACCCCGGATAAGCGGTTGAAGATGGATGGATGGATGGATGGATGGTCCCACTACTCTGGACCTACTACCGGTTATGGTTATGTGATACATTTTGAACATTGGAGAAAGAGGAGTGAGGCGTGTGATTTCTTTTTACCAGTGTGAGGCGTCTGAGAAATGTGATGCTTCAACTGTTCATTGGAGAAGATGTTGCAAGAAGGATCAACCATGGAGGAGGAGGAGGACATCGTAGTAGAGGTGGTCTTAAAGCAAATTGGTAATTGGTCTATGTCTTAGAGGAAATTAGAGATGAGTTATAAAATCTGGATATTTTTGCTAGATAGACTTTGCGGTGACTTGAAGGAGGAATATTGTGTTTCCTCTGCTCAGCAGGGAGCAGATAGACTGCATGTGATTTTATCACGTATCATTTATCCTTTAAATAAATAGTGGCAGACAATTATTGTTAGTTGAGTATCATATTCATTAAACGGTTTCACAGCCTAATGAACTACATTCTTAAGGTTGATACGTTTCTATATATCTATAAATATATCGCCACATATAAATCTCTATATTTGGATATGCCTTGCATTTGAAAATTATTACGCCTGTAATGCAAGCAGAGAGGTGTTTTTAGAGCCCATTCACCTGCACCAGATTATAATTCTTAAGGTTTACTGCTGGAAGTGTTTTATCCCAAAAGAAAATGTTTGCAAAGATTAGATCATCATTTCCACTTTCATTGGGAGCAGGCCCAGGATTCCCATATTAATCTCATGCTTGACATAGGACACCTGACCTGTTGCAGTGCAGAATGAACAACCTCTCTAGTGGTTAGTGAAACTATAACAATCAGTACAATTTGTACAGTTCATTTTGAGCAGGCTGCTGCAGCTTCACCAGAGTAAACTCTGGAAGAAATTCCAACGAACAGCTTTTCCATGTGAAGGGTTTTTGTTCACAGATTTTCTCTGCTTTTTTTTACAATAACATTTCCCTGGAGCAACAGAAGGACAGTATGATTTGGAAAGACTTATGAGATCAGGTGAATCGATAGATGGGTATATAGATGGATTGATGGTTGGTTGAATGACACACACACACACACACACACACACACACACACACACACACACACCTAGATGAATAGAAGGATAGATAGATATGATTGCAGCTCATTTGTGATGGATATGTTCACAGATATCTGTTGTCACACTTTGTTCAGAGCGATTACCAAATGGTGTGCCATATAACAGGCTATGGCCTGTCCCGGTCCCAAGGGATCCCCCGACAACAACTCTTAAAAATGCTTCTGTCATGTAACCAGATCATAGAGGTTCTACTGCAGAAATGAGCAAATTGCCTTTCAAAGGCGGAGCTTGAGGTTCCAGTCAAACACCAACTGAACAGTCTGGGCCAAAACAGGAAAAAGCATGCTGCATGGGCAGAGCTGAGCTTCCCAGCTCGGATATCATATTGGATACTGGGAACCAGAGTGTACTGGTAAGTGGATTTCATTACAGTAACTCACCATTTTCCTTTTTATTTCTTGAATTCTTAAATATAATAAATGCAGCGGGTAGTCAAACAAATTTTGTTTGACTATATGTTTGATACATGAAATGCAAAATCATGTTTTTAATCTTTTCATTAAGATCTCTGAATTACTGCTGAAACACTATGATAGTATTACATCTATATTGTAAAGTAATATAGTATAGATATATAAATATTCATTTTATGAAGGTTAGGTACATCAAGCAAAATAAATGTCTGATTTCAGTAAATGATGCATATACATTCAGAATGATTACGGGGTCGTCGTGGCGCAGGGGGTAGAGAGGGTGTGCTGGAAGCACAAGTTTGGTGGTTCGAGTCTCGGCTGCTCCATGTCCCATGTTGAAGTGTCCCTGAGCAAGACACCTAACCCCTAAGTGCTCCCAAGGTAAAGTGTAAGAGCTATGGGTTAAAAATGTAATGTAAGTCGCTTTGGATAAAAGCGTTAGCTAAATGACACGTAATGGATACGCTAACTGTGGTTCACCACTTGTTTTTCCAGTGCAGAAAAAGCCTTTTCTTCTAGAGGAGTGGGCTTCTGCAATCCACTCAGTGGTTTGATTAAATAGTTATAAACTGTGATTTATTGAGTTTATATTCTGAAAGCGCTAATTCTGGAATAACCTTCTATTTTAAGTTTGAAGAGGAGCTTTGCTAAAGCACCATGTTGCGTGTTTGTCGATATGGGCTGTTTTTTTGTGAAATACTTGAGACTTAAGCAGGAAGCGGTTCCTGTTTAAGTCTGGTCACATTTTGATATACATGCTTGATGGTTATTTTACTGATGACTTTAATGATTTCCTTTATTCTTGTTATTCTCGTTGTAGTGTTGCCCTTTCCATTGTCAGCGTGGTTTGAACCATTGGGCAGCGTGTTATTTCCATGTATAACAGTTTGTTTTTTTACCTAAAAGGTATAAAATTCCTACAACATATAAAGTAGTATTTATCTCGCTGCCATTCAACTCTACTAACTCTTTTTTGGCAGACAATTTCAAACTTGTGTTTGATAGTCTTTTTAATTAAAGAGGTCTGCGGGAAAAGGGACGACTAACCCATTGCATTAGCATTTCATTCCACTTTATTTTATTACTTGTGCACTGTTGTCTTGTCTGTCTACTGTCGCGCACTAACCGCCAAGACAAATTCCTTGTATGTTTGACATATTTTGGCTAATAAATGTTTCCTGATTCCTGATCCTGATACTCAAAGTAAACTGCAAGATTAAGGACGTGGATTTAGTTCTACCGCAAATTCAGTAGCTAGAGAGTTTGTGGCAAGGTTGGGTTACTAATAAACTAGTAATTAACTGATTGCGAAGATGCTGAGGGAGTAAGAGAGAGACAATTGTGAATGCATAAAGCATATATTCCTCCTTATTCAACCTACACTGAGCTTCATTATCATTTGAGTCACTTTTAAGTAGAGCCGGCTGCTATATTGTTTAACAAGTCTTCATTTCAGCAAACTTTTCCTTCTCCAACATCATACAGCTAAAGACATGGGTTGAAGACGTTTGTTGAGGAGATCTGATGGTTCTGGCTTTAATTAGTACAGCCTGTATTAGTAATGTCATTTATTCTTTACAGGCTATGCTAATCTATGCCAGAATCAGCAATGCAATGGAGCGGAGGAATTGACTCGCAACGATGAGCGTGCTTACATCATTTTCATCATGAAATTAAGTGGCTGAAACTGCAATGCCCCGGTGCTTCATTAATTTAAGCAAAAGCAGGAAATATTCATCTTTAAATCAAAAATCCTCAGAGTTCAATGCCTTTACTTGTTTAACTATACATGTCTGTGTTGAAAAGCAAATAACTAATGAACACTGCGATCAGTAGTGAGTGAATAGAATATGTAACAAATGAAAGAATAAGCTTACTGTGGACAGTGGGACTCAATACAAGCAGGAGCCTCTAGTGGACAATGCCCACATAAGTTAAAGAAATGATGACATGAATGAACTGATCCAAATGTGAAATGTGCAACACGTTAAGGATCATTATATAGTGTCGTTTAATTGAACAAGTCTAATATTCCCAAATGTAGGTGAAAACGCGTTATGGGTTATTTGCCAGTAATCTGTGTGGTTGAAGTCACCTCTGGCGTGTTTGCTGCTCATGTGTGGTTCATTTGGTTTGTTCTTAAAGCTATCCAACAAACTCCGCTGCCGAGTAAACAAATGGACTTTATTCATCTGTGGTGTAAAGCGAAGCAGACCAACCACATGATAGTGTGGCAATGGCTATTTTATTTTGGCAAATGTTCAAAAGCTAAACTAAAATGAAATCCATCTGCTGAACACATTGCCCGCTTTTGTTTATTTGACAATTGTTTAGTTGTAACATTTCATAAGACTATCACCTTCAGTGAAAGCTATTTAGAGAACTGTTATTTATTCATTACATGTCATTTTTTGTAAAAAGTTTGCAAAAACAGTTTTCTAGCTACGCATTTTAATTAAATCTTCAATATTCAAGGTCATCTTGGTTCATCACTGACCTTCAGGCTTTAGTAGCATAATGGCTAAAATGCCTTTTATCCCCACTAAAATGAATTGTACAATAGAACAAAGCATTTCCAGCGTTATGACACTTTTCATCATGGGAGTGCCATTTTCGGAGCAGAGACAAAAAAGAGGCTACAAGCGCCCAAAGCAAAAATGTCACAAAATGACTCCAAAATTAACCTTATTTCTTTTAATCCTTTTTCTTTTTTCTTTTTAAAGATGTCCATTGGTCATCATGAACCTGACCTCCAGCTCCGATTCTATCCACTTCCTCACCAACAGGTCATCTGGTATGATAGACCACCCTGACAGTTTTTATGGACTCTCCAGATCTCAGATGAAATGTAAATGATGTTTCTCTCCATGTTCAGGTGGCTCTTACAAGGAGTTGGCCATATTATCTGACAGTGTTGGAGGATGGAAGCAGCATAACGTCACTCATATCTCAAGGCAAGGAGGAAATTTCACAGATTCACCAGTTAACGGGACATTAATCCTGCCAGCAGAGGATTTCGACCCATTAGGTGGACATACTGTCTTGCAGGTAACAGACAGCTAATCTTTTATTTTATTTTATTTTACTAATTGGTTTGGTGACACTGCAATATTGGATAGGGTTATAAAAAGACCCCTGATGGATTAATACAAAAGTGTTTACACATTTACAGATATACTGGTAAGCTCATATGGGTCACAACATAATGTGTACGCTGCTGGTAGAGATCACTCCAGGAAGGAGCAGCTTTTAGTTCTCACTGTGTAAATTCCATGTTTTCAGTAACAAGGAATTCTGCTTGCCAGACAAACATTTAGTTGTATTCTTCTCATATAAGCGCGTCTATAAGTACGGTTCTTCTTCAGTGGGTTCTGATAGTTTGTCATAAAAAAAAGTGTTGATCTAAACCTTAGGAGAAAGCTTAAAATAATTTTGCCGCAAATTGTTTCCGATTGTTCAGGGCATTGAGAGTATCATTCAGTACAGTGAAGTAGAACTAAAGCAGTAGTTGATGACAGAAAAGTCTGTCATCAACAGAAAAGTCAGTCTATTTAAAAGAAATACAACACTACTGGTGTTATGCAGCAATTTGGATAATTTTAGTTTTTTGTTGCCATACCATTTTTGGCTCTAAGAAACACTGATCTGATATTAAGGATAATTCAAAGCTTTGATGGTGTTGATATTCTAAAATCTAACACTGTCCCTCTTTTGTACATTCTCTCCTTATGTCTTCATTGTCAGGTCATCATAATTGTCTTCCTCACTGGATCACTTTCTCTTGTCACTGTTGTTGGCAACATCCTAGTGTTGGTGTCCTTCAAGATCAATAAGGCCCTGAAGACAGTGAACAACTACTACCTGCTTAGCCTAGCATTTGCTGACCTTACCATTGGCACGCTGTCAATGAACCTATACACCACCTACATCATCATGGACCAATGGGCTCTGGGACCAGTGGTCTGTGACTTATGGCTTGCAATAGACTATGTGGCCAGTAACGCTTCGGTCATGAACTTGCTGGTCATCAGCTTTGACAGGTAACAACAAATAATTAACTTACCTAATAGAAAACTCACAGCTACATTATATATTTGTAGCATTATCTGATGGCATTTTCAAATAAAACAGCGTACCAGTGGATGGTGGCATCTTCTAAAGGATTACATTGTATTAAGAGGTTCATTTACAAAGACCACTGCAATAACAACATGGGTTTCGTATTGTGTATTACCTGAAGGGGAGCCACGATGATGTAGGATGTATTGCCTGATGGACAGAAAGGAGGTTGAGAAATGCATGGATGGGGATGTTGAGATGAGGGTCAAGGGATGAAGTGATGAGAGGATGAAGGGTTGTGGGTGGATGAGTGGGTAGATGGAGGGTAAAGGATGAAGGAATTAAGACAGAATTTGCATTGTGTGCTGATGGATGGAGAGTTGAACCGCAGGAGTAGAGTCTAGGTTGTGAGCAGTCCCTTCCTGAGCCCTAACGAAAAGCGGCCATGATGACTGGAAACATTTCAAAGATGGTGGAGGAATAAGTGATATAAGAGAACTCTGGCTGCCATTTGACCGAGAAAACTCCCAAATCATGGGGAAAAGATGGTGGTCTAAGGTCAGACGCTCAGCAAAGTACCTTACGCACCTTTTCAGAGAAAATATCCCACTTGTCAGTCTGGATGGGAAGGACTCTTGGAGATGTTATTTACCTTGAGAAAAACGGCTCCTTGGCCTTTAAGGTGAGTGAGGGATGCGACATGACTGATTACTGCACAGGCATGGGGAAGATAAGATGTCTGAACGTTCTTTTAGTTGCTCCTACGATTGGGATAATTCGGGATATGGGGACAGGTATTGAGGATAGCTTGAAACGTGGCAACCTATGTCATTAAAGTTATTTCCGACCATCCCACAGAAACAGGAGGAAATTGTGTTTTTAGCCACCATGTTGGTGGACTTTTATCTCGACCCGCAGAGCTATTCCTACCTTGAATCAGTAGCTGAACGGAATGTGGATCGCTAAATGCAACTGAGGTTTCTGGCAGAGAGGTGTGGTAGGATAAGAGGAGGTCGACCTCAGGAGTTTCCTGATCCAGATCAGAAAAGTTACGAAAGAGCTCCTGATTCATGGTGTTGTCCTGATGAATTGGGATGAGTTTGATGCGTGGTCATTGTAGCCAAACCGAATGTATTATAAATTCTGAATTCTGATATTACATGTTTTAGAGTGTCTGTCATGAAAGGCGTATATTTACATGTGGTATCAGGATGTTATTAATGTGATGGAGAGTATTGTGCAGTTAGTTATGTTCTGAAATCGTCAAATTCCAAAGCTTAATTAGTGGCCCTACACTTCAAACTAAAACGCTCTAGGCAACGTTACATGCTCACAGTGTCTTTTCAAAACAAAGTTCCAAAATAGGTCTAGTTTTCTTGGTACAGCACAACTTGGTCAAGTTAAGGTAACAAAAATAGCTGCTTACACTTTGGGTTTATACATATATGTTGGTTGTAAAAAATAAGTTGGCTTGTTAAGTTACTTAGAGTCACTTACAAGCGTACTTGGTTAAGTTATGTAACACATGTAATGTTTGTTTGACCCAACACCTCTTTGAGCAGACCTTTTCACTCATTATATTTCACCAGTTGCACTGGCTATCTAGTAATGATGCCAATGATTTTACAGAGGCGCCAATTGTAATCCTTGTAAGTCTCATGCAGACACCAAAGTGCCTCAGTGACAAGTTGGGAGTGACACCGGGTTGATGGGTGATTGATAAACACAGCTGCCTAATTTCTTTCTGTGTTGTTTTAGGTATTTCTCTGTTACCAGACCTTTGACATACCGGGCCAAGCGTACAACAAAGCGAGCTATGACAATGATTGGATTAGCTTGGTCAATCTCTTTCATTCTTTGGGCCCCAGCCATCCTTTTCTGGCAGTACATCGTGGGTGAGAGGACAGTCCAGCCCAATGAGTGCTACATCCAGTTCCTGTCCGAGCCCATCATTACATTCTCCACAGCTGTTGCTGCATTCTACTTGCCTGTGACTATCATGTCATTCCTGTTTTGGAAGATCTATCAGGAGACAGAGAAGCGTGTTAAAGACATGCAAGGTCTCAAGGCCTCTGGGTCAGGCGACAGCCAAAGCCAGTCTCAGAAGCAAGGCAGTGGTAAAGGAAGAGCAAGTGGAGAAATTGCGACTAACAGCCAGAAGGATTCTTCAGCCATAAGCTCTCAAAGCTGCAGCAGCTGCGAACTAAATCAGCTGGCTTCAGACAAGAACAGCAAGAAAAATGCCGGCATACCTGGAGGAACGGGAAGCAAGGCGAGGTGTGGGGCATCCTGCTTTCAGTTTTCATTACTTCTGTCAGATCGCAATGCATCAAAGAGGTCCGTCAACAGCACAACAACTATTGTTGGTGAAACAGAGCAGAGCAGCTGTGACAGCCTTAACAACAATCAAGCTGGAGAGCAGTCATGTTCAGAGGACGAAAGTGACGGAGCAGACCCAACAAAGGCGCCAACAGGTTGGAGATAACGTGACTAAGTTGCATATATATTTGAAATCATATACATGCCTAATTCATCTAGCTATCTATGTATCTTTCTATTTGTCTAGATGCAAAGAAATCTGGAAGGGTGAAAAACAATAAAGATAAACAATCGTCCAACAAAAGTGGAAAAGGGTCACAATCAAACCCGGTCAACTCATCAACCGCCGACCAATCTACTGCAGCCATCACCATCAAAGATGCGACTATGGCTAAACGCTTCGCTTCTAAGGCCAAGACAGAGGTCAACAAGCGCAAGAATGAAAAAAAGGCCAACGAGAAGAAAGCGGCTCGGACACTCAGTGCCATCCTCTTCGTCTTCATCACAACATGGCTACCATATAATATCATGGTGTTGGTCAACACTTTCTGCCAGGACTGCATTCCAGAGACGCTTTGGGCGCTGGGTTACTGGCTGTGTTACGTTAACAGCACGATAAACCCCATCTGCTATGCCCTTTGCAACAAGACCTTCCGAACAACTTTCCGAGATATTCTAATGTGCCAGTGGAATCAAAAGAAAAACCAGCCTAACTTTCCTCAGAGGAAGGCTGTGGCTTTTAAGAAAAAAGACCCAATTTAGAATACATTAGCACATGTTTGACAGCTCTTTGTTTCAAAGTTGTCTTTACTGAAACATATTCTTATTTGGAATGCAGCATACAGGCCTAAAACATGCTTAAAAGAATTTTGCTAAGCAAAACTTATTCTATAGGATGTTTTGCAAAGCAAGCTGTGGCGCTTTCTTGCAGCAGGTATTTATGGCCCCAGAAATTTCTAATAACACAAAAAAACACTATTTAAAAACAATGGTGCATTGTTATACTATTTTCGGGGGATATTCATGGTTCCCAGAGGAGGAATCAATTAATGAGCCAGTGTTTATGAGCCCAGGAACTTTTCAGGCTCTCAATATTGAATGGAAAGATTAAAATATAATTTACAAAGTAGATTCCTTCCTACTGGCACGAATACCCACTATGTATGACCAACATCATTTAGTTCAGAATTCTAAACCAACGCTTGCTTGAACAAGGCCGCTCTACTACTCCTACTGCAAATGGCTACAAATGAAGACCAGAATGCTTCCGGTGCCCAAATCTTGTCCCCTTGCTTTCAGCATTTGTTAAGATTATTCTTGCGGTACACTGTTTAGGGGGCTGTAGTTTACTTACTGAAATCAATAGTAGAAAATTGTTTTTTAAGTGTGGAAAACACAGATAGGGTTTTAGTTGCTTTCAATGATAACTTCTAAAGAAAACACAAGGGTCTTTTGGAAGAATGCTTGAATGTATTAAATAGTCAAAACACTTAGTTACTTAGTCTACATAAGAGATATTAAGAATTCCACATCACAATGACCAGTTTTGAATTGACTCTTAATGTATGAACAAGATGTATTTTGAGTATGCTCTGTTCAGGGTGAGTAAATAAGTTAAATCTATTTTTGTTTTTGTAAAGCAGTCTTAATTTGACCCTGTTTCCTACAGTATTATGTTCCTATACAATTAAAGTGTATTCTTCCTTTTCACAGGAATTTGAGGATTCTGGTGTATGAGTGTCAAATATATGTGTGTTATATTATTTAGATTTATTTACTTTTGGTTTCACACAGGACACAAACAGCAGTATCCTAGTTTTAAATTGTCTTGAGTAAAACAAATATCCCTCATCGTTCTATTACCGCTACTTATTGTTATTATTTTTGTATGTATAGATATATTTATATGCAATAATATATGTGTACATATATACATATATATAGTGTATTCTTCAGTCATTGCAAGAAATCAACATTCAAATCGCAGTATCCACTTTACATTTGCCAAATATTCCCATGCTGTTGTGAATATATTCATGGGTTTGGAAACAAAGAGTGAATACTTTGCACTTGTGTGTTCATCCCTGTGTTAAAGGTGCCCTGTGGAGTTTTGCATGGAGAAGTGTTTTTACGAGTGGGTTCCGGTTTTGTTTACATACCTGCATGCGCGCAAAAACATGGTATTTCATATACTGCAACATGCCAACTGAGTCAGGGAATAAGAAGACTGTAAGCTAATTAGTAATAACAGTCAAAACTTGTAAGGAACAATTGCTTTGGAAATTGGCTTTACAAATGTTTAGTGAAGGAGGGAATACAACGGGCATGTGTGCTACTGCTCAAAGATGTGTGTGGGTGAGAATGTTTGTTTATAAGAAAACCCCTCGGGCACTTTTAATTAATGTGTGCAACTTAACTGTTCACATGAACACACACATACACACACATGTATAGTGGCAATAAAAATAAATAAATAATATTTGACATATATCACCATGATTGCATACTTTTTCTAAAGATAGATGAGGGTCCGATAAGATTAGCAGCACTGCAATAAAAGTGCAATAGTGCCATCAGGTGGCTTCAGAATATAACTGATTTGCCATGCAGAAGTCATTTTTGTCAAATATACCATAGTGCATCATAATTAAAATAATTGTTCTCATCATGAGAGGATTTTGTAAATCAAACTACTGAAATATCAATTTAATAAGTAAAAAATTGTACATTTACTAATTCAACATCATCAAGCAAAAACGTTAACAAAATGAAAGCAATCATGTTGTTTGCAGTGTTGCAAAAGGGTTTGCTATATCTAATTTATTAAATATAGAGTTATAGATATGATTATAATACGGGTAAATAGAGCGTTCTGATTGGTTGGGAGTGAGTCACGAGGGGGACATTATTGAGCCATAATGTACAGTTGCTGTTCATGTTGACCTCAGCGTTCTGTATCCTCTGCGCACTCAAAGTAACATGCTTGACCGTTGACATTTAAGCTTTTAGCTCGGTGGCGATTGCCGAAAAATGTAACAGTTCTCCACGTCGGGCCTAAACACCCCCGAACTGTTACATTATTGGATGATAAAGTAAAGCCTCTCATACTTTATTGCTTTAATAAATGTTTGGATATTCATTAGGAGGCAGCAATATGGGGGTTGGAGGAAGCTCCTGGCTGCAGGTGGCTACCAGAGGCAAAGGTGGAGGAGGGAACTCGGTGCTTCGGCTGGTTAGCAGGTCGTTTGTGATCTGTCAGGAGGTTAAAGAGATGCTGCAAACTGACTGACAAAAACGTAACACTTACAAACGGTTTTAATAGCAAACATGAAGTTAACAGACTTCAAATTACAATATTATTAAGTCAACTTATTGAAATACTATGACGGCTTTTATCTCAGTTTTATTTCTCAGCTCTTTTATCTGGAGGCTGCATGGTGCAGTGGTCAGCAGATGGGACAGGGGACAGAGTCCTTGGAAAGACAGTATACAACAAAGGCACATGAGCATCCGAATTGGAGGGCTGAGGAGTGACAGGAGCTTTGAAAGGACAATCCACAGAGGACCGATTCCTCTTCTGGGGACAGTTGTCCCGCTGGTCTGAACCTCTGATCAAAGAATATTGCTGTTACCCTCTGTGAGGGGTCAGGACTTCGACTCAGGTGCAGAGCAATAAGGCAACAGAAAATTCTTTCAAGGTTTGGAATCTTTTACTAGGAGAGTAAACTAATGCAAAACAAAGGGGGCACAGGCAAAGGCGGAATCCTCACGCTCTTGTAGAAAACAAAAAGGAAGAGAGCCTGGCAACAAAGTAGAAACAAGATTACAAAAACAGCACTGGGAATTTAACAACAAACATGTACCTCTAGGAACGACAAAAGATAACCTGACACAGACAAGTGGGGAACTGAGGCTTAAATACAGGTGGGGGTGATTACAAACTAAACTCAGCTGTGGGGGGAAACTAGATACAGGAAGTGCCGTGGTTACAAAAATAAAACAGGAAGTTAATCTTCAGTCTCTTCGAGTCGTCACAGTACCCCCCCCTCTAGGGGCGTCTCCAGACGACCCAGCGTGCTCGGGAAAGCGTCGATTGAAATCCCTGATGAGGGATGGGTCCATGATGTTGCCCGCCGGTTCCCACGACCTCTCCTCTGGGCCGTACCCTTCCCAGTCCACTAAGTACTGACAGCCCCTACCCCGCCGTCGGACTGCCAACAGTCGCTTCACGGTATACACGGGGCCCCCGTCGACGAGTCGGGGGGGCGGAGGGGGTCTGGAGGATGGGACCAGTGGGCTCTCCTTGACTGGCTTGACACGGGAAACATGGAACGTGGGGTGAATTCTCATGGTTCTGGGGAGGCGAAGACGGACGGCTGCCGGGTTGATCACCTTGATTATTGGATAAGGGCCAATGAACTTCTGGGCCAACTTGCGGGACTCCACCCGAAGAGGTAAGTCCTTTGTAGACAGCCAGACCCTTTGTCCAGTTCGGTAACGGGGAGCAGGACTCCGATGCTGGTTTGCCCGCCTCTGGTACTGCGCCGATGCGCGAAGTAGGGCGCACCTCGCTCTTTTCCAGGTGAGGTGGCATCTGCGGACAAGGGCATGGGCCGAGGGAACCGAAACCTCCCCCTCCAGGTTGGGGAAGAGTGGGGGCTGATAGCCATACACGCACTGGAAGGGCGAAAAACCTGTGGCAGAAACGGGTAAAGAGTTATGGGCATATTCTATCCAGATGAGATGCTTACTCCATGCCTTGGGGTTCTGCGAGACTATGCAGCGCAACCCAGTCTCCATCTCCTGGTTGTATCGCTCTGTCTGGCCATTGGACTGGGGGTGATACCCAGATGATAGGCTGGCCGTGGCCCCAACCAGAGAGCAAAACTCCTTCCAAAAGTGCGACGTGAATTGCGGGCCCCGGTCAGAAACAACGTCCTGCGGGAGACCATGTAGCCGAAAAACGTTAGACAGGAGAGCCTCTGCCGTCTCCTTGGCGGAGGGTAATTTTCTCAGGGGGATGAAGTGAGCCATCTTAGAAAACCGGTCAATGACTGAGAGGATGACTGTATTACCTTCAGAGGCTGGGAGACCAGAGACGAAATCAATGGAGATGTGGGACCATGGCCGCCGGGGGGTGGGGAGAGGCCGGAGTAAGCCAGCTGGTGGACGACGTGAGGGTTTGCTCTGGGAGCAGACAGGGCATGCAGCAACATACTCCCTCACCTCCTTCATCATGGCAGGCCACCAGAACCGTTGTTGAAGAAAGCTCAGGGTTCGGCCGCTGCCCGGGTGGCAGGTAAGTTGAGAGGTATGTCCCCAGTGAATGACCCGGGACCGCAGGGACTTGGGAACAAATAGGCGGTTAGGTGGGCAACCCTTGGGGACTCTTACCCTCTTGAGAGCTCCCTTAACCTCTTCCTCGACTCCCCATGTCACTGCCCCAACTGTGCAAAAAGGGGGCAAGATGGTGGAAGGTGCAGCCAATGGAGCGTCCGGGTCGAATAGTCTTGAAAGGGCATCCGGCTTTGTGTTCTTAGATCCTGGACGGTAAGAAAGAGAGAAGTTGAAACGGGTGAAGAATAAGGCCCACCTGGCTTGTCGGGAGTTGAGTCGCTTAGCTGATCTGATGTACTCCAGGTTCTTGTGGTCGGTCCAGACCAAAAACGGATGTTCTGTCCCCTCGAGCCAGTGCCTCCACTCCTCTAGGGCCAGCTTGATTGCTAGTAGTTCTCGGTTGCCCACATCATAGTTTCTCTCTGCGGGTGACAATTTCCTGGAAAAGAACGCACATGGATGAACCTTATTGTCGACCGCAGAGCGTTGGGACAGTACTGCTCCCACCCCAAGATCAGAGGCATCGACTTCGACAATGAATTGAAGCTTGGGGTCAGCATGAGTCAGGATTGGGGCGGAACAGAATAGCTTCTTCAGGCCCTGGAAGGCCTGTTCTGTGGCCGGGGTCCACTGAAAGCTAGTAGCCGTGGACGTGAGAGCATGGAGAGGGGCGGCTATGGAGCTATAATTCCGGATGAAACGTCTATAAAAGTTAGCAAACCCCAGGAATCTCTGCAGTTGCTTGCGGGTTCCGGGCTGGGGCCACTCTGCTACAGCACTAACCTTTGCAGGGTCCATCCGCACACTTCCTGACGACACAATAAAACCCAAGAATGACACCTCTGGGGCATGAAATACACACTTTTCTGCCTTGACAAAGAGCTGATTCTCGAGCAGTCTTTGGAGAACCTGGCGGACATGTTGAGTATGCTCCTGCTCTGACCTGGAAAAGATCAGAATATCATCCAGGTAGACAAACACAAATCTGTTTAGCAAGTCCCGGAGTACATCGTTCACTAAGGCCTGGAACACCGCAGGGGCATTAGTCAGACCAAAAGGCATGACCAGGTACTCGTAGTGTCCGCTGGTCGTGTTGAATGCAGTCTTCCATTCGTCCCCTTGCCCAATACGCACAAGGTGGTATGCATTCCTGAGGTCGAGTTTGCTGAATATGGTTGCGCCTTGTAACAGCTCAAAAGCAGAGGAAATTAAAGGGAGGGGGTACCTGTTTTTGGTGGTTATTTCGTTAAGACCCCTGTAATCTATACAGGGGCGTAGGGATTTGTCCTTCTTCTCAACGAAAAAGAATCCAGCTCCAGCTGGAGAGGACGACGGCCGGATGATGCCGGCAGCCAAGGAGCTCTGGATGTAGGTCTCCATGGCCTCTTGCTCCGGTGCAGACAGGGAGTAGAGACGGCCTCTCGGAGGTGAAGTGCCTGGTAGGAGGTCAATACCACAATCATAGGGACGGTGCGGTGGCAGGGAAGTAGCGCGAGCCTTGTTGAAGACCTCCTTAGTCCTCGTAGGCGGGGGGAACAGAAGTAAGGTCGGGAAACTCTGAAACAATGTTAATAGGTTTCGGAGAGGCTGCAGCAGAGGTTAGGCAGGTGGAATGGCATTGATTTCCCCAACCCAAAATTAACCCAGACGACCAGTCAATATGGGGGTTGTGTTCCTTTAACCAAGGGTTACCCAGAATCAGGACAGCTTGCGGTGAATGGATGAGGTGGAATGATATTTGTTCAGAGTGATTACCTGATAGTAGAAGGCCCACAGGCTGGGTGCGGTGAGTAACCCGGAACAGTAGTCTCCCATCCAGCGCGTTCGCCACCAGAGGGTGAGGAAGGGGCTCTGTAGTCAGCCCTAGTTCCTTTGCCAAACTGTGGTCCATAAAGCTAGCGTCAGCCCCAGAGTCTATGAAGGCCGACAGACTTACTGACTGGGTCGCGGTGAACACCCGGGCACGGGTAAGAGGTCTGGATCCAGGAGGTTCGGACGTGGCGAGGCTCACCAGTAACCTCCGGTCTACTGATGAGCCCTGTCTTTTGCTGGGCAATGGGCCAGGATGTGGCCAGGTTGTCCGCAGTAAAAGCAGCTCCCCTCTTTGAACCGGCGCTGTCGCTCGCCCGGAGACAGACGAGTGTGTCCCACCTGCATCGGCTCCACAGAGAGAGCATGCGCTGGCGCACCGCCTCGGGATGCTGTAACCTCGGGGTGGTGTTCTCCTTGGGCAGGGGGACGGACAACGTTAGAGGAGCGTTCCTTGCTTCTCTCCATGAGTCTATTATCCAACCGTACCGCCAGGTCCACAAGGGAGTCCAGGTCCTCTGGGAGGTCCAGAGGGGCTAGCTGATCCTTGATGTTGTCCGCTAGGCCATGGTGGAAGACGTCGGCAAGCGCGTGGTTGTTCCATCTGCTCTCTGCTGCTAAAGTGCGAAACTCAATAGCATAGTCCAGTACTCTTGTCTTGCCCTGTCGAAGACTAAGAAGAGCCCTTGAGCTCTTGCGGCCGGGGGTTCCATGGTCAAAAACCCTTGTAAGGGCTGAAGAAAAATCTGCATAGGACTGGCAGACCGGTGACTGTTTAGTCCATTCGGCCGTGGCCCATTCCCGAGCTCGGCCGGTCAGGTGGGTAATGACCGACGCCACCCTTGCCCTCTCCGTGACGTAGCATGAAGGATTAAGTTCAAACAGTAGCAAGCAATTTGTCAGAAAAGAGCGGCAGGTGCCTGGGTTTCCATCGTACCTCTCGATCTGGATCCCTCTGGGCTCGTGGACGGGAAAGCGCGTCTCAGTGGTCGGCCCCTCCCGTGAAGGTGGGCCCGAGGCGTCGGTTCGCTCTGGGTCAGCAGCCCCTACCACTCCTTGTGCCTGGTGTGAGAGTGAGCTGATCATGTCCTCCAGGGATGACTGGAAACGCCCCTGATTGGCATGAAGCTCCTGCATGGAGGCGGCGAGGGAGTTTAGTAGGTGCTCGTGGTGGTGGAGCCGTTGGCCCTGGTTCTGGATCACGGCTTGAAGTGGCTCTGCTGAGTCTGTCATGGTCAGGTTATGCTGTGAGGGGTCAGGACTTCGACTCAGGTGCAGAGCAATAAGGCAACAGAAAATTCTTTCAAGGTTTGGAATCTTTTACTAGGAGAGTAAACTAATGCAAAACAAAGGGGGCACAGGCAAAGGCGGAATCCTCACGCTCTTGTAGAAAACAAAAAGGAAGAGAGCCTGGCAACAAAGTAGAAACAAGATTACAAAAACAGCACTGGGAATTTAACAACAAACATGTACCTCTAGGAACGACAAAAGATAACCTGACACAGACAAGTGGGGAACTGAGGCTTAAATACAGGTGGGGGTGATTACAAACTAAACTCAGCTGTGGGGGGAAACTAGATACAGGAAGTGCCGTGGTTACAAAAATAAAACAGGAAGTTAATCTTCAGTCTCTTCGAGTCGTCACACCCTCGCCCCTTCTGAGACGAGAAGTTATTAAGAGTCAACTGGCTCGAGTTTGTTTCTGGCTTTCATGGCATTGGATGAAGTTCATGTATAGTGGGCTTTTCTGCTGAATTCTTCATTTCCTTAGTGACATTTTTATCGATCAACAAAAGTCCCCTTCCCTTTTTTGCAGCAGTACAAGACAAGTCATGGATAGAAGAGTTGAAACAGATTCATACCTACTGTGATCAACACCTGTCCTCACAAAAAGTCCAGACGAGTGCTCACAGTTCAGTAAACAGGCATACATGATATAAGTAACCATAATGTTACTGATCTTATGTGTTTGTCGTGTCATGTGCTTGTTTGTATGTCATTATATTTGTAAAATGCTGTAGTTATGATTATTTTGGGATGAGGTGAAGAAATGGATGCCACCTTTTCAGATGTGGAGACTTACCATTAAAATAAACGATTGTCTTGGCTTTATTTTTTTCCAATAATACAAATTAATATTCATGGTAAATAGAATGAGGCTATTTTTTTAAAAGTAGCAGCATCCCACGCTGACGTGGAGCTGCATGAGAGGTTCCCGGAGTCTCGCCCACACTTAGTACTATGGGGGATGTAGGCAGGAGTTGGGGAATCATGGGAAATGTAGTGAGCAAATATCCGCTTCACACTCTCCATCCGCCAGATGGAGGGTGCAGTTACTGCGGCCCCCCCCCCCCCCCCCCCCCCCCCCCGCCCCCCTTCCCAGCACCGTGGTCAGCATCTGTACTCCTATTCGTTCTATTTTCCAGCCGGCCTCGCTTTATGTCCCCGTCCTAGCTGCTCTTCCTCTCCCTCAGTCTGCCTCCCCGCCAGACCTCCACTGAGCACGCACTGCCTGCGTCACTCCTTTCAGCCGATGGAGAGGAGGAGGAGGAGGAGGGGGGGGGGGGTAAGACAGAGGGAGAGAGAGCGAGAAAGGGGAGGAGGGAAGGGGGAGCTGTATGTCCCTCCTGCATCGGCGTCAACATCATTGCCACGCCAGCCTTCGTCACCAGAAAACAGCGAGGAAGCTTGTCTCACAACAGAAAAAAAACACACCATCAGCAGCTCCTCCTCCTCCATCTCCACCTCCACCAGACGTGCATCCACGGATTAGGCCGAGACGGTTCTACGTTTCGCAGGCACGGGCATCTAAATCCTCCCCCTGGCAGGAGGAGCTCTTCCAGGCATGACCTGAGTGGAGGCCGGAAGCCGCCAGACGCTCTCTATCAACATGGGCAACCAGGAGGCTAAGCAAAAGAAAGCTGCAGCAGCATCGGGTAATGGAAGCTATCCTTCCCTGGATGAAGGATGGAGAGAGGGAGGAGGGGACACCACAAAAAAGGGAGGAAAGAAACTCCACGGTAAGCACGGCGGAGGTGGAGGGGTGATGCATGGCACAGGACCAGGAAAGAAGAAAAACAAATCTGAGTCCAAATCCTCCGTTTTCTCCATCCGGAAGAGAAAGGGCAACCTGAAAGCCAAAGGAGACGTGTGTTCGTCTCTAACAGGCTCAAAGGAGGACGTTTTGGCCTCTCAACATGAGGAATTGGACAGCACAAAAACCCCTGAAATGTCCGCAGATGAGCTTGGACAGTCGGACACTGAGGCTGAGAAGAGAAAGAAGCCAGAGCCGGTGAAAGAGAACGAAGAAGGACGGGAGCGGAAGCAGAAGGTGCAGCAGAAAGTCTCAACAGCCGCTACATCACCCACAGAGAACGGAGGGCAGAAGGCGGGGAGCTCCGGGTCGGATACAGACCTCTACAGCTTCCACTCAGCAGCTGACCACGAGGATTTGCTTGCAGACATCCAGCTCGCTATAAGGCTACAGCACCAACACCAGCATGGGGGGGTGCAGGCAGGGGATGAAAAGGATCCCAGCTGGGGGGGAGAGGGGAGGAGGAAGCAGAGTAACGGGGTAGTTAAATTACCTCCTCCTGAGGTGCTTGACTTGACTCCAGAATTAGAACTTGGGTCTGATGCCCTGTCATTCCTAGAGATGGCCCCTGCATCTGGCTCCGTCAAGCACATAGACCTGCAACCAACACCAGACCTCCCCTTCCACATGGAGGTGCACGAGAGGAGAAAAGAGAAGGATTGGGTCGAGCATCCGGAGCTAAGTGAGAAGGGGCAGAGAGAGAGAGAAGCCTCTCTTTGTGTTGCCACAGGCACAAAAGACCAGCATGCTTGGGCGCAGCAGCCCCCTCACACAGCCATCACCATGGCTACCGGTGGGGGGGAAGCAGTCAGCCAGGTCACCATGACAACCAATGGTAACAGCTCCCCTGATTGCACATTTGACAGTGGTGGGACAACCCCAAAATATGTAGGAAGTGAAGAAGAGGAGAAGGAGTCCATGTTGGATGTAGACCTCAGTCCTCCACCCACCGACAGCCCCCACAAAAGTCCTGAGCCCACCGAAGGGCTGAGCTCAGGAAACGTGTTCGAGGAAGGTGAGGTCCACTTAGGCTCGGGTACCAGTGCCGAGTCGCTTGAGGACTGCCTCAGTGCTGGATCTGAATCCAGGGATTCTGCTGCCGGCACCAGTGCCTCCCCCTCCAAGCAATGCAGGAGGAGCAGCGTGTCCTTCACCCCACTGCCTCCCCAGGAGAGCCCTACACTGGCCAAACGACTCCTCAGGTCTACCCAATCCTCCACCTCCTCCAGCACTGTGGTGAAGCCCTACCCTCCAATCTTCCCCTCCTACATCAAGACTACAACAAGACAGCTCAGCTCCCCAGGACACTCCCCAGCCCTGTCCCCCTCCCACAGCCCCCTATCCCTGCGCAGAGCCCACCATCACCTCCACAGGTACCTGTGGTTTTGCAACACTAACTTTTATTATTATCTTTGGTTTAGTTTTCCCTTGGACCGGATGGTTTGACAGCATGTGCGATAGTATGCTATTCAAAATGAACTTACATTTTTCTACAAAGGAATGTTTTTCTGGGTTGCAGATAAAGTGGGGTTCAGTTTACTAAAATGTTATTATTTTAGCAGTTTTGGGCATCATTCCTGTAGGTACATACTCATTAAGGTTGCTGAGGTTATTACCTTATTCAGTATAATGTGGATGTAACTAACTGAAATATTACCCAAAAGCTATGACTATAAAACCAAAATGTAATACCTCAGAAATTGGTCCTTCAATAAGCCTTGCCTCTGATTATTTGCTGTTACTGCCAGTCAATGGTAATTTACACTGGGCATCTGCAAAAAGAACAGATTTAAGTAGCAGCACGTGATGAGAGCGAGGTTGACATAAGCTGACTAAGGGGAGCCTCGCTGCCTGTATCAGACGCCGAGGTGACTTCTCGTAAAAAATGACAGAAAATACTGTTAAAAAGTTCCTCACTAACTTCTTTATTCAAAATCTATTTTTAGTTGTCATTGTGATGACCTATGTGATTTTATTATATGAGATATCTGTTTTCAAAGTAAAGCTGACCTGAAATATTAATGTCGCCAGGACGATGCACGAGGCCCATCAAGCGCGCAGGCAGCGCTCTCGAAGCATTGCTGGGCCCCTGAGTCGCTCGGCCGACTGGACGGAAGAGCTGGAGAGAAGGCTGAGGAGCAGAGAGGAGGATGGGGGAGGTTCGGGGGAGTACTTGGTGGGCTACAGAGGAGGAGGCAGCCAACCCCTGTGTGCCACCAGAAGATCTTCCTGCGGACAGGTTTCTACATGTGGCTTTCAGGACGTCTTCACAGGTGAGTTTTGAACACACAGTTACATTTTCGGTTTGCAAGAAGGAGGCGCAAGACAGAAAGGCTAATTTCTTGAGCTACAGCTGAGCAAATAGGGAATGACTGATAATCTGAAGCGTGAGCAGCTCTGACGCGATGGAGTGTATCTACTAAAATATGTACATGTCAGGCATAACCTCCCTGCCCACTCTAAAAGCTTCTAGTTAACCCTCTAAAATATGCCATCAATAAAGACAGTTATTCTTAGTTGGAGACAAGCGTCGACGTCTGCTCATTCGTTCCTTTGGAAATTCACAGTGATACAATTTGTCTTTTCTACAGCCCAATTGTGTATACGTGAAATGCCCACAACCACTTACCACCACGTTTTAAAAGGACATGCTGGTCTGACTATTTGTGTGTGATCATCACACAAGCGTTGGTATGAAACAAAAATATATTATGCTCATTTTACACGAGGCACCTAAGCCAGCCACTGCAGTAAGGAGAAGATTGTGCTTTCAGACGAGTTAAAAAGTTTGTGTTTGTTGTTGTAACTGACTTTATTTCAATAGGAAGGTTACTTGACAAACAAGTCAACATTTCTGAAGGCAGTTGCAAATCTATAGTTTCAGCTGCCGACATTAATAGGAAACCAGCTTACTGTGAATAATCAGGTAGGAATTCTAAGAACACACCCACTATAATGGTCCCATTCCAATTCCACTTTACATGTGGTTGGTCAGTTTAACTATCATTATACCATAGTGCTGCTACATTCATACTATATTCTCTCATCTGTAAAATGATTAGAGCTTCACTACTAGATCACAGGGGTCACAGGAATAAGGACTGTGCTCATTGACTGGTTGTCGGTGCTCTCTAATCGTGGTCAATAGGCAGTTAACCTATCCCCAACGTTTAGTTTGGTTGCACTTTGTTGTAGAATCTAGAGGCCGCCACTCATCAACCTTGGAGCTTCCGCCACAACATTCCGTAGACATAACATGCAGATTCTCGGAGGCTGCACTTGCAACTTCCCTTCCTCACTCCTCAGAAATCTGGCGTTTCGTCCTTTGACATCTTGACTTTTTGAACTTTGAAACCATCTTGACCTTTAAAATACCCTGCATACAGCTATGGCATCATTGGCGACCTGTCAGTCACAAGTTAGCCACATCCCAATGTATAATCCATGGACCGCAATTTACTGAGTAAACATCATGCTGTATCGAAGAAGACTTGATACTAGAGATTCCTGCTTTCAAAATGAGAGCACGTGCAAGACATAACCATGCGTGATGAATGTTGACATACATCTTAGCATTCAGAATAGTTCCATCCGTTGTCCAACTGAAACTAAAACAAAGAGGCCTTTCAAATACTATGTCCTTAAACATTCACATCCTCGGTAAAAACTTTGCTGTGACCATATTCTTCTAACCCCGCCAGCTTTCCAAAGGCTAACAATGATAATGTACAACAGTACATATTTGACTATGCACTTTTCTCTCATCTTGAATTTAAGCAAATAGCTTTACAGAATGCAATATCATTGGTCACATTAGCCTTGTTTTGATCATCGGTTGTCCAGGTCGAACTCTTCTGGAGAAGCTGTTCCTGCAACATCAGCAGGAGGAACCCGAGGAGGCTGAGAGGCTCTGCTCCAGGATCTTGGCCATGGGTCTCCTGTTGCCTTTTACCGACTGCTTCAGAGAGCAACTGGGAGGCAGCACCGCCTACATACCCTCCACAGGTTCAGCCAAATTTGATGTATGTATGCACACCTCATGCATCTTTCCCCCGACTTTGAAGATTCACTTGTTGTAAGCTGCTCTGGAGGGCGGCGTGGCGGTTAGCTGGGAATGACGGAGATGGATGGATGCTATGGAGTCAAAGCCTGGTGAAACATATAAGAATTAGAGCAAAAGATTAAAAAAACACACATGCACATTTTGAAAATCATTAATGAATGTTGTTGTTAATGTGTATTTTAGAAAGTGTTTAGACACTGTTGTTAAATGTTATTTTAAACATAAAACTACACACATTGGCTCATCTTGGAGGCAGAATTCCACCTGGTGGAACATGATGAACTAACGACTCTCCTGCTGTCCTCGTGTTGTGCTCTCAACTCTCCATCATTTGACGGCTGTGTTTGAAGTGCCGACAATCTCTGCACATTTAGCCAGGGCTTTTTGAAACCACGGCCTGTTAGGGACGCAGTGGTGGTCCCCTGCAGAATGTGTGCCGCGCAGGGTAACGTTAGATGATGGAGATGGAAGTAGCCTAGCCTAGCAGCTAGCTCAGCCTAGCGGCGAGCTTTGCAGAGCGCCGCTTTAAGTGGCCTGTTTGCCACTCGCCCCCCTTCTGTTTGACATGTGGAGGAAGTACTTCGCACTGTTCTCCGCTGCATGTCGCACCTCTGTTTGTTTTACTTCCACTGCAAAAAGCTGTCTCCGTCTTGAGCTACCGTCTTGCTCTCTTGTGTCACGCACAGCGGCAGTTTCTTCAACTTACGGTTTACTAAATTACAATAACTACGTTAAAATATTTTGTTGCATTAATCTCGGCCAAATTAAACGCACTTATGTTGACAGCCCTAATAATAATCAATTCTAGAGCATAACATGCAGCCTTGTTTGCAGACCAATTTTAAACCTTTTGCTTTTACTACAAAATGACGCCTCACTACTCAATTTAACAGAGTCTCTTAGCAATGAGTTTTATTATCTGTATTAACTATATTATTATTATATTATTAACTATATTCAAATGTAAAACAGTGAAAGAAATTGCTCACTGTATTATATATACTTCTAATTTGTATCCCGAGTCACGTGAAAAATGAAACGTTAAAACATTAATTTGTTTTCCAAGCATGACCAGCTGTATACGTGGGCAGCAGTTAACCAGCCAACTCACTCACTGGATCCCCTGGAAGGAAAACTACCGGGGCAACTTAAGGGCCACTGGTTTCCAGCCAAGCCCGGCGGAGACATCGGTCCTGGACTCAAATCCACAGAAGCAGGTAAGATCAACGCTCAGACCTACACATCCATGTTTATACATTACATGGTGGCTGCTTGGGACGATAACACACTTTCCCAAGTGTAGCTCATATATTTATAGTCAGTAAATAATTAGAAAGATGTTGAGATGTTTGTGTTGACCCACTGATCATATCTATCCAGTTTTGGCTCTCTGGGATTAGCCAAATAGAAATATTGATCATAGTGTTTTATTTATGGCAGTTGTTCAAAGGCATTTTTCTACATCAAAGCTTATTGTATATTACAGTATGCTCATTTTTGTTCAGTCGATCGAGCTACACAGAAACATGAGATGGGATTGTGCTTTGAACAGACACTGACCCATGTGACTGCTGCGTCCTGCGTGAAACCAAATAAACAGCTTGTGTTTCGGAATTTAAGTATTTAATTATTGTAGTTACATAACAAACATACTTATTCTAACTTATTCACAAAACATACTTATTTTTTAATCTCAAACAACACTTTTCCTAAGCTTAAGAGTGTTTTGGGGCCCGGATGGAGACCTGGCAGTAATTCTATGGTTTGGCCTCAAAGAGAACCGGTTTTATAGTCTGTTGCTGTACTAGGGGGCCTGCTCCTCACAAGTCCAAACACCTCATCTCTCCCGGCTCAGCGCCTGAAAGCCTTCACATCTAAAAATACTAAGGGTGTGGACTCAACACTGCAGACAATAGGTACCCTTTTTTATCATCACTTTGTGAACCTTTCTTGCTACGCTCCTCTGGAATGTGCTTCCTGATTGGTCAACAATGAGAACACTCAAATGACGGACAGCTTCTGATGATGGATTACCTGGATTAGAAACAGGTCATGTGCCATTACAGTTCACTTCATGGGGAGTGGATGTACTCATAACCGCCTGTACCACGCCTTTCTAGAAGTTTTTTCTAGTGAGGTAGAACCTCACTAAAGAGACTCCCTCTAATCTGTGTTTTACTCCACTAACCAGTTACACTGGTATGCACAGGTGAAGGTGTGGAGGTCTTCGTAAACCTATACATAACACATACAGGTTATGTAAGCAAAATAAACATTTCTGTCATGCATTGACTAAATGATCATTAAATAATAAAATAATATCATTGAAAATGTCCACATCTCGTTCCGCAAACATTAGGACATCCAAGTGTTTTTTTAATACATTATCAACTAGACGTGCACTTTTTTTTTATTGAACAAAATTTACATGGTCCCAATGTAAATGTGTTGTGTATCACAAATGGGTTATTCTTATTGTATAGCAGTTGTATCACTATTTCAACCCCCCTTGTTTTCAGTACTGACTCGACAAACAAATCAGTGGCAATGGTCGAGGGGGAGGGAGAGAGTAACCAACGCGGCTCGGAGTGCGCGACTAGAGACCGAAATGAGTGACTGTAACGCACAATGCGTGACACTTGAGAGCCCTGCAATGCTACCTGTTTAGGGTTTAATCAACAAATTACTTTAGTAATAAGTAACTATCACATAACAAAAGTAGAGTAAAATAACCCAATAATTACTTGGTTTCACACAGGACACTAACAGCGCTCCTGCATTACAGTCCTGTGTTTGCTTGACCAATCCGATTCCCGCCCGCCCCTTTCAGACGTTCTCACCCTTTATACGTCCAGTTGACCATCTCCTGGCTTTTGGCTACATCCCAGGAAGATATTAGTACAGAGACAAAGTACCAGTCAGAAATGTTGTACAGGACATCATCTGTTCACGATGCCCTACAGAAGACGAGCCTCACGTAGAGTGTTTCTGTTGTGCGATATTATGTTCAGCAGCCGATTTCTCTGTTTATTCAGAACACCAAACTGCCATCTTGGATTCGACACAGCAGCAGAATGAGAGCCAAGAGGTCAGTCCCTTCATTGGATTGAAAGTCAATATGTTGTGGGACGCATTTAAATATCCACTGCTTGCCCTTGGATGGCATCTCAAACTGTATGCATATTATTTTTATTTGAGATGCATTAAGTACTTTCTGTTGCAATGAAGTAGGAAGAGTCTCTACGCTTTTTGTCATGTACATTTGTTTTGATTCCACTTCAACTATCCATATCTGAATATGGCACATCTGTACCCTCAATTTTATTACTATAACATGCTTTTATGGAGGAAGACAATGAAGATGTTGGAGATATTATTTCAATGTGGCTTAGTAAACAGAGTTCACTAAAATAGAGAGCTCTGACTTTTGTCTCACCTCTTGCTTCTTCACTACTTTCAGGTGGAACATGTCCTTCCTTCAGCAAAACTAAAGGAGAAACACATTAACGTCATCCAACAGCTGGAACAAACCATTGAAGATCTCAGGACAAAGATTGCTGAGCTGGAGCAGCCCCTCCCCCTGGACAAAGACAGTATGAAAGCCAGCCCCCTCACCACGGACAGGGAGTGTGGGGGAGAGGAGGGCCTGCTGAGGGTGGTGTGTGACGCTCACCTGCAGACGGAAGCAGCTCTCGCTCTGGGCTGCCTGGAGGCCAAGTCAGTGCAGACCTCGCCCATGGACGAGGGCTTCAGGTTCAACGTGCCTTCTGGTGAGCCGAGCGGTGTGAGCGGGCAGGACGGCTCTCTGTGTTCATGTCAGCTGCAGCCTCCACCTCCACCACCACCTCCTTTGCCAGGAGTTGCAGGACTTCCTCATCCCCTACAAGGAAAGGTAGTGGCGGCCGCTCCCCCACCACCTCCTCCTCCGCCACTACCAGGAAGCTCAATGACAGCTCCTCCACCTCCACCTCCATTACCTTTTGGTTCAGCATTTCCCCCACCTCCACCCCCTCCTCCGCCACTTCCAGGTGGCCTCGCTCCACCCCCACCTCCTCCTCCCGCCCCTCCTCTCCCTGGGGGCATTGCTCCACCACCTCCACCATTACCAGGAATAGGAGCCCCACCTCCTCCACCACCACCACCCCCAGGTTGTGGGCCTCCTCCACCCCCTCCGCCACCAGGGGGCATGTGTGCTCCCCCAGGTCTTTCAGGAGCTCCAGGCTCCCTGCCTCCTCCTCTGCCAATGGGGCTCTATGCTTTAGGTCTGACGCAGGAGAAGCCAGCCAGAAAGGCGGTGGTGGAACCCCCCAGACCCATGAAGCCCCTTTACTGGACCAGGATCCAGCTGAACACCAAAAAGTAAGGATGGTGTAACCCAAAATAGCTGCACAATGATCGCTGCAGCTTGTTAAGGGTTCGAAAGGCCCTCGAGGAAGATCACACACACACACACACACACACACACACACACTGTTCTCATCCCGGCCAGAAACGATAAATCAAAAGAGTCTTCCTCAAATTAAATAATCAAAAAGTATTTAATAACTAAACAAAGTAATAAGGAATACAATTACAGCGTGAAATACAATGCGAATAGTAAAATATTTTGCGAAATAGAGAATTCTCGGACCAAGTCTAAGGTGACTTATCAAAGCGGCTGCGGGAAAATTCGAACAGTCCTTTCTTTCCCGTCCTTTTGCGGTGCATGTCATTGGCTTCTCTTTCATATGTGTTTCCTCCTGGTTTGTCCTCTTCACATCCAGGTGTGAATCTGCTGCTGCAACTCTGTCTTATCATTCCCTCACATTCTAATATGTTCAATGCAGATACATTTGGCTTTATGCCTCAATGAATGAATATAACATAGCATCCATAGTTTGTCTTCATCTTATAACTAGTACACTTTAATTAGAACACATCATACATTAACACAGTTCATCACACTTCTTCATAAGGTTTGACACATTTCAGATGGTCCAATAGAACATATTTGCCTCACACGGTTGTCTTGCATCCAGTTGCTCATCTACTACCTGACAGGAGAAAAATCTCCCAAAAAACCCTCTTTGGGAAGAAAATTGGGAGAAATCCATAAAGGACGCAATTAGCATTAGCGCTAACAGTACAAGCAACGGAAAATAGCCTGAAAGCCCTCACATCTAAAAATAATAAGGGTGTGGATCAACACTGACAATAGGTACCCTTTTTTATCATCACTTTGTAAACCTTTCTTGCTACGCTCCTCTGGAATGTTTTTCCAGAGGGGAATTAGCACCACCCCAGAAGCCTGTGGGGAGGGAAAGCACAAACGGAACTACAATCTACGGAGACCTGCGAGGCGAGAAAGCACAAAAAACTCTGAGAAAGAAGCTGAATTAGTGATGTGCATTAATAAAACATGGATTTTTGTAGAAGGAGAGAGTGAGAGTGAGAGAGGAGCTTGGTCTCTTAGCCTGCCCTAACTACAAGCGATATTAAAGAGGAAAGTTTCAAGCTTTATCTTAAATGAGGTGACCGAATCTGTTCCCCAGACTGAAAGTGGAAGCTGGTTCCACAAAAGAGGAGCTTGATACGTGAAGGCTCTGGCTCCCATCCTACTTTTTACAGAGAAGTTAATACAGGAGTAATATGATCCCTTTTCTTAGTTCTTGTTAATACGCGTGCTGCAGCATTCTGAATCAACTGGAGAGCCTTAAGAGATTTACGAGGGCAGCCTGATAACAAAGAATTACAGTAATCCAGTCTAGAAGTAACAAATGCATGAACTAATTTTTCTGCATCCCTTTGAGACAGGAAGTTCCTGATTTTCTTTATATTACATAGATGAAAAAAAGGCAGTCCTTGAAGTCTTCTTTATATGAGAGTTAAAGGACATATCCTGGTCGAAGAGAACTCCAAGATTCTTGATGGTGCTGCTGGATACCAGAGCAATTCCTTCCATAAAAACTGTATCACGTGACAGCTGACTTTGAAGGCGCTCTGGGCCAATCAAGATAACTTCTGTTTCTTCAGAGTTTAGCATCAGGAAGCTGCAGGTCATCCAAGTTCTTCTGGCTTGATCGACAGATACAGTTGAGTATCGTCTGCATAACAATGGAAGTTTACGCAGTGTTTCCTGATAATGTCGCCCAAAGGAAGCATATACAGGGTAAATAAAATCGGTCCAAGTACAGAACCTTGTATGACTCTGTGACCAACATTGGTGTTCATCGAGGATTCACCATTTACAAGGACAAACTGGGATCGATCCGATAAGTAGGATTTAAACCAGCTGAGAGCAGTTCCTTTGATACCAATCAGATTTTCTAGTCTCTGCAACAGGATACAATGGTCTATGGTATCAATTGCGGGACTGAGGTCCAGCAAGACAAGAAAAGAGATGAGTCCTTGGTCCGATGCAAGTAGAAGATTATTCGGAATTTTCATCAGTGCTGTTTCTGTGCTACGATGCACTCGAAATCCTGACTGGAAATCCTCAAACAAAGCATTGTTTTTTAGTTACACAACATTACATAATTGATTTGCGACGGATTTCTCAAGGATCTTTCCAAAGAGAGGAAGGGAAGATCAGAGATACGTCTGTAGTTAGCCAACACATCTGGAGCAAGAGTATGTTTCTTAAGAAGAGGTTTAATTGCAGCTACCTTGAAGGACTGTGGTACATGTCCCGTCAACAAAGAAAGATTCATAATATTCAGTAAAGACGTGCTAACTAAAGGAAAATCTTTCTTAAGCAGCTTAGTCGGAATTGGATCCAAGAAACAACTAGAAGATTTAGACTTTAACCAACCTTCCCAACCTTGACCTGTGAGTTTTCCATAGAGGCTGAATAGATAACGAAAAATACATTTACGCTGTTTACTATTTTTGTTTTGTGGTCCAGTCGTGACAGAAAAAAGCGTACTTGTCTACCGGCAATGAAAAAGGAAGTAATCTTTTTTATGGTTGAAAAGAACCCACATCTGTAACCATGCTGATTCATACTGCTGAACAACCATCCATCCGTGTGGGCTCTCTTGTGTTTCTCAGAGAGGTTTCTTCTTCGTTGGTGTGGGAGACAATCGAGGAGCCTGACATGGACTTTGAGGAGTTTGTAGAGTTGTTCTCCAAATCAGCAGTGAAGGAGAAGAAGCAGCCGCTCTCTGACACCATCACTAAGTCCAAGGCCAAACAGGTCTGTGTGATTCGCCGTGTGTTACATGCTGTGCTGTACATGTACAGGTAGTATAGTCATAACTATAAGGTCAACAAGAACCAATCAGACACTTATTTATTCAATGTATGACCTTCAAAATTAGCATCCTGGTGTGGCTTATCATATTACAGCCTAGAGAAAAATGTTTGCATTGTACATTCCTGCTGACAAAACAATAAGTTGAATGTGGACAGATTTACATTTGGTAGGAGTAAGTGGTGTAGTACAACAAGCGGCACGCATAGCAAGAGCCTTGTGCGGTACTGACAGAATGACAGTCAATGATTTCAAGTCTCGTCATCTGCACAGCTGCTCAGGTGAACCTGCGTCCCAGCAGCTAACTGGTGTTTGTATGTCAGGTCACAAGCATCCACAAGGGTCAAACTATGTTTTTGCCACGTTGTTCTGCCGTGTTGTTACTCAATGGATTCTTCTTATGAGAATCATTGAGTCTTAATCCTTGAGTTCTAACTTAATCCATCTGAACTTTATATCTGTGGGTTTTGTAGGTCGTGAAGCTCCTGAACAATAAACGATCTCAGGCGGTAGGAATTCTCATGTCGTCCCTGCATCTTGACATGAAGGATATCCAGCTTGGTGAGTTCATCAGTTTTGTACTGGCTTGATATTCACAGACAGTAATACATGTTTTTATTCCTTGTGAAATACCCAATGTAGATTGTTGTATGCCACAGGGCACCTTGGGGAAAAGATCCATTTCACAAATACTAAGTCGTCACCTGTTCAGCTGTCGGGGATTATTTTTAGCCTAAAGGGAGAATAATTGTGCCAGGAGTATTGTAATTTCTTTCTCTTTCCTCTGGTCTGTTGTCCTTTGCTTTACCGAATGAAAAGAAGCCATTAACCTAAACGCGGCCTGTGCATAGTTCTAAAGGCCAATTTAGAAATCCTGGAAGTCTTGGGAGAAAGTTCTCATTGGACTGCAAAGCCATTGCCCAAGAATTACAAATTCTCTGTGCAATGCACAAAAGCAGATGGCTGATTCTTTTACAGAACCACTGGGCCTTCCGATATTTTTCCTCCTAGTATTTTAAAAGTATGGCCCATCGAACTCTGCCAGCTTCTCGGGTGAGGTTCAGGATGATCCTTGGCTGCTGCTGACTAGACTTTTGACTTCTCCTTCTTACTGTTTTAAGCCATCCTGAACTTGGACAACACAGTAGTTGACCTGGAGACCCTGCAGGCCCTGTACGAAAATGTGAGCAACACACACTCTGCACAGTCAGTACATCTTGCTCGTCTGACTGTGATCTAATCAAATGTCTGTAAAGGAAGTCTGTGCATTTGAGTCTTTATTTGACCCTTTTTTAGAGGCACGTTGCATGAATAGAATATATTTACGGATCTGTTGGGGAATTTTGATATAATGTCACAATTTCTAAAAAGTAGATGTCAGTTTGAGTTAACTTAAGAAGCACCCAAAAAGCACACTGCACAAATACATAAAACCAATTTATTTTTGTCTCTGTGTGACTCACACACATATTTACCTTTAACATCTATTGCGAGTAGGTTGTCTCAATTTTGTAAAAGTGGGGTCCCATATTGTGAGATTTGAAAACCTCTGGCATGAATTTGCTTTTGTAATGTTATAAAAGTCTGTCTCGTGTGTCTCTCCCTCAGAGGGCACAACAGGAGGAGCTGGACAAGATTGAAAAGCACATCAAGGCCTCAAAAGACAAGGAGAATGCTAAACCTCTGGACAAACCTGAGCAGTAAGTTTTGTGTTCTCTCCAAGACGTCTCAACACCAATGAGCAGACGTAACGAAGCCAGTCAACACTTTAAAGCACACGGAGAGATAATTAACTAGTGAGTAGAGAGATGGAAGATGACATGAGTTTGGATATCCTCTTGTGTTGCAGCTTTCTCCACCAGCTCTCCCTGATCCCAAACTTCTCCGGCAGAGTCTTCTGCATCCTCTTCCAGTCCAGTTTCTCCGAGTGCATGTCGTCCATAATGAAGAAGCTGGACACACTACAGAGAGTATGCAAGGTGAGTCCAACTCTCCAGACGTCAAAATATAAACGAGAAAGAAAGTCTGATGGTGACAGGCAGGAACCACTCCTGGAGAAACAACGGTGTATCCATCCGCACAGCAGCAGCAGCATCTCTTGTTATGGGTGGTTTGCCAGATACAGATACATTCAGTGAACACAGGTCTTGGATTTGCAATCATGTTTTGAGATTTGGTGTGAATGTTTCCACCGTCACTTTGCTTGGCCACTATGGAAAACGTCTCTTCCTTTGCGCTTGCAGCTCTGGTTCATACCGCTATGTCTTTTTCTGCAGGCTCTGCAGGACAGTCCAACAGTGAAGCAGGTTCTCGGTCTGGTTCTGGCTTTTGGTAACTTCATGAATGGTGGTAATCGAACCAGAGGCCAAGCGGATGGTTTCACACTCGACATCCTGCCCAAACTCAAAGATGTTAAGAGCAGCGTGAGTAAGGAGGGAAATAAGTGGGAAAAAACTGCACTGAAACTTTATAAAGCCGCTCCTGTGCTCTGGATTTGGTGCTTACCGGCTTTTATATTTAGTTTTTTCTTTACACACAGACACATAGAGGTCCCATAGAGCAGCAGTGTCCAAATAAACTGACACCCCTCCAGCTTACACTGTCTACACTCGTGTAGTGAGTCAGTTTGCTTAACCCAGGTGACAATCGTTGTTTTTTGTCTTGTCCTCCACATGCAGGACGGCATGAAAAGTCTTCTGTCCTACATTGTTTCCTACTACCTCAGACACTTCGATGAGGTGAGTGCTTTAGTTACATAATTCTTTCAGTGACATTTCCTCTTTTCTGGACTCTTTATTCAATGCTAATTTTCTCCCTTTGTGTATTGTCCGACATAAGACTCACTAAAGACCCAGGATGAGAGACACATATTACATTTGGCCTCGTGGTTGTGTGTTTTACAGCAGCCAGTCAAGCAAAAGGATATGCACATGGTGGACTAAAACAATAGCGGACATTCATCCCTGTTTTTGACATGTGTGTGTTTGCCTGTCTGACCGTCACCAGGATGCTGGTAGAGAGACGTGTGTGTACCCTCTCCCCGAGCCTCATGACCTGTTTCAATCCTCACAAATGAAGTTTGAAGACTTCCAGAAAGACCTTAATCGACTCAGGAAGGACTTGAAAGGTAACACACACACACACACACACACACACACACACACACACACAGTATCCAGCTTACGTGGTGATTAGCTTCAACCTTTGTGGCTTCTGCTGTTGGCTCATCATGTAGCTGCTATAGGTTCATTACATATCTGCAAAGGCTTAAGTAATGACAGAAAGGAGTGATTGATTTAATACGTAAACACACAGTGGTTTCGATGGATTTAAACTATGATGTGTGAACTTCGGATCAAGGAATGCTACTTTTATCCCCCCCGGCTGAGACGAGTCAAGAAGAGTGAACTGGCTCGAGTTTGAAAATTATAAACAACTCAATAACTAACAGAAGCCATACAATTAGAAAGTGAAATACAGTATGAATAGTATAATATTTTGCAAAATCACCCAAAAAGTCCCCTCATCCAGTCTCATATGACCATCAATAAGGGTTCTCAGAGTCAGTGTGTCCTTTGTGTTGTAGTCGTATGTGATTGGCTGCACATTTAAACCCAGCTCGTAAATTTCTATCTGATCCGAGGCATTCCGAGACTCTCACCTCCATCTGATGGCCGAATTAGAAATCCCTCACTGACCTGACCAATTCCTATTCACTTAATATTACAGTAGATTAATCTAACTATATATTATAATTTCCACCACTAGGCGTGTTCTTTCGCTTAAATCCCTAATAAACACTACCCATTCTGTTATATATTGTATGTTTGCTTATATTTCACACAAAAAGTGTCTGCATAATTTCTGTCTGCTTTATTTTTATTAGCGTGTACATCAGAAGTGGAAAAGGTGTGCAAGGTTTCAGACGAGGACAACCTGCAGCCCTTTAAAGACAAGATGGACGTCTTCCTTGCTCAAGGTGACCGACAAAAATAATTGTTTTCTGTTTACACATTAGGACTGTTGTTTCAAGGCCCTATATACTTCTAGGGTGATGTTTGAACCATTGACTTTCGACCTTCCAGAGTCCTTGTTTGTGACAACAATTACTAACTTTACTACAATGCCTATTTCATGACCCCCTCGCCACTGGCAGCGCCAATGTCTCTGTTACTGTCATCCGCCCAAGTCCTGCTTGTGTGTGTCAGCACGTGATTGTCAGTGATGCTGCAGTCACCATCTGCTCACTGACATCAACAGCGACGTGCGACGAGCAGCATTTTTAAACTGTTCTAGGGCCACACCATCAGACCATCAGACCATTGTTCATAGTAGAAAACACCTGAGAAACAAGTCATGCGTGGTGACCCGCGTGTGACATGTGTTGTTTTTTTTCCAATGGCAGATTTATTGGGCAGCTCGCTCTGAATGGACCATCATTTACTAAATGAATATCATGCTGTATTTAAGCAGATTTGGAACTGGGTATTGAGACCATAAAATCTCAATATCCAATGTGGATAATGAGCAAATAAAACTAGTCATTTCCTTCGCTCCTCCTCCTTTTCAATCACTCCATTCCATCCATTGTGTTTATTTGGTAGTAGTCTCATCCTTTGTTTTTAATGCATTACCTCTCCGAATGTCAATCAGTTGATTGGCTTGAAACTAATGACATGTGGGTGTCAGTTGCTAACAACAAAGTGCTTTCTCAAGTGTCACTTTTGCATTGACCTCTCTCATTCTTTCTCCTTTCTTAGCTAAAAGTGAACTGGAGACCCTGGATTCTCAACTCAGCAGCACACATAAATTGTAAGAAATACACATTCAATTACACACCATGTAAACTCGCCTTACTCGCTCATCACTCTGAGAACTGTGATCTTTAAAGATCACTGCAGCCATTAGCATTCGTGCATCAGCTGGCCCAATATAGATATAGATAAATATGGATTGTCAATATGTAAACTTCTGATGGTGTCCTGTCAGGTTCCTGGAGCTTACAGTGTTCTTCTCCGTGAAGGCCAAGTCAGGAGAGAAGGAGCCGTCACCAAACACTTTATTCTGTGTCTGGCACGAGTTCTCCTCCGACTTCAAGGACCAGTGGAAAAAGGAGAACAAAGTCATCCTCAAGGAGAGGTACAGTAATACACACTGCTCCTAACACAGCGATTTCTCATTGAGAAACGCTGAGCTTTTTCTATGTCAAACATCTTTCTGTCAGGGCGGTTAAGGGTGGAGGGGGTCAAACGAACACCGACCTTTCCGCCGAGAGACCGCTTTTTGTTTACTACAAACGAGAAGTCATTATTGATTTATTTTACGTGCAACTCGCTTACTTCAGTAACCGCATTGCTGTAATTATTTAACCACAAATAATAATCTTTTCCAAAGTATAAGTGGTTGTGTTGCTTGATCTTAACTAAGTGCTTCACAATCTATTTCTAAACCTAAACATTGTTAGTTTTGTTGTCTAAATCTAAGTATTTTAGTTTGAAGAAACATTTTGCATGTAAATGTAAAAAAGTTGACAGTTTCCCTCTTGTAAGAAAACGCACACAGAAAAGAGTAACTTTCAGTAGGATTGTTATACACAAGATTATGAGGATATGTTGATCCAAAAGCCCAACATTATTGAACACCAATAGTCCAAATAATGTCCATCCATCCATCCATTGTCAAACCGCTTATCCTGCACCAAATAATGTCCTATATACCAAAAGTCAGTTACCTCAAAAACTAACTTTGCTCTGAGTAATAGCCATATAAAATGACACAGCAACAAACAGAAGGCCTTGTAATGCAGAATGAAGGCAATACTCTTTGTGGCAGTTGCAATAAACGATTTACCTGCTAAAAAAGAGGTCCATCCGAATATTTCTTTCCCATGCACAGCAGAACCTTGAAAATATTTTGAAGAAACCACAGAATCAGTATTGGTGTATTCATATTTCCTTCATACATATTGTGTTCTGCAGGCTGAAAGCAGCAGAAGAGTGTTTCCGACAGGCCAAGGAGAAGGCTTCCTACAGCGTCAAACCAAAACATGCCTCTGGCATTGTAAGTTCATCTTTCACCCTTGTTCTTGTGTTTTTATTGAGGTTTGTACAGCAAAAATTTGCTAAGAATTGGTACAAGTAGCACCAAAAGTGATTGGTGGAGCAAAGAGAGGAACAGGATTGTGAGATCCTGTTGCAGTTAGGACTACTAACTCCTACTACTAAGACCTCCCGCCACACCAACAGTTTCTTCCCGTCGGCAGTCGGGCTCATCAACAGAGCCCGGTCCCTCACTGACTGACTCTGACATTCCACCGGTCACTTTCTTTCACACCGCACACGTCACTTTCACCTGTCACTTTCTGTTCGCTGGTGCACTTTATTTTTAACTTTTAGGTTTTATTCCTTTATTTTTAAACTTATGTTAACCAATAGAATTATATTTTACTCCTTTTGCACTGTTGTCTTGTCGTCCATTGTCGTACTGTCTGCTGTTATGCACCAACCGCCAAGTCAAATTCCTTATACGTCTGATATATTATGGCAATAAATGTTCCTGGTTCCTAATTCCTGGTTCCTGATTAAGCATCGGGTACCTGGATCACGGAAACACTGCCAGCTTTGCCAAAAGCAACGTCTATGAAAGTTCCTCATAATAACTTTAAGTCTCTTAAACACTCAAACACTTCGTTTGCATTACACATTACATTGTCACTGTAAATGGTTGAAATTTTTAAGTAGTTCAAGAAGATCACTTGTATTTATCTAGCTTAAACAGCTGATAGAATAAGGTGATTTAACCTGTTGATCCTACGTCCTTTCCACAGAAAGCCAAGCTTGGCATGAAGATCTGACTCAATGGACGTGGAATTTCTGTTTTTTTCCTCGACTTTGGGATCCAGCCGTGAATCACCTATAAAAAAGTATGGAAAGGATAGAAGAGAAGAATGAAGGGATCTATATGAAGCTGGCCCTACAGTGTGGACATCTTGTTTCATTGATGTATTTCGTGCTCTGCTCTTCAGCGGTATGATCCACAATTCTGGATGGATGCTGCCTGCAATGCCACCGGGCACCAGGAACCAGGGCTGGACACCACTAGTAAACATCCACTGCAATAACAACAGACTACAAACTAAATTGATAATATATCAAATGTCTCACTAATTAAGAGTTTTCAGCAGAATGATGATGACAAGTTCAACACAACCTATGCCATTAATATTATTAAAACCAGGGCCTACATGATTAAAATCTTAAGGATTATGTAAAACCACCAAGCATACCGATGCTTCAGACGTTAATGCGTGCTTGCAGTAAGTTTTAGTGGACGGCAGCACAAAGGACGGGACCACGTAAGGCTGCACAGCAAAACTCAGCAGGAACATTGTTCATCCTTACGGACACACATGGACGTACAAATATGCACTCGGTGTGTGTCACTTCAATCAATTGTAGCTTTGATTGAGTAAACATGTGTTAAGTTAAGTCTTAATATTTGGGTACTCGCTAAAATATTTGGACACCATCAAATATCAATAGGTATACCTATAGCTTATAGGTTTTGTGACTGAAACATTTTAAAACATACAAATAGCATGGACGTGGAATGTGGAATTCAAATATATTTTTCAGGATTTGAGGCAGTTTTGGTGAGAGTATGAAGTTTTAAAAAAAAATGTTTAACCTTTTAACCTAACCTGGGAGTTTGGAGCATTCCTAGCAAACATACCGAGGCGCGTCAGCTTGCCCAACAACATGGTCAGTGGTTCTGGGACCTGTCATCTTTCATGCATAGTGTCCATCAAAAATAACTTTCTTTTTACTTACTAGTTCTGTTCCTTATAGTCACAAAATATGTTTTCCAAATAAACCAATGGTTTACTTTGTTTTAAGGTTTACTTATGCTTAAAGAATCCACTCTTATTTCCCAGATGTACACTTTTTCGCTCTTTATGGTACATCAGCTGCTCTGACCGCACTGAGCATCAACGTTAGACGAGTAGGGTGCGAGAATGGGTCGTTTTCCCCGTATAGAGATCCTAAAATCCCAGCACCCATTTAAATAAGAGTGTGACTGGCCTCATAGACACAGCCTCATTTTAAATGCCATATGATATCGCTGCTCCTCATATCAGCACTGTCTATGCAGACTTGTACATGCTGGCACACCGCTGTTTCAATTTAAAAAATAAAGGCAAGAAACAGAAACTCAGTGTTGATGAGCAGAAGAATTTCACTGAATACTTACATAGTAGAATTTTCATACCTGAGATAGTGAGTGTGTGCGTGTACGAGTGTGTGTATGTGTGTGTGATTGTTCTCATCAGCTGGTTGCAGTTGAAAGCCATGTAACAAAGGATGTGATGTGTATAGTGCATTAAGTTACAGTTATTTAATTTTGTTACAGAGTTGACGACTATAGCGATGTAAGGTAATACATTGTACAAGTATTTTTGGACATGTATTGTGTTTCATTAATTGATGTCATTATCTCCAGGCCAGCATGATGCTCTCAACAGGGACTTACCTTTGAAGTTTGAACAGTTTCATGTGCAATAAATGTTTATACGTTTAGATGAAAGGGGTGCATGGTGTCCGGGGGTGGTGTAATTTATGTAAAATAAAAAGAATGAATTCTGCATTATTTTGGATTCAAGCAGTATTTCATGCGGTAAGGTCAGGCATATGATGGCAGCGTTGTGGACCAGGCTCCAGAAAGAATCAGGAACACTCCTTTAGGACAACTTGAGTATGCTCCATTCCCAACATATTTTTGTGTCTAAGTATCTAAAGGGGACAACGGTCTTTGAAATTGGTTTGGTATTGAGTGAGAACCCATTAGACATCAGGCCACTAAACGACTATAATGTATTTTCTGGGGGCAACTCCTCGCTGTCAATGTACATCTAATAAAAGTGCTGGTTTTACCTGCTGACAGGCGCAGTTTGTTATTATATGTGTCTGACAAAACCATAGAAGGAAACCTACAGAGAAATAAAACCTTTTTCTCTCTGTCGCTTTGGACTCAGATTAAGTGTCACAAATAAATCAGTGTTAAATACACTGTACGTTTAACTGTACGTAGAGTTAAACACCCAAGAAGTTTGACCGTGGTGTACAGTTTCATTTCAAACCTATCAAAGAGTTAATTTAACTCTACTGACGCTAAGTAACACAAATAAATCTGATCAGTGTTAAATACAAAAAAAGTTAAAAACCCAAGTCCTTGACACTGGATAAATAATCCAGCTCCTTCGTACAATTGACTCCATAACAGTTGAAAACTGTGATTTCAACTCTGCACTCACTCAAATCTATTAGAACATGTATACGTATATATATTCAGATGCACCTATGAACCTAGTTTGATCCTTTTTCAGAACGGCACAAGCCGATCTCAGTTAGGTATTTAGAGACATGCAAATCCCATGTAACGAGTCCGTGACCATGAGTTTGCCGTAAATGTTTTTTTCTAACTTTATTGAGAATCTGGCACAACAGAGCAACAACAAAGACGCTGCGCTACAACAAAGTAGCGTTAATAAATTGATGTATGTCTTAATGCGAGGGTTTAGAAATGAACACAAAGGGATTCTGTATTTGCTCATAGAGGGTTATTTAGCCAATGTTTTGATAACCGACCGCTGCCAGTTCAGTGTTTCCCATCATTATAACAGGGCTGTGCCCCCCAGCCCGGAAAAAGTTCGACCCCCCTCCCATGAAGTAGTAAACCTGGGGAGATACTGCAGTCTACCTAATCAATGGGAAGGACTTGTGTCATTTAGCCATCACTGGAAAAATGATTCTCGTTTTATCTGTTTAAGTTATATGGCATGTGGGTTGATACATCCGTACCTCTATTGTTTTACATTACAGGTCATCGAGCTGATGCTTTTATCCAAAGCGACTTATTGCATTTTTAACCCATGGCTTTTTACATTTCTGCCCGGGGAGCAGTTAGGAGTTAGGTGTCTTGCTCAGGGACACTTAGACATGGAGCAGGAAGGGCTCAAACCACCAACCATGCGGTTCCCGGCGCACCCGCTCTACCCATGCGTCACCGCGCCAGCTTTTTAGCGTTGCCTCTCTGAATATTGCCAAATTGAATGTCAGAATTGGAAAGAAAGGTGATTTAAGCAATTTTGAGCGTGGCATGGTTGTTGGTGCCAGACGGGCCGGTTCGATTATTTCACAATATGCTCAGTTACTGGGATTTTCACGGACAACCATTTCTAGGTTTTACAAAGAATGGTGTGAAAAGGGAAAAACATCCAGTATGCGGCAGTCCTGTGGGCGAAAATGCCTTGTTGATGCTAGAGGTCAGAGGAGAATGGGCCGACTGATTCAAGCTGATAGAAGAGCAACTTTGACTGAAATAACCACTCGTTACAACCGAGGTATGCAGCAAAGCATTTGTGAACCCATAACATGCACAACCTTGAGGCGGATGGGCTACAACAGCAGAAGACCCCACCGGGTACCACTCATCTCCACTACAAATAGGAAAAAGAGGCTACAATTTGCAAGAGCTCACCTAAATTGGACAGTTGAAGACTGGAAAAATGTTGCCTGGTCTGATGAGTCTTGATTTCTGTTGAGACATTCAGATGGTTTTTGAGTCAGAATTTGGCGTAAACAGAATGAGAACATGGATCATAATGCCTTGTTACCACTGTGCAGTCTGGTGGTGGTGGTGGTGGTGTAATGGTGTGGGTGATGTTTTCTTGGCACACTTTAGGCCCCTTGGGCATCGTTTAAATGCCATGGCCTACCTGAGCATTGTTTCTGACCATGTCCATCCCTTTATGGCACCATGTACCCATCCTCTGATGGCTACTTCCAGCAGGATAATGCACTGTCTCACAAAGCTCGAATCATTTCAAATTGGTTTCTTGAACATGACGAGTTCACTGTACTAAAATGGCCCCCACAGTCACCAGATCTCAACCCAGTAGAGCATCTTTGGGATGTGGTGGAACGGGAGCTTCGTGCTCTGGATGTGCATCCCACAAATCTTCATCAAGACTGCAAGATGCTATCCTATCAATATGGGCCAACATTTCTAAAGAATGCTTTCAGCACCTTGTTGAATCAATGCCACGTAGAATTCAGGCAGTTCTGAAGGAGAAAAGGGGGTCAAACACAGTATTAGTATGGTCTTCCTAATAATCCTTTAGGTGAGTGTATACCCAAGAAGTTATTGCACTCTGTCAGGGTTGGGGGGTGGAAGGCAGGACTCAAACGCAGACTTGCGGGAAACAAAAGACTTTAATAGTCACAAGGGTCAAAAAACACCGGAACCGGGGGCAAACGCACACAGGCAAGAGACTACGGCGATCCAAGACGAAAGACAATGACGCGACAAGTGACACAGGAGACACACTGCTTAAATACACAAGGGAGGTGCAGGTGATTGGACACAGGTGGAAACTATTAGACGAACACAGGGGATGACGAGACAAGGCAGGAAGTGAAGTTACCCGGGGACACGAGTGGCAGAAAACTACAAAATAAGACAGGAAGTGAACCACACCGTGACAGTACCCCCCCCTCAAGGGCCGACTTCCAGGCGGCTCACACTAGAGCGAAACAAGGGGAGGGGGGGAGGGAAACCCGAGACGTTGGTCGGACCACCCGGGAAACTCTGGCGGGCGGCCCGGCGGGCGGCCAGACGAGCCTCTGGGGGTCGGCCCGGCGGGCGGCCAGACGAGCGGGGAGCCTCTGGGGGTCGGCCCGGCGGGCGGTCCTTTCGCCGGCTCCGGAGCGGTGACCACAGGGCACGGAACGTCTCAGGAATGGCAGGCTCTGAGAAACGGAACACCTCCGTAGTCGGCTCCGGCTCGGGGACACGGAACACCTCCGTAGTCGGCTCCGGCTCGGGGACACGGAACACCTCCGTAGTCGGCTCCGGCTCGGGGACACGGAACACCTCCGTAGTCGGCTCCGGCTCGGGGACACGGAACACCTCCGTAGTCGGCTCCGGCTCGGGGACACGGAACACCTCCGTAGTCGGCTCCGGCTCGGGGACACGGAACACCTCCGTAGTCGGCTCCGGCTCGGGGACACGGAACACCTCCGTAGTCGGCTCCGGCTCGGGGACACGGAACACCTCCGTAGTCTGCTCCAGCTCGGGGACACGGAACACCTCCGTAGTCTGCTCCAGCTCGGGGACACGGAACACCTCCGCAGTCTGCTCCAGCTCGGGGACACGGAACACCTCCGCAGTCGGCGGCGGCTCAGCCCCCCCCATAACCCACCCCGTAGCCCCCCCCTCAAGGGCCGGATCCCAGACGGCCCTCAAATCACCAACGGGAGGGTGGGAGAGGACCATGGGATGGGAGGGAGGGAGCCTGAGTCTCGGAGCGGGGACTGGGGGCGTCGGGGTCATGAGTCTCGGAGCGGGGACTGGTCGGGTCGGGGGCATGGAGCGTGGGGCCGGTACTGGTCGGGTCGGGGGCATGGAGCCGGTACTGGTCGGGTCGGGGGCATGGAGCCGGTACTGGTCGGGTCGGGGGCATGGAGCGTGGGGCCGAAACTGGTCGGGTCGGGGGCATGGAGCGCGGCGCCGGAACTGGTCGGGTCGGGGGCATGGAACGTGGCGCCGGAACTGGTCGGGTCGGGGGCATGGAACGTGGCGCCGAGACTGGTCGGGGGCATGGAACGTGGCGCCGGAACTGGTCGGGTCGGGGGCATGGAACGTGGCGCCGGAACTGGTCGGGTCGGGGGCATGGAACGTGGGGCTGGTACCGGGGGCATGGATCGTGGCGCTGGCTCGGGGGTCGGGGGCATGGCTGAGAGTCGGGCCGGCCCAGCAGGAACGGGAGAACGCTGCGGCGGCCCAGCGGGAACGGGAGAACGCTGCGGCGGCCCAGCGGGAACGGGAGATCGCTGCGGCGGCCCAGCGGGAACGGGAGATCGCTGCGGCGGCCCAGCGGGAACGGGAGATCGCTGCGGCGGCCCAGCGGGAACGGGAGATCGCTTCTTCCGCTTGCTCCTCCTAGGGTTAAGGAGGTCCCGGAGCTCGAGGCAGGCGAGCTGATAGCTCCTGGGACCAAAAACACAGTTTGTTTTCCGCTGCCAGAAGGGACTCCTTACGTCCAGGTAGTCCGGACCATAGTCTGGCAGCGGGTCTGCTGAGCCCTTCTTTGGTCGCGTCATTCTGTCAGGGTTGGGGGTGGAAGGCAGGACTCAAATGCAGACTTGCGGGAAACAAAAGACTTTAATAGTCACAAGGGTCAAAAAACACCGGAACCGGGGGCAAACGCACACAGGCAAGAGACTACGGCGATCCAAGACGAAAGACAATGACGCGACAAGTGACACAGGAGACACACTGCTTAAATACACAAGGGAGGTGCAGGTGATTGGACACAGGTGGAAACTATTAGACGAACACAGGGGATGACGAGACAAGGCAGGAAGTGAAGTTACCCGGGGACACGAGTGGCAGAAAACTACAAAATAAGACAGTAAGTGAACCACACCGTGACAGCACTCTAACAACTTTCTCCTCGTTACAACTCCTATAACATTGTAAACAAAACACAAGACATGAGCCAGGTTTTTTTCAGCTATACATGTTGAGACTGAACCAAAGCAGTAAAATTAGTTGTAAATTACACCTATATATCAGATTTCCTCTGTCACTTCAACCGTTACTAATCTAAGAGCATTTACACACAATCTAGATCAGGGGTCTCAAACTCGCGGCCCGCGGGCCAATTGCGGCCCTCGGGACGATATTTTGTGGCCCCATCCTTAATATGAAAGTGTAATGTTAGTGCGGCCCGCAAGTTTTATACTGTAACCCCACTGTCAGCTGCTGTGTGGGACATGTTATGATGTTCTGGTTTCCTACTGTGTGCTTGTCCAGTGAACGTGGCATGCATGTGACTGACATGGGGGGCGGGTCGTGTGTGTCGGCCGAGGTGCAGAGAGCAGGAGGGTGAAATTCAGTTTCCTGCCCTCTTTCGCGCAGGTGATCATGTGACTAACCGTTAGCATCGCTCGTTTAATAAAGTTTTCCTTTACGACTCACACTAACAACACATGAAGCATCTGACGTCACCGACGAGCGTCTCCGTCCATTACTACGCAGCTTCGATTCATGTAGCTTCACGTTTGGCTATAAAGGAATTCCACGGTCACATGACCTTAGGTCTCCCCCGCTGAGTTAAAGGAGGACTAGTGTTGTAGTCTCATTCGGACCGATCCCCCAGGGTGGGGTTCAATGACTGCTTTTGAAAGTGAGTGTTAAGTTGTGTTATTGTCGACCATGCCGTTCGGACGCTAGTCTGGCCCGCGTTCGGTTGAAGTGGGCTGCATCTGGCCCGCAGCTGATTTGAGTTTGAGACCCCTGATCTAGATAGTCCTGACCCTAAATTTGGGCAATAACTGACTACATCACAGATTAGATGTGTTTCAGCCGATGTGAAGCAATAACCATGTATGGCAATATGAAAGCTATAGACACATTTTTATTAATAACAACATGTTCAAACACGGGTGGGGAAGAAGGTTCTTCCAGTTCGATGGAATGTTGGTTGGGGAGAGCTGACAGTAGGTTTCCCAGCAGAGGTGTTAATGAAGTTAGAGATGATAAAAACTAAAAGAAGCTAAAAATGCTTCTGAAAGAAGTTTCCAGTTTAGTTGACACCACTGAATCAGCATTTACTGTAAATAAACATAGAAGCATTCATTCAGGTGAAGTTGTAAAAGAAGGTCAATCGTCATTTGAAAAGTGACGGGTCTTTCAGCCGTCTTAGGTACGAGTGGGGCCTTCTCCGGACTGCATGTTTCAGCTCTTTCCACCACTCTTTCCAACCAGGAGGCCGCCATCAAGGCTGTGCTCACTTCAGACCACCAGCCCCTCACACTCTCCTCCACCGATGTGTGTGCTTCACTGAGCAGGATTAATGCACGTAAGGCTGCTGGCCCTGATGGCGTCCCCGGACGTCACCTGGGTATCAACACTTCCCTCTGTAACTGGATACTGGACTTCCTATCCAACAGACCCCAGTCTGTTAGGGTAGAGAACCACACCTCCTCAACCCTCATCCTGAACACCGGCGTGCCACAGGGCTGTGTGCTAAGTCCTCTCCTCTACTCCCTCTTCACCTAAGACTGCACACCTGTACACGGTTCTAATACCATTGTCAAGTTTGCAGACGACACAACGGTGATTGGCCTCATCAGTGACAACGATGAGTCGGCCTACAGAGGTATGGTGCGCCAACAACAACCTGGCCCTCAACACCAAGAAGACCAAAGAGCTAATTTTGGACTTCCGAAAGAAAACTGGCACACACATCCCCATCCATATTAACAGGACGGAGGTTGAGCGTGTCGCCAGCTTCAAGTTCCTGGGTGTCCACATCTCTGAGGACCTCTCTTGGACCCTCAACACCTCATCCCTGGTAAAGAAAGCGCACCAGCATCTCTTCTTCCTGAGGAGACTGAAGAAGGCCCATCTGTCTCCTCAGATTCTAGAGAATTTCTACCGCTGTACCATAGAGAGCATCCTTACAAACTGCATCTCCGTATGGTATGGCAGCTGCTCTGTCGCGGACCGTAAATCACTGCAGAGGGTGGTGAAAACTGCCCAACGCATCACCGGTTCCTCACTCCCCACCATCGAGGCTGTCCAGAGCAAGAGATGTCTGCGGAGGGCACGCAGCATCGAAAATGACAGCTCTCACCCCAGCCACAGACTGTTTGCCCTCCTCCCCTCTGGGAGGCGCTACAGGGTGCTCCGTTCCCGGACCAGCAGGTTCAGGAACAGCTTCATCCCTGCGGCTGTCACTCTATTGAACTCTGCCCCCCCTGAACTCTGAACTCTGCCCCCTACCCCCACACACACATCTCCCTCAGTGACTGTACTTCCCCCCTCCACCCTGGCTTGACTGCCACACACCTTCCTCCAGCCACTGAACATTTGCACTGTTATTGTATATCCATTTCTTACTGTTCATATTGCACAACTATTTCTTACTGTACATATGTATTTATTCACTTATTACACTTTTTGCTATTTTGCACTTCTGGTTGGATGTTAAACTGCATTTCGTTGCCTCAGTAATTGTACCCTGTGCAATGACAGAGTTGAATCTAATCTAAAAATCTAAGATGTTCATTCAGGGCTCATGGAAGGCCACTTCAGAACAGTGCGATATTTTGCTGTTTTCAGCTGTGTGTTTTGGGTCATTACCCTGTTGGAGGATCCAAGAAGTGTGACAGAGACCAAGTTCTCTGAAACTGGGGAATACATTTCATCCAGAAAGGCCTTAAAAGTCATGACATATCATTTTATGCCTTTAGTCAATTCAACCTAGACTCTGCAAGTCTCCTCCATGAAGGTAGTGTTCTTTTCTCTGTACGCTTCATATTTGCATCTGTGGAAATAGAGCTGATGACCTTGAAATGAACCTTGAATGTTTTGAAGTTGAGCTGGGCTCTTCACTATTCATATGATCTGCCTTGTCAATTTGTCAGCAATTTTCCTCTAGCAGCCACAGGTAGGCTTTAGTCCAGCAACCTCAAACTTCTGAACAGTATGTGCAACTGGAGTCACAGGAACATCAGGCTTCTTGGAGATGGTCTTATAGTGAGGATTTGTGTCTAATACTGGTGTTTCTCCCTTCATTTCCTTCACGTTGATGTCATTCCCGTCTGTTATTGTTTTGCCGTGTGCTTGTGTTTTTGTTTCAGTGTCCCCAGTAGTGTCCTGAGTCCCGCCCATTGCCTGGCTGTGTCTCATCTCCCGTCATATCCAGCCGACCTAAATACTGTGGCTTTCCTCGTCCCAGCTGCCAGTCTGTACGTTAAACCTACCTGGTATCTCGGTCTTGTGAGTTTACTGGTTTTCAGAGATTCTGCAGTGAAAATCCTGTCTTCTCAGCTACACTCCGCTCGTTCCTCGGAGGTCAGCTGGCCACCTATCAACTCCTGTGTCGAGCCTCGGGTTTCACAGTCGAGCCTGCCTGCCTGTCTATGAAGCTAGATTTTGTCTGCCTTATAATTGCGCAAGTAGCAAGTCACCCTTCCGAAACATTAAAGTTTGTTTCCTCCTTATCGCCTTTAACATACTTGTGCATAATTTTCTTTATGTCTTGAGAACTCTTTCCTTAGCTTTCGGGGGTCCATGGACAGTGTGGTACACGCCATACCAAACTTTCACCCGTTAAATGGGCAGACTGACCGATTACAAGTTTGAAGACAGCTGTGATGCTTTAGAGGACACGCGTGTAACTTGTCCCTATGGTCAAATTATTTTAAATATTTTCCAGGGGTACCATTATTTTTGTTCAGGCCATTTAGATTATTATTCATTTGTATAGATTCTGTTGAACCAAAATTCAAAAGCAACGTCATACTTCCTATAGCTAATATTCCATACATTTTTATTTACTATTACTTTGGTCAGTTACAAATTATTTCAGTCACCATTGTGGGTTTTTCTTCTATAATGGACGGATACTAACAATTCTGTCCACATCTATACATACATGCATACTGTGGCAACCAACGGGTGTGGGTGGAATCACCGGACTCAGAAGCACGTCTAGTTGCACAAGAAGGGTACGATTCATTATAACGTACAAAGTAACAAAAAATGGAAACTTAGGTTCTTCCTCTTTTGAGGGTGCGGTTCAGCAGGTTCGTTCAGCCTTCAGTCTCCTTCCTGCAGGAAGCACAAAAAAACGGGCTTTAACACTCTTGCAAACAAACTCCAGCATGAAGCCAGCTTCTACTGACATCTTGTCTGCTGGGCTGTTGGAATGGTTGGTCTTTTATAGTGTGGCCAACCTTCATCAGCCTTATGAGCTGCACCTGGGCCGCTCGTTGTCTCCTGAGGGGGCGGGGTGTTTCCCCTTTTCGTCACCTGACCTCTTGCTCGTTGGTGCCCCTGCCCTTTGTGCGGCTCTCTTGAGGCACTGTCCAGAGTGCTGCGCCCGTGGGTTGCCACAATACGTACAACAAACATAAACTTGTAAACTTGGTTGCAGTGCAAAGAAAGACAACAAAACTAACAGGCCTTGTAAATTATTTCAATCATTGTTTTTTCAATGGCAGGCGATCTACCAGCACTGCTTTGGCAATCGACCGGTCGATTGCAATCAACCTATTGGGGACCCCAGTCCTAGATGGTTGTTCTTTCTCCTGTTCCTGTGGCGGCGTCCTCCTGCGTTCTTTCTTGCATATTTTTTTGCAGAATTGCAGAATCTCCTATTTACGTAGTTCTGCATACTGCTGAGCCGATTGCTTAATTACAGCTTCCTGTTTTATAATCAGAATGATCATCAAAGATGCAACAAACCATGCACTAGTACATTTTACATTGAATTTTGAAGTGGTATTCATGTGTATGAATGTAATAACATATACACAACTATGTTTTTATTGGTGTAAAATCACCTGAGACAAAGGTTATTTGTGATTTTGTCAGCTTAGATGCATTCATACGAATACATAAAGATGGGTCAGCTTTGCTGCACCAGTGTGTTTCTACAGTAGCCCAGCTTGGACATAGAGTTAGGGTTAGTTGTTCCAGTATATAGCCCGTTGTGATTATGCCGGCGAGAAACCGAATTTGCTTTCCCACTATTTTATACTTGGGTGCAGTCAGTGTTTGTGCGGAGCACACATCCTGGAGGCTGAAAGATGTTACTGAATAGTAAAATGTCAGATCAAGCTCACTGAAACAATCTACCACTGTGTGTCTACAAACAGCTGGTGTTTAAAATCTACACAATAACTTCACCATGAGAAATATATGTTCGGATTTGACACCCGCACGGTGAGTCATTTTGTTTTTCTGACATTGTGGAAATTACTCAGTGTTCATCTTTTTTTTGGTTGTGTCACTGTTACGTCAAAAAATACTTATCTTGGCAGTATTTGAGTGCCTATTGTCAAGGTGTTTCTGCCTGTATCTAGTTGTGTGTGGATGATTGTGAAGCTTTGTGGCATCACCATCAACCTGCAACTAGCTCGACAGACTTAGGTCAGAACTTAAAGAAAAACAGTCTTTAACATACAGGCCAGTATGGGCCATTAGCATTGAGTCTGTGGCATATGTGGCCATGAACATAGGATCAGAGTAAACATATTGTTATAGGTCGGGCGGTGACACTACATTTACCCCCCTTCAATCACAAGCCTCTGACAGACTCCTTCTCCCCATTGTCAAACAGGCCCAGCAAAGTGTGTACTGTCCCAGGCAACCGAGGATTAGGTGACATTAGTCAAAAGTACACAAGTACACTCTAAAAGATTTCACTGTAAATTATTTGCTTGTAAATTATTTCACTGGCAGCAAGGACGCCAGAAATACCGTAAATGGTTTTTACACTATGTTACTGTAAAATGGATTACCGTATGTTACTGTAAACTTGAACCAATTTTACTGTGAATTAACTGCAATTTACTGTCAGTCGACGCTAGTAACTTACTGTTTTATTTACAGTGCCCTATCGTAATATACGGTATGTTGTCGTATATTGGATTACAGTTTGTTACCCTACGATTACTGTTTTTGTGTTATAAATACCAGAATGTTACCGTTTACTTATAACCGTATACTTTTGCATTTAATTCCCCACAAATTAAAGAAAGACAACCAAACTAATTTCGGTCATAGTGGTTGGAGTTTATTAGATGCCTTTAAGACAAAAATGTTAGGCATTTGTAACCAAGAACAAAACATAAAATATGCCGCATGTATACAATAATAAAAAAATGAATCATGAAATGATTAGGAACAAAGTAAACTAACTGCAACAATACGCTATGGAACACTTTCAATTGACCGCAGCAAACGGCTGGCGTCCTTAATCCAGAGCCTCTGTAAAACAAACCAAAATAAAATATTGAGAAACACTGTCATTGGAAAATATTAATGTTACAAAGTTGAGGAAGACAACAGGATGTAAGGAAGGAGAATGTTAATCGTGCTAGGAAAATAACACTTACCAACGTTACTTGGAGGGACGAGGCAATGAGAAACTCCTCCGATGTTGAACTGTTTGGGTGTTCTGGATGAACTGAGATTACGCGTCTGACGTCACGTTCAGGAGCAGTCGGTCATGATTGACACTGAAATGACTTTTAGTCAATTAAAACTTTGAATAATACAAATATTTATAATCTTTACATTCCGGCCACTGAAATGATGGCGAAGGCGGTGCATGGGATAGGGAGGGTGTGCTGTGCAGCGCAAGGTTGGCGGTTCGAATCCTGGCTGCTCCCTGTGCCAAGTCTTAGTGTCCCTGAGCAAAACCCCTAACCACCTATTATTCCACATAAAATTATGTCAAACCATGGGCGTTTTGGATAAAAGTGACAGCTGCATGTATAGTAATGTCCTGTAAGTCAAAGTCATAAAGTCATCATCGTATCTCATGAGATACTATCTCATTATGATGACTTACAGGACCTGTTTTTCAGTGGCTGACATGGGCTTCCATACATTAACCTACAAAAGATGTAGATGGATTGTGATTCACTGCACTTGTATGTGTATTTCCACCACTTCATAAAATATATGTAACATGCAGTTGAATTACGGTAGTTTGCTATTATTGTAAATTGACAGCTTTAACTGTTTATTCATGACATTGGCCGTTAATTTACAAGCAAGAGATGAAAATTTAACTGTATGTTACAGTTATTATGACATACTGTAAGATACCGTTAGAAATGCACCGTAAATTTACAGCAATTTGTTACAGTGTAGGTGACATTCCTCACCATCTGGAATTGGAGACCCGTCACTCTAATAGGAAAGCTCAGAGTCAATCAGTAATCAAGGGACTCACTGTACATAAAGTGACCCTTCAATCCTGTAGTTGAAATAACCATCGATTGTGAGAACATACATTAACATTTTCCTAATTTTAAATACAAGCCCCTTCATTCAGCCTGATGGGAGAAGCATGAGGTGTAAAGGCTGACTGCAGTCAGTCATGAAAGCACCTTCACTTCTCAAATGACAATTGACCATTTTTTTGAACTTCAGGAAAATGCTGTTCATGGTAATTTACACTTAGAGAATATACACATGTTAAAATGAAAAACAAACTAATTACACATCAGAAGTTGTTTCTGGAAGCTGGTCAACCAATTGACAAGTGAATAATAATAATGTATTATAATAATAATGTGTCTCTTGGTCCCATATCTGTTCTATTCGTGTGAAGGAAGTTAAGCTGGTATTACCCGATAGCAAGCGTACGGGAAAGTAGGGCATCAGTCCCATATTCGTAAATTGCTTACTAAACCTTTTTTACTGTGTATCAAAGCATATAAAGCTGTTGCTGTGGTCGTCAACTACATTTAACTTTCTCATTGTAAATGGTAGCCTGCATTTGGTATAGCTCAATAGCCAAACCCATCTTATCACAAAGCCATCGGCATCTAATTTGAATATTCATTCTCACACCAATCGGAACAGTCATCAAAAGCAATTTGTGGGTTTGGTGTCCTGAACCCTTGACTCTTCATGCAGATTGAGGGAGACTTGAATGGTTGTCTCCTCCACAACAACAGCAACATCTCAGTGCTGCAAAGTTCTTATTGTTACGGGAAACCACTCCACCAGGATTTCCTTTAATGCGTGTCTTAAGATCTCATTGGCCGTAGCTCACTGAGAGACCCGCAGATAGGTGACTGTATTTAGACTCTTGGATAATATATATCTCTGGTCTGGGGTTTTGGTCAAGGAGCTCCAAAAACTGCTATTTAGTCAAACATTTAGGGATGTATCAGATATTGAACAGTCCGTATTAAAGTTTAGAACACCACTGAAAATAGTAAAATGTGATACTATAAAATTACAATGCAGTGCTTCTCTAGACCAGTGGTTCTAAACCTTTTTTGAGTGATGTACCTCCTAGGAAATATCTGTTTAGCCTGTTTAGCAAGTACCCTTTAACCAGCGCAAAGTATTCTGGGTTGAAACACAGCACCGCACCATCCGTGTCTGATCTTTTTTTCAACACTAAAAAAACAAAAGCCTTGGATATAGATCCCATCAAAACATATTCTTCTGAATACTGAAGAATTGTTTTATTCCTGCGGTTTAGTCTTTCTTTGGCTCTCGTTCCTCTGTGTTTTCAGCATTATTTCTGTTCCGCTTCAACCACAACTCCTGGTTGGAGTTTTTAACGCGGCAGTGATAGGTGATGACAGGTGGCGTGTGCCAGGTCGGGTCAAACCATCCTGGTATAGGGAAGACTCTGGGTTCATAGGAGAGTTATATTTAGTAGCCTACTGAGTATACAATGTAGTTCATGAATTTGCACATATATTTTATTGGCTATTCATTAAATATAAAAATTAGTTTAAAAAAAATTCACACGTTCAGCTGACGCAGAATGCAGCTGCTCTGCTTAAATAAATCAAACTCTTTTTTAAAAAAAAGCATAAGTAGTTAGATGCAAACTGTGACAACCTGTTCCACCTCAGATTCAGGAATGATCTTAAAGGTGATTCCGTGTTTTTCAGCCTGGATCCTGTTTTGCCATGTTTTGTGTCTAAGTGAGTTATAGGAAGACATTTTCACATTGGTCCAGTATTGAGGAACAATTCTGTAACTGGCAATGAACCAAGTCTCGATTACGGGCGGCCATCAAATTCAAAGACCACTGTCTTTAGACCACGGAGCTGCACTTTCTCAACTCCAACACAACAAACGCTGCCCAAATGGAACACGCATTTCTGTTGTCTTTCGCCAAGGCGTCACATAAAAAGATTTTAGTCTGAGACTTTTTCTTGAGCGACAATCTTTACATAATGTTGTCAGACACTTATTGTAGTTCATGGTTATGTCCAACAAATCCCAAAACAAAACCAAAGGGCAAAAGATACACTGTTGGTTGGTGGCTTACGCAGCCCGAAGACTGAGCCGTAAAAAAAAACTATATTGGCCCACAAAACAAACAGACAAACAAAGAAAACTCCTGTCACGGCCGCTTCTGGGCTGGTAAAACATCACAGGCCCACCCCGGTCCACGCTGGTCCCGCTCTATTTACTTAATATTACCACCGGTAATTATCAAACAAACTAACCTAAAACTATGTATACTTGAATAACAACAGAAATCAACTAAACTGACTATTAAAGTGAAAAAGCAATATTTATATATATCATAAAAGCAAGATAATTCTAAATAACTGAATACTGATAGCCTTCAGTTATCAAGCTCCTCTTTTGTGGAACCAGGTTCCACTTTCAGTCCGGGGGGCAGATTCGGTCAGCTCTTTTAAAGTAAAACTTAAAACGTTCCTCTTTGATTCTGCCTATAGTTAGGGCTGGCTCAGGTTAGTCCGGACCAGCCCTTAGTTAAGCTGCTATAGGCTTAGAATGCCGGGGGACTTCTTAGGACACACCAAGCTCCTCTCTCACGCTCTCGTTCTACCATAATTCAAGTTTTATTAATGCACATGACTAATTCAGCTTCTTTCCGGGAGTTTTTTTTTTGTGCTTTCTCCCCTATCAGGTCTCCGTAGATCGTGGTTCCTTCGGGACCCTGGTCCTGACACCTGCGTGGCCATGCTGACGCCTGCTGCTGCCATCAACATCATCATTATTATTTTAGATATTAATCATATTACTGTACTCGTAAACCAACATTACCCTCTCCTAAAGTCTCTGTGCTCTCCCTCCCCACAGGCTTCTGTGGATGGTGGTTCTATCTGATGGTGGTTGCCCCTGCAGTGGTCCTGCTGTGCGCCTGGCTTACTACTCACAGTTACTTGAATCATTTCTGTCATATGAATTGCATGTATTATACATTGTTCATTCTGTACACATGGCATCCATTGTAGTCTGTCCATCCCGGGAGTGGGATCCCTCCTCTGACGTTCTCCCTAAGGTTTCTTCCCTTTTTTCCCTCTTGGAAGGGTTTTTTAATTTTTTGGAGAGTTTTTCCTGTGCTGATGGTGGGTTTCGGGACAGAGGATGTTGTATGTGTACAGACTGTAAAGCCCTCTGAGGCAAATTTGTAATTTGCGATTATGGGCTATACAAAATAAAATGAATTGAATTGAATACTAACAGCAGATAAATAGCTCTTATAACAACAATGTAATGTGAGCATGTCAGTGGTAAAAGAGAGGACTTTTAGTGGATGCAAATGAGAGTTCAAGCCAGTCTAGTACAACATGTTTAGCGGTTGCTACACAGAGCCTTCCCTTATTAATAAACCACGGTCTGTAGCCTCCATCAACCCTCATCTACCCCCCTTCTACACACCCACAAACCACCGTATGTAACTTTCTGAAAACGCTTTACACATGCACTTTCAATGTTTACACAAGTGTGACGTTTCGCAGCACTATTTGTTTATACAGCATTGTATTACCGTAGTTAAACTCTTTTAAGTCTGTATTTTTTATCTTGTATATATAGTACAATGACAAGAAAAAACACTTTGTTCTTTTTGGAAACCCTTGTCTCCGTTAGTCCCCACCGGCCAACAGTAATGAATTAGGAGTCACCGGGCACTTAAATGGCCACAGTAAACAGACTACGAAAGGTGTTTGAGTGTGTTTAACTGCAACCACGAGGCTTGAGTTTTCAGCTATAACTGGCCACCCAAAATATTCAGAATGCTGCTATGTTGGGGCCACCCGCATATTATGACAGACTCCAGTTTTAAACGCACTGTCTGAACTGTTTATATTTACACACTAGCTACTACCATGTTGGCTGAACATGTGCAACATCTTAATTTGCCAAATGTGGCCACTGAAATGGTAACGTCCCAAACTAGAAATCAAATGACACTATCATATAGTGTTGTTCAGTTGTCTTTCAATGTGCCATTATGGGAAACCTCTTTAATTGGAAGGATTTAAAAGATAAGACTTTAACTTTATGTTATCCCTCAAGACTGATGAAAACCAAAATCATAGCTGTAGGGCCGTGGCCCCTGGTGGTTCCTCAGACCACCACCTAATGGGTGGCGTGGCCAAATGTTCAATTAATACAAAGGAAATTGAGGTGTAGGGGTATGAATATGAGTTGAAATGTATTTCCCTGTATATGTGTTAAATTATGTATTTCCAACATTCTATATAGGGTTACATATATACACATTCCTAATTATCAAAGGAGCAGAGAGGAAGAGGGACGCAAGGAAACACATTACAGACACCTTTAAATCCAGGGTGCTGATACAGTGCATCGTCATAACGTTTCAATAGGGAGATGAGCCAACACTGAATAAGCTTTGCATCCTCCATTAATAGGAGTTTGTGAATGTGCATGTGCGTATGCGTGAGTGTAGTTCATTCAATTAAATCCATTTCATTTTGTATAGCCCAAAATTGCAAATTACAAATTTGCCTCAGAGGGTTTTACAGTCTGTACACATACGACATCCTCTGTCCCAAAACCCACACATCGGCACAGGAAAAACTCCCCAAAACACAAAAACCCTTCAATGGGGAAAAAAGGGAAGAAAGCTCAGGGAGAACGTCAGAGGAGGATCAGACTCCCGGGATGGACAGACTACAATGGATGCCAGTTGATGTGTGTGTGTCTGTGTTATACAGACACCCAAACAGAGAGAGAGAGAGAAAAGGGAGCGAAATGGACATAAATGATTCAATCAAAGAATTTAGCACTGACAATAAATAATGCGGGATTGGGAATCCACGCAGGTATGGCATCCTACATGAAACGCATTCAGTAGGAAATGGCGTACATCCGCCATTGCTGCTCATTGCTTCTTCTTCCACCTAGGACACACACACACACACTCATGGGCAGCGAATGACGTAGGGCTCACGCTGCGAAAAACAACAGCGAGGTTCTTATGGGCGTTCCGCGAAACAAAATAGCTTCACACTTGGGTGAAAGTTGTCTCAACTGTGTTTTCTACGAGAAAATGCCCTTCGCGGCACTAGTTAGGTATTTGACAAGCATTACATATTCATCCGCTCCTACATGAGTGTCAAGAGCGCGTCAGTACCCGGATGGACTGTCATGGCCGCCGTCGCTGTGGATCCATAGAGGGGAGAGAAGGAAGGCGAATGTTTGTACGGTGTGTTTTTTTGTACCGTAACCTCCTTTTCACCATGTCGGACGTTGACGAGGACGCCACCTGAACTTCCATCGAGTTCACAGTAAGGACCTGCAGAGATTCTGTAACTTTAAATGTCTTTGCGTGGGAGGGGGCTTTATTTAGGTGTATAATAGCTGGTTATTCAACTCCACAGACAGTTAACGTTATTGCGAAGTGGCTCGTCGGTCGGTGTGTCGGTATCGTAATTGCCACAGTGCCACAACACATGGCAGCGTCCCTGCTTCAGTCCTTTGTTGGTGTCCGTCTTCAGCCTTTCGCGTATCCCACTGATGCAGCGGTCCCTAAACTTATAAGCGACGGTGGAGCAAGTCGCTCGGAAGAAGTAAACGTAACGTTAAATGATGTTGTTTGTAAACGCGCCGGGCGAGCTTCTCGTGTTCCCGGCATGTTGTAGTTGTGCCCCGTGTGATGTTGCAGCGGAGCTGGAGTATCACGTTAATTGCAGTATGACACGATGGAACTTTTCCTCTTCATCACCGAGCTTCATTTATATCCGTCTTGTGTAACGTTAAGTCGCGCGGACCGAGAGGAGCATACCTGTCTGCGTCCAGGTGTTTCACTCAAGTTCTGCTCACTTTAATCACTCTTAGTTTCATCCAGTTTTATTATAAATAATAAAAAAATGTAGCCTCATCTAGTGTATAGTTTGCATTTGGACAGTAAGTTATAGGTATTTAAATGATGTGTGTGTTTGTTGAAGACAATGTTGGCACTGATCCTTCTCTCTTCGACTGCTTCATAAAGTCACGGCAGCCATTTTTCCCCCCAACATGGCTGCCTCAGATCCACAAGGTTGACAGCTGACTGAGGCGTAAGGAGTTGACTGCTAATGTGGGCCTCCATGCCGAGTACTTGTTTGTGTAAAAGTCAAAATGACTTGTTTAAAGAGAGCACTCCCTGTTGCGCGCTGGGTGTGCGCTCAGCTTGCCCATGGTTCTGGTAGATGTGCCACGGGGGAAATCTCCTTCCTGCTAGACCGTTTCAACAGTCTTCATCAGTCCGTAATGATCCAATTCAATGGGAGTAATGCTCACATTGAATACTTTTAATCACTGCTCCACGAAAAGTATACTTTAAGAAACGGGTGTCGACCTAATCTGCTAAACAATTAATTACTTCACTTGTTAAATAGTGGGGAAAAAAGGAAACATTAGGTCTTCACGCTGAGTACAGAAGGTATTAAAGGAGAATGCCACTAGTTTTCCATGTGTCTGATGTCTTTTGAGTCCTCTCTGCTCAGGGCGGATGAAAGTTTGACAATGAAAAAGGTAGTGAAGTTAGACAGTAGAAAGTTCACAGAAGTGGAAGGTAGCCATAGCATGCAATAACACATGGAGCTTAAATGGTTGGAACTATTGGTACCTTCATTGTGTTGATTCCCTGAGAGAATGAAAAGCAGCCTCACAGCTTGAGACACATGAAAAACATTTTGTGCTGGATTATGGCCCTCAAAGCACTGGTTCTTTTGTCATGTGGTATTGTAACTGTACAGGTTTGCTCACTTGTAAATGTGATACCGTTAAATGCTTTTACGTTATGGTGATATCATTGCTGCAAAGCTGGCTGAACTGATCTTAATGTAAGTGAAAATCAATTTCAGAAATCATCCCTGTGTGTGTCTCAGTGCACACAAAGCATATGTATACATATGGGAGACATACATACTAATGGTTAAATACTTAATCAATGAAGGCTCCTGATGATGAGGATGGCTCACTTATTCACTTTACAGAGTTCATTTAATTAAAATCATTTAGCTTGTAAAGAATAAAAAGAAAAATAGCAAAACCTAATCAGTCCAAAAAAAACTTTTAGACACTTTACAATGAGACAAAAGACCAGGAAACTATTGCATTCATTTATGATTTAAAGGAAGACGTGTCCTCTATGTCCCTCAGTGGTGGTTCGTGGTGTAGCAGAACCAGTGGGCATTGGTTTCTGTTGGTTGAAGATCATTTCAGTATTCATGAAATGAATAATAAAAATGTGTCATTGAGCTGTTCTTGGGGTTAAATGACAACATTTACCCTTTCTCTTCTGCTTCCAGGTCCAGTGGAGCTTCTGTTCTTCAGACCCGACATGCATGTCTGAGTTGTACTAAAGGAGTACAGGTAATAACTTTGTATTAACTGATCAACCATTTTATTTCCACCACAGCGATAGGGCCCAACGACATCTAATTTTCAATCATTTAGAGCGATATGGCAATCGTCATAGGAGTTGCCCTACTCAGGGAAATGTCAGTTCTTTTTTCTCATTAAAATCATCATGGTGTTCTTTATTCATATATATTTTTCATCTGAAAGCTCTGCCAAACAAATATTTTGTTGAAATCGGTAGAACATGGTGTTTAGGTTGAGATAGTACCACAATGTTTCACTTCAAAATGTATTTTGGCACATATTTAACTGATATTCCACCATTTTGAAGTTGCAGCGGCCCTTTGATGACATTGTGTAGTGAACAGCGGTATCAGCAGTGAAGCTCTAGCTTCCCTTGGTGGCCTTGGATCAAATGAATAAAAGTAGTGTGAGGCGAGCGAGTGTATTTGGCGGCTGAGCTGCATCCAGAGGTTGAAGGTGTTCAGGGCGACCACTCCGAGCCCTTCTAGTTGGAAAATCCCGTAACCTTTCCAAACATCGTCTTTTGATAAAGGGCTCCATGGCCCTCTGACAGACCCCCCCCCCCTTATGGACTTATTCACTGGTTGCTGTCCCATTTATTGGTGCTGAACAGCATTGCCGACTCTAAAATTCCACATGAGCGCTAGTTTTTAAAACGGAAATGATCATTGAGTGTCGTCATCATGAAATAGTTAAGTCATCTACACATTGTTCATCAGGAGCTTGGAAGCGGAGACCTGGTGTGTCTGCATAGTGCCGCAGAGCTCATTGTTTAGCAAAGATCCAGAGATGAGTCTGTTTAGTAAGAGTAGGCTGTAATGTTTCAGTAAAATTAGATTTCAACATTAAAAAGACTGTAAATCAGCAGCACCCCCTGCTTATTGGGCAGGCAGGGCCGTCGTTTTTCACTTTAAGAGCTGAATATAGAGCAGAGCTGTCGTACTGGTTTGCATGACGTTGTTTAGGTGGCTGTTCTGTATTACGCCGCGATGTAAAGCTATGTTTATGCTAACGGCTAGTGTCAGGGAGCGATCGTCCACAATGTGAAAAGCTGTGAAGAATCTTAAAGAAGAGGGTGTAATACACAGCATGTAGGCGGAACTGGCAAAGGCCATAAACTAACTTCCACAATAAAAAAAAAAAGAGGGATTGTAATTAACTTCAAGTTCATTTCATATTCAGGGTCTAATACTTTTTCGTTTTGCAAGCCCTTATGACATAATCATAAGGAAACAAAGGTGTAATATAGTATATATTATTTGATTTGGCTGAACAATATTCACTCAAATGTAGCTTCTTAACACTTCCTGTTTCTGAAGCATCTGAAAGTGAGTTGACCTTTTATGCATGATTCCCAGCAGTGCAAATGGTGCTTTTATGACAACTTGTGACAATCAAATGAAGTTCGCACCAAGTTGCAGAAATGCCGAGATACACGGGGACCCCTGCAGACTTTTGTCTCACACGGCCGCCGTTATTGAGTCCTTTTATGGCTTCAGTACAGCGAGTATAAACTGAGTTCAGTTGTCAGGTCATGGACGGATAGGAGCCGCATGCCTCTGAGGGCCAACATACTGACAGTTTGAAGGTTCACTAAGGCAAATGCATATGCATAATCCACCCTTTATTTTCCCTTCCTGAGATTTGTAATATGCTTTGCGGGAGAGCAAAGGAACAAGTCTTTAAGAAGTACACTTTTGAGTGTGCAGCCAGCAATGCATATCACTTCCGTCTCCACCAACACCACTGGTATGCAGGCCAGAGGCAGTGTTTTGACTAAATGTCTCTCAATATCTGTATTTGGCCTTTTTGTTTTGGTGAGCTGCAGATAACGGTCTTTCCTCTAAGTTTGTAAATACCGAAATTGCCTTAGATGGCTTTTACAATCTGCACACATGCAATGATCCACTGTCCCGGATGCCTCACATCGTTGCAAAATATTTCAAATGTATTCATAGCCCAACAATAAGATAATTGAAAAACTTCAGCTGCACGCTGAGACCTCTTCCAGCACAGGCAAGAGGCATTAATGATTCTACCATGAAAAATGTAAAGCTAATATGCCCATGCCATTTTTATTTTGTATTTATTGCAGGTCATATTGTTATGGCAATATTGAAATTTTTTATTGCTCATTTCCTTTTTTCCTCTTATCATGCAGGCCTAGAGGGCATGGAATTATGCAGTAAATTGGACCCTATTGATTGTACTAATAACCATATTTGTTTACTTCTCTTGCAGATACCTGTAGATTTACAACTATGGAAGAAGATCTCACAATACTTAACGATTCTGCCAAAAACTGCAGCATATCAGTAACTGGGGATGAGAAGGTAAAAGACTTTGTGTTTAAGCATTTCAGAGAAGTTGCGGATGGGGCACTCTTCAATAATGCAGAAGACTCTTCCCTCAAGGAGCATGGGAGCTCCATCAGTAAAGATAAACCAACTCTGAATAAAGCCCACTGTAAAATACAGCAGGGGGCTGTTTTCTCTGGAAAAATTCTCAGTTTTGGATGCTCTATGTGCAAAGATGATTGCAGATACAGCCCCAATGATCTCCTTAAACATTTTCGAGCAGCCCATAAAGGAACCCTCCCTACATACCCTTGTGACCTCTGCGGTTTTGTCACAAACGAGTTCCCTGCTCTTCAACGTCATCGGATTGAGCACAGGAATACTCTTGTGACATGCGAGCTCTGCGACAATGATGTGCAGTACTCTCTGCTTTTGCTTACCAGACATTACATCATGTGTCACAGTCTAAATGGACAGTTTACCTGTGACTGGTGTGACTTTACAACTGTGGATGCAGGTACATTCGTCCAGCACATTCATCATCACAATGAGAGTCCTTGGAAGTGCTCCAAATGTAGACATATCAGCCTGAACGAGGAGGATCACCACAAGCACATGAAAGCTCACTCTGGGACATTCCCCTACACCTGCCAGATCTGTGGATATGGTTCGGCAAGGGGCGAGTATCTTAAAAAACACACAGCAGCAGTTCACAAAGAAGAAGCTGAAAGAAGGAATGTATTGAAGGCTATTGACGATAGCGGAATCCCAGCAAATGCATCTGCAAGCTTAAAACTTTTGCTGAAAAAGAGTAGTGAATCACAGGAGGCTCAGAGGATATCGAAACTGAACTGTCTGTCCGGGAGTTTCACCAACCAAAATGGCAGGCTAATCAAACCAGAGATATCCGTTGAAGAGACCCACCACTTTGTGGATTCCAAAAAGGAAAACAAAAATATGGGTAAAGGCTCTCATTACACAGAGCAATCAATGCCAATAATGTTACAGGAATGTGACAACTCTGAAAGTTCTGCAAGTCACACCAGTCCTAATGGTCTCACTGTTCTGATGGTTAAGAACAAAATCTCTCTCCCCCCCAACTGTACAACCAAAGTGATGGGATTCAAGATGGTTGATGGCAAAAAACATTTAGTTCTCAAAGTAATACCAACAACAAAGCAAGATGTATCCACTCAAAACCATTCCTTTATTGAAGATTTGGGGTCCTCAGCACCAAGTCCTGTGTTGGAGAAAAGTAGAGTCCCAAATGAGAATGGGGAGTGCTCTAACAGCAAGAATTCTACATCACATAGTTTGGCCGTTTCACCAAGAAGTGAATCTAGCCTGCAGATAGATCAAGGCGATATCGTGGCAGTAAAAGTTAAGATTGAGGAGGAAGAAACCTCTGTTAGCAACCATGATTCCCCTGCTCGAGATGAAGATAGAGAACAAACTCCTCACTCACTAGGTAGGTCTTCCACCTGTACAGCCACCTTACATCCCATTACAAATGAGTTTGATGATGTGGACGACCAAGGTCAGCCAAGGCAAGCCTCCTGCTCAGAAAGAACTAAGTTTCATCATAATTCTGTAACATTTAACTGTGATGCAACCTGCCATAATGGTTCTCAAATCAGTTATACTTCAAAGATGTTTCCTGGCATGGTCACTGATTCATCTTCACCTTCAAAAGATGCTGAGGAAATATTGTCTGCCAAACAAGTCTTGAAAGAAACCATTGAAAACTGTGGGGCTTCAAATGAGTTATTGCTGATTGATACATGCAACATAGAAAATGATGACCAATGTTCTCAGAGTACCTCAGAAGAAAACGACGCATTGGGAACGGAGACTGAACATAAAAATGACAGGCTACGTTTTAAAAAGCTTTCGACTACCCCGGCACCTTCATCGGAGTCATCCTCGTACGCCTCAGTTAACCGCAGAGAGAGTTTCCCTAGCTGCACACATAATTCCCCAAACCAAGACGTATTTCATTTTCATAATTATTCCAAGGAAACATATGGGACTTCACCTAGCAATACCCAAAGCTTTGACAATATGTCTGATCATTCAGAAGAAAGTCTTTTTAAATCCTCACAGTTTAGTTTGACGTTGGGAGATACTCCTGAGCTATTCACAGAAAGGGGTCATAAAAACCCGACTGAAAAGGTCTCCGAGAGTCACATTGGTGAGGGCATAGCTAGTGTTGACGATCCTGCCACTGAAGATGAACATCCTGAGTCAGTGCTTCAAGACTTTAATATCATCAAAATTGAGGAAGAGAGCATTCCTATATCCAACAAACAGTCCGACACAAAGAGCAGTTCAAATTTCTTAGGCACTTTTGTGGAGGAACATTCAGATGCAATTATTACCCAACAACTACATAGGGAAAGAGTTGGGTCTTTGGGTGCAAGTAATGATTCTTTAAAACAAGCAAAATCTGCTCTACGAATTCTTCAATTGTCAGAGGGTAAGCAATCAGTACTACTAAGAACTAGTGAGAATCAATTTGCTGTTCCGGTGCAGGTCAACACCTCTCCAGGTTTCAAACTGATAACCAACTCTGCCAGTCCCCAGATCAATGTATCTTATATGAGGCCAGGGTTAGAAAGATCAACTAACCCTGCAGGAGGAACCTTCACTCAAAGCAGCAAGAGCGCAGCAGGTACATCTGAACTAAAGGCAGGAGCTTCTGAAAAAGGTACACTTCTCTCTCCTCCTCAACCAAGTGCTGGGACGACCTCAAATCACTACCTTATCAACAGCCCTGGTTTTAAGGGCCCCGTACTCTTCTCAAGCACACCACACAACACGCCTACGGACAAAACGGCAAAGACATCGCCAACTTGCTACTTTGTACAGAGGTCCGTCCCATTTGTTCAGACGCCCAGTGCTCCTGGCCTCAGACTGGCGAGTACACAACTCCAGTTGAACTCAAAGCCAGTTCTGGCGATGCCTGTGAGTCCTTCAGAAAAACCTAGCACTCTGCAGACTGGTCGCCAGGCATTCTTGCTCCGATATATTTCTCCACCCAAATCAAACGTACTATCAAACAACTTAGACCCAAAGACTGGGGCTCGGTGTAGTCAAACCAATGAAAGTACTGGAAACAAAGTCATTTTTAAACTTGTCACTCCTACCGGTAGCCGTCTTACAAGTTGCGCTGCCACGTCAAGCAGTCAACCTTTGTTTTTGGCCAACAGACCTCAAACCCAGTGTTTTCTAGTGGCGTCAAACAAGACAAATTCCTCTATTGGAGTAAAGAAACTGATCCCCCTACAAAATACTGCACACAAAGACGTCAATTCAACATCTTTCATTTCACCCTCTCAGATGAATGTAAAGGCACAACCGTACGATGCAGAGAAACCTATGCTGGCCCCAAGGCCAATTAGGCCACCAAGCCAAAGGAAAAGGCGCAGGAAAGCACTATTTGACGAGCTTCCAGCACCGGTGCATAAAGCAAAACGACTCTCAAACAAAGCACTGACCGAGAAAGAGACTACGGTGTTATGGAAGCCTGTAGCCAAAGACGTTGAAAGGACACTACGGCTCGTCCCATTCAGTTCTCTGCAGCTGATCAAATGCCCTCGTAGATACCAACCTGTGGTGGTGCTCAATCATCCAGATGGTGACATTCCCGAAGTGGCCAATATTATGAAGATAGTTAACAGGCACAAAGGTGTTGTTACTAAGGTCTCCCTGTCTCAGAAAACAATCCAAGCGCTCTCCGAGCGTGGCGCTTTACAGAAGAATTCCTCGACCAAAGGTGCACCGTCTTACAGGGAGGCGCCGAGACCCCGGCCAGTTCAGAGTTCTGTCCGAGAACGCTTCCTTCTCAAGCTGAAGCTAAGGAGAAAAAGTAAAAAAAAGTATGAGGTAGTAGATACTCTTTCAGGCTGCAGAGAAGAGCCTGTGGTGTTTGACTGCTGGTTTTGTGGTCGACTCTTTGGCAACCAAGAAGATTGGATTGGTCACGGCCAGCGGCACCTCATGGAGGCCACCCGGGACTGGAATAAACTCTTCTGAAAAGGGTTCCATCACGTTTTTAGATGTGATATTCGGTTCCTTTTCAATTAAAAAAAAAAGTTTATTTTTAAAGACTATCCACATTTCATTTGTTCAATTTCGGTTCCTGTAAATACATATTCTAGTAATTCATAGTTTATCTTTTCATAGGTGCGTTTTCTAGTAAAATATGTACTGCAAGCATGATTAATATCATGCTTGCACAGGTCAAATTGAACTGTGAAAATGGTACACTGTATTTTGGAGATTCAAGAGCACTAGCTTAAAGAGAGGGGACTATATCAGTAAAGGTTGTATGTAGAGGTGGTTTAAATTACTCAGGTGATTTCATATTAATCTGGCTCGTCACTTTTGCTTAATTTCTTGCCTAGTTTAAGGAATTTTTATGTTCTTCGCTATCCTACATGTGCAGACCGTAAACTATTTGCAAAGCTTACCGCTTAAGTTTGTTGGCAAATACCTTTTTTGTTTTACTCTTGTGGTGTAAAGTCTTATGGTCCAAATTGTGTCCATTTTGTATGTTTTTAATTGAAGGGGATTTTATTCTATTCTATCTGCAGGCTTCGTTTACTGATTGTCAGGATTTTGTCAACCTTTAGCATGTACTCCTCGAACTAGAAATTGTTCAAAGTAATGTAAAAATGTTGCAAATACTGTTTTCTAAAATACTTTTGCAGAGGATAAATCTGTTAAACTGGCTCTAAGGGAATTGACCCATTTTACGCCCTATGCAGTTTCCAAGCAAGTTTTATTGTTTTTCAACAGCTCAGATGTTTAACCTTTTAAAATGCCAAAGATGATAGAATGGCTGCATTCCTTTAGTCCTTTTAGAATTGGAATTGTACAGGTTTTGAGTATTATTCCCCCAGCTGTCAGTAACCGAGTGCAACTGACCTTTGTTCATTATGGATTCACCTCCATTAATCAACCAATGAATAGTTTGGTCTATCAAAGGTCACAAAACGGTGAACAATGTATTTTTATAAAGATCACAGGGACAACATATTTTAGTTTCAAAAGTTTTGCTTTATTATATACAGTAAATGGAAAAGCAGCAAATTCTAATTTAGTGGCTAAAACAAGCCAACGTTTGGAAATTTTGGTTAAAACTGACTAGGTTAGGAGTCAAAACATTAGCAAATTGCCTTCTATGAATTGAATAATTGATGATTCAATTCAAAAGCAATAGGTTAGACCTATAAAGCTGAAGAAATTAATCGAATCGCTTACTCTCTTCTGCTTTATTGGTCTAATTGTTAATTTCTACCCAGTCAACCCATACACGTCCTGTAGATATTTCACATCCAAGGCCTGTTGGGAAAGCGAGATTGTAGCGTAATCGGGCTGCCTTTCAGTGACTTACGTATGCGTAAGTCACTGAAAGGCAGCCATCCTGTGGAGGCCTGTTATTCCAAAATCTTCTACTAAACAGGTTTGTAGGAAATTGTGTTACTGCTGATTTGATTCTGGAAAAGGTTGTTTTTCATAATGGGAGGTTAGCTGGACCACTAAGGAAGTAAGAAATAATCCAAATCTTTACTAGAATAGGTGAGTGTGTATATAAGAACTTGGCCCAAAATAATATCACCAGAAAAGGAACTTCTATCCCTTTTTTCATGTTCCATTAAGGGGTTTATTGTTAATCTCAAGTACTTCCAGAAGTATCGTTTTAATTTTACATTTCTGCATGCCAACATGGACCTTGTTTTTAGTTTTTTTCATGGTTTAATGATTGTATCGCATGTTTCCTGTTTTATTCCGTTCCATATGCAAGTGACTGAACAATGCAAGCCATGCTAATGTTTTCATACTTTCTAAATGCTTCTAAACAGCCAGCCTCCTGTTACTGATGTTCTGACCTCGGTATTTACCACTTTTCACCAGCATTTAAATGTTATTTCAATCAACAACTCTGCCCTATTATTCTACATTTGGTGCCTGAAATCTGCTTTTGTAAATCTCTTAAATTGTAGCTTGAGTAGTAGCTACATTCCTCTCAGAAAACAAAACAAGCACTCACACTTTAAACTGTCGCTGTGTGTCCTCTGTGAATTTGTTCAACATTTTGTGAAATTTCACTTCCTACATATTTCTTTTCTCCATAGATTGAGTTGAGAAGGTTACTGTGTCTCTTACGTTAACTAGCTTTGCAAACAGACCAGGTTCAAGGTAAAAGCTTGATTGAACCTGTCCAAAGTAAAAGAAAACGCAGACCGTTAACACCTTTATCACTTGCTGTATGTGGTGTGCGCTACATTTCATCTGTTTGTGGTTTTAGTGGGAGTTGTTCCAACAATGTATCGGCAAACACCAGTGCAACCCATCACCACTGCGTCTCCGGCTACACCGTGGGTTGCCAGATACGCTTTGTCCAAACTTCACTGGAGTACAGGACTGTTTCTGCACGCTACCACCAAAGTCACAATGTTTGGTATTTAGAGCTCTTTCCCGCCTACTTCCAGCCTTTATGCTGATGCTGTTATTCTCATCTCACAGTTCCAGAGTACATGATTAGCCTAGCCTAGCATTAAGACAGTCACCAGGAAAACAAGTTACATGTAACTTCTCTGTAATAGTTGTAATTTCTATGTATTGTTTTGTGAACAGATTTAAACAATCCGATGGAATTTGTCATTTGGTGAACTTTAGCATGATGACAAGAGCTCTATATGTAACACAGTCACGACGTTGATATCCATTTGCTCATCTCACTGTAAAGCGATTATTTTAATGAAAGCTGTCTAGCCTGCTGCCGAAAGCTAACTTCCTTGGTCATAATGTTGTTTTCCAGATATCACCTCTTGCTTTGTCCGCTTTCAGATGTGGAAACATTCCAACTCAATGAAGCGCTGTTAACATTTTTATTAGAAGAATTGAAATGATCTAAAACAATTAAATGGTCTGTATTTCTGTCTTCTCATTCTGGTACGTAAGTAAAATAGCAAGATGTAAAGTATCAGTTTTTCTGGGGTATTCATTTGTTTTCCCGATTGTTTCATTCTTTAAGTTTCAATTAAACATATGTCTGTAATATGTTGCATAGATATTTAGAATTTTAGGATACGAAATAAGATAATTGACACGATTCAGTGCTTAGTACATACATTCAATGCAACGTTTTGTAGCTCCCCCCTTTTGAAAGACAGCTGGAGACGAACACAGCCAAATGGATCATCCACCTTCTTTCCTTCATCAGAATACTGATAAATATAGAATACTTCATGGCTTGTATTAAGGGGACACACTACTAGATTGGCTCATTTTCTCAGTTGTGACCCCGAATGGAAAAGTGAGCAGTGATAAAACTGTTTACTACAACGGAACAGCTGCTTCTCTCCTCCGGATGATGTTGCTCCACAAACTGGATTTTAGCTTCCTTGTGTACGTTAAAGTTGTTCCTGTCCAGCAGGTTGTTCACCACTTTACCGAATCTCTCATGCAAAGTGCCTCGAATGTCCTTCGGCAGGTCGACAATGTGTACTGTATTCTTTTTGTTCAACTTTATGGTTCAGTCTCCTCTAATAAATGTACATACCTAGTTTAAAAATAGTGCTGGCTTTTCGTTTTTCTTGTCGGAGGTAATGGCATACGTGTGAGTGCTAAACAGACATAATGCTTCTGTGCTTTATGTAGCGGGGGGTGAAGCTCTTTTTGGCAGCATATCTTATGGGCCAATGCTGAAAAGGACCACATGAGGGCAGGACAGGACACCACGGCATCGGCTCTGCTACCTGAATTCCAATGTGCTGCATAATCTTCCGCTTCATGCCCAAATCAAATGTTTAATGTTGGCTTAAACAATGCAAAGTGTGTTCTTGTTTGCATACTAAATAATTCATTTATGTCCTTTATCAGCCGCACATTGAGTTTACAAGCTCTAACTAACGCAGTCCGATGCAGACAGTAAACGCCTTTCACAGCAGGAACAAAAACTGAAAATTAGATTCTGTATTTGGGTGAGTTTATTGGAGGAATATTAGAATAGAATATATTGGATTTAGCTATGCAAATAAACCGACCACTGAAAATTTCATTTATACAAGCTCTGCAATTATATTGATTTGAAAATCTTGAATTAGAATCTGCTCATTATCCTGTCTGAAATTGGATGTGTAAACGTTTCCCCAAAGCTACACTCTAATCGGCACGGTATGAATATGAGCTGTTATTATGCCAAAAACATTATTTCATATCAACAGGAAATTACACGTGGCCCTTATTGTTGCAAAGCTGTTTGCATATGTGCGGGAAGCTCTGTGTACTCAATCAGATCAGTATATGTGTCAAAAAAATCAACCTCTTAGAGCTAGTGCACTGTTTGTCTGTGCCCATTCCCTATGTAGATATGAAGAGCTCATTATTAGCTATTAAAAACACAATGATAGTTAGTCTGAGGTGATTGTACGCTAATGAAAACATGATTTTATATTCCATAGGACCCTCTCGAAATGCGAGACATTGGCCCTTAAAGATGTCCTTATGATCATAGCAAAATGTAAATATCAATAGAGCAACAGGAAGTATGAGGAACAATAGGATATTTTAAATATTTCAGCTTTACATACTGTGCAGCTGAACAGAAAGTATACACATGAAGGCTTGTCAGGTGATGAAATAGTTTAAAATAGTTATCAACTCATCAGCAAAAATGTAAAAAATATCTTGTCAGCATTCAATGAAATGAACCAAAAATCAAATATATGTAACACGAGGACGGAATACCAACTGTATTGTTGAGTTGTGATGTGATTTGTGTTAACGCGGATGACTGAATGTGCTTACGCTACATTATCATGCGTCATACACAAGCTTGATATTTATTATTTAGTTATTATTTGTATTGCTTCCTAGATGAAAAATGTTGCTGACTGAAAGTCATCAATTTAATGAATATAAAATTAGATTAGAAATAAAGAACAGGATTGAACATAAATGATGCAACATGACCGCCTAAATTTAAAGGATGTCGTTGTTATAAATATCTAACTAAATAATGAGGGGGGCTATAATGTTGGTTGTAGAGGCAGTGCAGCAGAAAAACTGGTCCTTTGAGCTGTACATTTGGGATATTCCTATGTATGTCTAAATGAAAAGCATGGGTCTTTAATTTTTAAATACATGCACACACAAACATGTATATATATATACGTGTGTGTGTAGCTTGTCTGGTAGACAGGTGCGGCCAATAGACCAACGTAGCAGGAAGACAGCCAGGTCTGCGGGCTTCTGTAGGACTTCAAAATAGGTCATGTTCACATCAGGGACGTCTGCATAATTTTTCTGACTCTGCTGCTGGAGTGGTTCGGGCCAGTGGCCTGTGGCTTTGGAGAAGAGCTCTGTGTGGGGGATGGGATGTATGAAGGCAACCTCTAAACGCAGCGCTACCATCAGAGAAGCTTGGACGCAAATGCAATGGCTAACTTAAGACAGCACAGCCACGCTCTGAGCGACACCTTTATTCAGAGAACTGTTGCCCAAGCGGACTCTGGCCTCTTTTTTGGTGGAGAGGTGTCTACTGCTTAGAGGTTTGCCACACCCACTTTAACATCTCGGCGCACCCACACCTAAGCTTCAGACCTTAGACCTGTTTGTAGTCGGCTGCTGAGATTTCCTCCAAGCTTGAGTCTTTAAGTCCAGAAATGTGTTCTGGCAGCCTCTCCCTTATCATTTTTGATGAATATTTGGGTTACTCCCTGTACTCGAATGTTTACATAACATTTTAGAACAGGAACAAAGGCAAGTCTTGATATTATATTGCCATTTTTAACTGTGATTACGATATCAGAAGGTCCATTCATCACAGAACTTTGCAGGCCTTCAGTCCTCTCCATATTTGTGGAAATAATTACCTGAAATTAAAACAAATAGCTGCAGTCTGGTATTTTAAAAAGAGTGAACATAAATGTGGTGGCGGGTTGAGGTTACCTCAGCTGCAGAGGAGGGAGGGGTGGAGTAATTCAGGGAACAGTGTCGGTAAGTATTTAAAGAGCACAGCCGTACCGGCGCCGGACTGATCTCCCTGTTATCGGTGAGCAGGACTTGCAGGGCGGGACTTCACCAGGCGCTCAGAGGCACGTCAGAAGAGTGCAGGAGTGAGCATTTATCGAGTGGGACTCGACAAATGAACCCAACAAATGAAAATAAAAAGTATATCAACTGTAAAAATAACAGGTGTGTAGTCTGTGTCCATGAATAGGTAATCAGCTCAATCACCACAACATTGTCACCTGACCAGGGACGCACAACGTGGTCCACTAGTGCAGACATACCAACCCAGACGCCGGCCCGGGTCCTCTTCCAAAGTAACTAACATTCACACACTGTAGTCACAGCTACAGGAGCAATGTTGGGTTAAGTGTCTTGCCCAAGGACACATCGACATGCGGGTTCGCAGAGCCTGGGATCGAACCGACAACCCTCTGATTAGAGGACGACCGTGCTTCCCACTCACCCACAGTCGCCCAGGTGTCAACAAAGGTTAGATATGGGGGTAAAAAGCATAGAGTAAATGTTACGGTAGTTTTCACCTCACGTAATACCTCATCTTGGTAATATATTGGACGGGGTTTCATGAGCTAGTGTGGCAGTGAGCTGAGGTTGGTTCCCAACAGACAGGGACATCCGGGGTGTGTGCGGTTCCCATCAGTGACGCAAGGTTGTCCAACAATTGGAGACAGTGAGGGGGTACCAGTGGAGCCTCGTATGGAATCCAGAGTTACTCTCAGAGAATCTTCCACTGGTCAGTCTGGTGATCATACGAATTCATGGTCAAATGGTGTGCCCTGACGCAGCACTGTCATACCCACATTTTAATTAATTAATCAGGTTTAATTAATTAGGGTCAATCAGATCGCCTTTGTGCGGCGGACCAAACTCCGTAGAAAAGGGGGTCCTTGCTCCACCTCAGTTTGGGGGACCTTGGCTTGAAAAACGTTGAAGACCTCTGATCTATACGGTTCCATGTGGACTATCACTGGGTGAATATTGTGTCACGATTTATTGCGTACCCAATGCCCTGGGTCACAGAACTCCTCAACCAATTAGGAGCCGCACGTTTCTTGGAAACACAGGATTTAAGCAAAGGCTACTGGCAGTTTTCTGCTGCTGCTTTTTCCACTCAGTTTATACCAATTTACCATGCTTCCCTCTGGGTTTTTTTGGTTCCCCGCCCACTTTCTAAGCCCTAATGGACTGGGTGCTGCATCCACATGCCGCATATGCTGCCACCTACTTGGACGATGTCAAAAAACACATGCGTGACACTTGGGAAATGTGTCAAGAGGGACAAGAGCTTGTAATTGGGAGAGAATCCGGTCAAACGGTTGCTATAACAGCAACCAAAATGTTGTATTTAATCACACTGTCCACACAATGTAATCTGCCTGGCGCACGGTGGTCCGGTGAACTTCACTTACTTGCGATGCAAATAGCCAGCCAGTTGCCGGACAAATTTCCATGAAGGTTGGCGAACCGGCAAAAGACCCAGGAGGGAGGCTATGTCCAATGTGGTATGAGCTCTCCGTACCATTAGCGTCAGTGTAATGAGAATGGGACAGCCTTCAGACACTGACTGAGCCAGGCACTTGGACTGAATGTCCTACAGGAAGTTGCTGTTCTAGCAAGAATTGCCTACAGCGCAAAGCAAGCGAAGGCTTTTCAGAGATGAAAAGGAAAATGTTGCTAATGGTTCAGGCTCACAGCTGTGGATATCTTGACGTATTATATTGAGTTTTGTATGAAAATGGCGACATAATTACTTACTGTATATGTGTTGAGTGATGTATATAATTAAGTATCTATTATCATGACAGTACAATAATTATTCATAGGTCAAAAGCCCCCTTGTTCCCCACACAAGCCCTCTTTGACATGTAGCTTTTGCCACAAAAGAGGTATTTACATTTTTTAATGATTCAGATATTTTACTTTTTTTAAATGTATTTTTTGTAATTTGATCTTCTTAAAAGCCACATTTTTACTTCCTAATGTAGTCAAACATGTGCTCACTGACAGTTTGTAAGGCTACCAAACTTCTTGGACAATAAAAAATGTTAGGAAGACAACAACGTACACAATGTATCACAGTAAATATTTATTTCTGGTGCAGGCAACACATAGTGCTCATATTGGTAGTCCCATGGTGTCAATTTGTTCTTTTACCCGGTTGAGAAATCCACAATAGAAGTGGTAAGGAAAAAAAGAAAAAGAAAACCACATTTAAATGGTTTCTTGTTTGGATTCCATCCTTTTGACACCAACGGGGAGCCCTGCCTCGAGGGCCCGGGAACGGGACACGACAACACTTTGTGTATGTATGCGTATAGTCATCAATGTGAGGCTGAAGGTTGGTGTCGCTTAGCAACCGCACCTACATCAAAAGGGCTATGCCAACGTATAGGTGAACATCTGTGTTTAACCTAGAATGAATAACAGGGTGATATAAATCATTCCTTTTTTAAATCAACGCTAGCTCCAGTAGGAACGCCTGATTATGGTCCTAAAAATAGAATGAAACACACAACACTTTCATTCGTTCCAAATGTGCTGCTAAATACCAAACAAGAGAGTTGTTTCTTAAAGAAAAATTAAATAAATAAATTAGATAGTTGGGTTGACAGCAAAAAGCCTTTTTCAACGGATCCTAGCATGCTGAACCAGGATTAAGCTGGATCTAACCCTAACCTATCCAATATCCCTCCGGTCCAAACCAACAAGCAAAAGCAAGGCGAACAAGAAGTCAATCAGGAACAGGAAGGGGGGAGGGGGGGTTAAAAAAGAGAAACCTTTTAAAATTCTAATGTATCTTAATTATATTTTACTTTTCACACATATATATGAACCTCCATCTAAACTTTTTTGGGAAAAAATATACCAAAAATATCACCAGTTGGCGATAATAACTATGTCAGGAATTGACTACTTTTGGGGTAATTTGTCTTGCTGTGGTGGTAAAGATATTTGAAGAACCACTTTTTGCGTATACTTAACATTCTTTAAACTTTATGCTAAGCTAGGCTAATAAAGTGTAAGATTTTGATTGTGATTGAGTGTGACAGATTGAAGGGCATACTGGACCTGACTGAAAACCATCATTACCCGAAGAAAGCTCATCTGGTAATCGATGAGTTTTTCAAGCTGGTTGCATGAAACACAAAGTAAAGCTTATGAAACATGCTCTATGGAGATAACAGGTGGATGTTTCTGGAACCACTTGAAAATGGCCGCTGATGATCTTGTAAAACCTGAGTTGTAGTTTGTATGATGCTACAAACTATATATACTCTCTCAAAACATATTGAGAAGGAGCTTTGTGTAGTATCTCATCACAGTGAAAGCTGGCACATCTTTTTGGCACTATACAAAGTTTGTGCTTTGGAGCACATTGGTAGGGTTGTTCTTTTGAAATGATTATCTCACCAGATGAGTTACTATAGTACATACGAGTGCAATATTTGTCAGAAGAGAGTCTATTGACTCCATTTGGCAGCGTTGACAAGGTGTCTCCATAGAACAATCTTTGTAGATTTAATGGAATAATCTTTATCAAGACAGATCATCAATTTAAATTTCTGCAAGGGTGACTCCATAATTATAAACACATATAGCACAAAACCACACCACATCTGGATGTTTACTCATGCACTGTTCCACATAAAAAACATACACATGCTCACACAAACTCAAAAGTGTTTTCACACGTGTAACCACCCACATTTAAAATGATATCATGTCTAGCAACATCATTACAAACATAATAACTTTAACCAATATAGAACTTTTTGAAAACAATCAATCCAAAAGTATTCAAAGGTGCAATCAGTGATATTCTAATGCTTCTGGCTTATACATGGCGTTATATATCACTAAAGGTTTTCAAATGTTGAGGCGTTAGGGTTCCCTCTGTGACTGCCAAGTTTAATAAACAGACCCAATATTCACTACCCATAATGCTTTAGGCGCAGCGCTTTCACCAAATCCTTAGTGAACACGGGAGCTCCTGATTTTTCCACCTGCTGGTTTATGAGCTTGTGAGTGCTTCAAATCTGTAAAGAATATTCACGTATTTTGGTTTAGTTTTTTTATGAATGAAGAACAAATTTATATAAATCAAATATTATTATATAAGTATAGACTGTGAGCGGAAAAACATTTTATCCGGAAGTATTCACCAAACTGTCTTTTAATTCCTGCATTTTATTTCACTTTATTGTATGAAATGTTATGATGTGAAGCACTTTGAGTCTGCCTTGTGTATGAAAAGCGCTATACAAATAAAATTGCCTTGCCTTGCCTTGAGTGTCAAAAGTTTGTTTATTTTGTTAAGCTAACTTTGTTTTTGTGGCTAATTTGATGAGCAACATAAGATGAGTCACCTTTGTCTTTCGCATTCCTAAAAATGCATTTTTAAGTGCATTGTACATGAAGATGAAATATAAAGTTTTCATTCCAGATAACTCGCTGGAAGTAATAGCTTTTTTCTTTTTTTACCCAATAATAACGCAATAATCAAAGAAATAATTAGCAGATTAACCAATTATTGAAATCGTTGTCAGCATAGCTGCTCTCACAACATAGTAACGATTACTGTATGACAATAATTATGACCCGCAATCAACTGTCATACATTTTAAGTTTTAGGGATCTATACAATCTTTGAATCTATTTAGATTGAACTAATGGCCGTCTGACTGTCACCGCCAACTACTGTCCAGTGTGCACCTCGAAGGCCATATATTACTGATTGCAACTTTAAATTAAAAACTACCTAGAGCAGAATATTCATCAAACACCAATTGAACATCTCTTGGGCTTGAATATTCCTTGCAAAAATGGATTGGCGAAACACTTATAGATAACTTTGTCATGAGGAGAGTTAGAAATATCATTAGGATACGTAGCCTCGTTGAAAACTCAACGTCTGATTCAAGGGGCAAAGCTGAATTCATTGAGACCCAAACACTAGGAGTAATTTGACTGCAAGGCTGCTGGAAGGTGTGGTAAATTAAGGTGCAAGGTACAAGTGTAAGAAAACTATACAGTGGTTTCATTCTTCCAAGGACCAGTCCGAATGTTGCCAGTGGCGTCTGAACCGAAGAGGCCGTCTTCCTGCAGGCTCCGGTTTCGGCCGATTGTACCTCGCCTGCTGATGGTGCCATGCTGCCGAGGCAGAGTATTTCTAGGGAAACCTTTCTGCTCCACCTCTACACATAGACGATCCTTCTCTTCATCAATTGGCTTTGACGCGCAGCTGTATGTTTCGGGTTCTTGCTTGTACTGCAAGGCAAAGGGGTCGGGTTTCTCACAGCAGCTCGTAGTGGAGGAGTGATCAGCTGAGCTGTACATGTGCCACTGGCAGGTGTTGCCCCCAGAAGGCAGGAGGAGGCTATGACAGGAAGTAATGCTGTCGTGCATGTTGTGTGTCCGGCCGTGACCCGAAGCTATCGAGTCTTGCACGCTATGGCAGGAGTCCTGGTGTTGCAAGCTGTGGCAGGAAGCCAGCTGCTTTTCCAAGTAAGGGCTCAGGCAGGGAAGCTGGAGGTCTGGGTGTGGGCAGTTGGAAGCTAGTGGTGAGCCTTCGAGGTGGTGCGCTGCATGTGGGCTGTCGAGGTGCGAGCTGTAGCCACTCCCGTCCATACTGGTGGAAGTCATGTGTGAGCGGTAGTCCTGGAGACATGGACGTGGGCGGTTAAAGGAGCGCGACTTTGATCTGTCATTAAGGCAGGCCTGTAGAGGAAGAGCGGGACGCGGGAGCTCGTCGGAAAGCGTCTGCTGACACGGTGAAGGCAGTGGCTCAGCGAGAGGTGACATGGGGGCCGCGGTGACAGGACTCATTACGGCCACGCAGCATGGACCCGCGTGATTGGGAATAGGGCTCTGGGAGGGAGGCGTCATTTTCTGGCAGGAACTCTGAACGAGGTGAGAGGCGAGCAGAGGCTGCTTGCCGAAGCACGGTGAAATCAGGTGGCAATGTGGCTGATGGAGCTCCTGCCTTGGGCTCTGTTCGTTCCCGTCCCGATCCCCGTCCTCGGACTTGGACGGGCAACAAGCCCACCAACGGTGCCATACGTCATCACGTTTGGCACAGTGCTGGATGAGAAGGAAGAGCCCCAGAGTGACACAAAAAGCCCCATACAGGCAGCTGAATATCATATCCAGGAAATGTCCCAGTGACACCGCCAATGCTCCCAAAGCCCAGGTAGACAGGAACAGGAAGAGGGTGAAGGCTGTGGCCCGGAGCTGAGATTTAAATGAGTGCTCATTGGCCAGCACCGACACGCCTGTTGCAAATGGCTGACAGTCGCCAGCGGAGCCAGAAACTCCCCCAGTGTCAGTTTGGCAGTGATGGTTTGACTCGTTGGACGATAACTGCTGCTGCTCTTCACTTAGAATTCGCAGCTCATACTTCTTCTGTGGGTGGCGTTTCAGCTGGATGTACGTGCACAGGAAGTACACAGACATGACTAAGACCAAAAGACACATGGGGCCATAGAAACCTCCCAAACTTGGTTCCCATGCCATCCAGCAACTGAGAAAAGACACAAAGAGACATAAACATCAATCCTATTTACTAAAGAATGATTGAAAACATTCATATCATTTGATTTTCTACTTACTACAATGCGTCATCCCTGCTGCCATAGTTATCCATACCAAATGCTGCTGTAACTCCAACAATTAGGAGAGGGATTCCATCACTCACAAGATAAAATCTGAAAAAAGAAGGTTCCGAAGTTTATGGTACAGCCTGGGTAACAGGTCGGGCCGAGAGGCAGGAGAGTCATTATCTTTCTGTTAGACACTGAACCTCCAACCGCTAAACTGGGCTAAACGTATTCTGATTAAAGCGCTGAGCTAAAGACTTATATTAATCTCTCTGACTTCCCTGTCAGAAAGACGGTTAAAGAGCTTCAAAGCAATAAACAGTTTGAGCTAAATTTTATGATTTTTAAAAAAAAACCATATTCCAAAAAATGGGAGCAGTGAGGACTGGTGGAAAATGCCCCAGGCTTCTATTTAAGGATGCTGATTGGCTGAATTATATGTCACATATTTTTTTATTTAATCAGCAATTGGCTAAAGTGCTTCTTAGACCCGCCTTCTGTATCTTGAGATTGCCCTCCAGGTGGGGCCCCCTTCTGAAAATCAAGCTGAATCTATTAACAAAGTTGGGGATTTAGTAGGAAGAGTCATCAATTTACCAATAATAAGTCTAGAAAACGCGAAATGTGATTTAGTAACATCTGGTAAAAAAGAGTGTCAAGGCCACGCTGTTATAATTCTTAATATGCATTCTAGTTTATTCATTTCAGATGAATTCACTGTAGCATACAGTTACCTGAGGACTGTAGGTTTTCTGCGAGTCCGACCCGTCCCATCCCTTTTCTGAGTCCGTAGCGGGTCTTTCAACACATCTTTAAAGATGTTTCTAGCAGTAAACGTCAGCCACAGCATGGTAGACAAAGAAGCATAGTGGAGCACAATGCCAACCTGGCCCAGATAAAGTGGAAAACAAAGAATATTAAACGCAATATCAATCTGTTATCCAAAATCAGCTTGTGATTATAGAACTGTTTCCTGGACAATATGACAGGAAATTAACAAAATAATAATATATATATGTAAAATTATCGGGTCAACCCCATTCTGTGTCCAGAAGGGGCACATTGGCAACCAACGGGTTAAGTTCTATGGGATAACATTATGCTGAGATAGTAGGGAAACCCCAACTTACGATTTGACAAACAAAAGGTAAGTTGATCTGATTGATGCCCCCGGCAAAAACTCCAAACGTCAGCCCCGTGTGGAAAAGGAAGTTAAGAAGCGTGTGCCAGCCATTCCTGCTGATGCGGATCACACTGCAAACAATGAGTTCAGAGTTAGAAAAGATGTCACCATTCACAGTATCAGGACAGATCACATGGGGTGGTTAGAGTGGCAATTGGACATAATTAAAGCTGTCATTTGAAGAAGAAAAAAAAAGCCGAATCTCATTTATTTATGGTTGCGTATCTTGTTTAAATGTTAATCCGTCATTAGCAGAACCCAAACCTCAAGTCATATGTGAACAATTTATTTTCACTTTCACCATGAACAGCAATGGGGAAGTAATCGGGGCAACTCCTCAGCGTCAATATGCGTCCATTAAGAGTGCCTGTCCCTGTCTGTTTAGCATGGGGAAAGGACCCTTCAGAGTAAAACCTTTGTGTACCTGTGTTTGTTATTGTGTCATGTGACGGTGGAAACGTGAGTGAGAGTTTGAGCAATGACGGGTGGTGTTGTCACCAGCCAGCGTAGCTTAGTGTTATCTAGATGTTCAACGTCACAGCTGAATATTGAGTGGTTTCCTCAAAGTGGATGTGACACTAAAGAAGGGAAGTTCTCCCTCAGTACTGGACTGATTTGAACAATGTTATACCCATCAGCACTTAAGAGACTAAAACATGAGAGAATAAGGCACGTATTGACTGAAAACAGTGTCACAACAGTGCCATCAGCCGTGTTTTACTAATGTGCCACCTCCTCCAGAACAACCTCAGCTACATTCGCTGAGGCATTTCAATCCAAACTGGCTTGTCTACTCGTTCTCTCCCTTGTTCATCCTCCTGGTCCTCATTCTCGGATCAATCTGGCTCTTTCGTGCCGGATCATCTGCCACTCTGGGACTACCTCTCGCTCCCGGTCTTTCTGTCTCTTTCTCCGTCCCTCCCTCCCTCTCTCTCTCTCTCTCTCTCTTTTTCTTTTTTTCTCTCTCTACGTGCAATTGCCAATGTGATTGACTTGAAATATGCAACAACATCTTTCAATCAATGTTCCTCTCACCTGTGATGGACTACGTAGGTCATGATGGAGACGAGCAGACAGAGCAGCATGACTGCCGTGCAGGCGTAGACCACTGGATGCAGGTAGTCCCCGGGGTACGGTGGAAAGGACAGCACTCTCTTCAAATCCTGCATGAGTGCAAATGGAAGAGAATAGTATGACCCACAGGAATGAATAATGAAAAAGAGAACATGCAGAAGGGTTCGCCCTCGTTCAACTGGGAAAAAAAGGCAGTGTGTTTTGAACAGCCAAAAGTTATCGGTCCAGATGGTCCTGTGCAGATCGGAGCCAATCGGCACTGTGTGTAGGTGCTTCTATCCTCCTACATTATTTGGATTAAAGAAGAAGGGAAATATCTACACTTTCTCAGACGTTTAGATCAATATCAGCCTCATGCCGTTAATTACAGGGCTGGAGTCAGGAACATCTAGCATTAGGTATCAAGTTAAAATTACACCCTCCGTTCACTATTTAACGTGTTGTGTCCTGTTTGTTTATTCTATAAACAAATTTAAACTTTTTCAGCCATGTTAGAAACAAGCCTGCCAACCGAACTGCACCGACAATGCTGCGTTCACTTCATATTTGACTGGGATCGTTTGGAAGAACCCAAAAGCCTGACAACATGGACACCACACATTGCAACAGTCTTTTAAGCTCATTAACACCAAAGCCAATGGAGATAGTGCTATTTTGCATTGGTATTTTTAATCACCACATGATGATCTCTGCAAAAAAAAAGCATCTTGAGTTCCCAAATGACAGGAACGCTGGCGGATTGCCGTCAATGTGACTCTTTCAAAGAACGCAAAACTCAAGCAAGCGTCATGCTCTCACGCGGCTGCTTTCACATTTCCTTTGTCTTTCAAATTCTAAATGTTAATGGTGACATTAAAAAGTGTTGGATAGTGTAGAGAACTACGCTAACATTCCTGACTAGAGTCCCAAAAAAATGAATATAAATCCTCTGGTCTAATTTGGACACAGAACAATATTGAGCGGTTGTCCACGTTGAGTGGCCCCATGCAGGCCCTGCGCCACCTATTTAAATGGCTGAGCATGTTGCTCCTCGACTCCAGTTTTTAACTAACTAACTTCTAACTAATGCCAGCACGCTGTTATAAGTACAACATTTTATTGTAAGATAAAAAAAAGACAATCATGGTTTTATGTTAATACTAACATGATCCATGTCCCCCAGATAGTGCAGTGTAAAGTAAATATACATCATTATAATTGTATTCAATGCATTATTGCAGGAAACCCTCTCAGCTTGCTGGAGATCTAAGGAGAAGTCGTGCTGCTTCCTGTAACAGTGTTGCCAAACTGCAATGACATCACGGTCCTAAAATAACTCGGTGCTCATCATTAAACATGTAAAACCTGGAGTTGCAGTGTCTCCTGAAATGTGAAATCAAATTAACAAAAGGTGCATTATCAGACTGCATTTGGGAAGCTATATGTTTCCCTTTTCCATTTCCCCCGGTTAACTGACTTCCTTCAGACCCTGAAATGATGTATTCCTTGCATTAAAAATGCATTTGACCTCTACTCAATCCTCTTGATTCCAAAGGCGTACAAGGGACAAACTCATCTCTATAAATACACATGTGCTTTTTTGCTTTCATATCAGGCTTGTATTTGCACTTGTCCTTTTAATGAATCTTCACATTCAATGAGGCCAGGTTCTTCAGATCTAAAACAATGGCTGTGTTTACATACACTTATATCCCGCTATTAATCTGAATATTTCAATATTTCAATTTGATAGGGAATTGAGCCTTACTCCGAGTAAAGCATCTATCAATCAAGACATATGCTGATATGAGTCAGAGGACCAATATGGCTGCTGTAACACATTTAATATATATATATATATACGTTAGTATAAAAGCTGGAAATATGTCTGCAATAAAATACCCCTGCTGGTTGTGTTTTGGGGTCATTATGCAAACATTTCACCATGCCTACACTAGGCATTTGCAGAGTTATCTGAAGTGAGGACTGTTTCTTTAAACCAATGCAGCGTATGTGGACACAAGGGGTGAGCTTGTTAATTAATCTCCTGAAGTAAACCAAACCGAAAATCGTTCTTAGGTCATGCTGCCGTGCAATAAAACTGTGCCGTACAAGAGGTACTAAATACTCATCATTTGTCACCCCACACCGCCTCCATAATGTGATGACGAGAACCGTCGTTGCTCAAACCTCTTGGACCTTCACATCCACGAAGAAGAGCATCAAACTGTCCAGTTGCATTACAGCGGACAAACACCGCGTCACTCATGCATATCGCCACCGTCACTGCCACAAAACATTGAGCATCTGCCATCATACATTTACATGAGGGAAAAAAAAACCAGCCAACAGAGGCAAAGAGCTGCCGTGGATCATCTGTGCCTATTTGGAATTAATCTGAATTGAAATAGTTTTGACTCACTTGCCAGGGGATGTGTCCACATACTGCCCCTCTCTGGACTGTCCCAAGCAGATTGACAAAATCAATCCTCTCATTAATTGACTCCTCTAAAGAAAAATGTTGTGCCTTTTGGGTGATGTCAAATCTAAGAGACTACTGTAGAAATGTACTATAAATACTTTTTATTAAAATATTGTATGTGCTGTAGAAATGCATACATTATTATAAAACACTTGATATTAAAGATGCTTATTTACAGGTTCATTCATTTATTATAAACAAACACTTTGTTATCAAACAAGAGAGTGTATTCATAACCAAGTAATTTTTATTACCTCACTAGAACATTTATGGATCTAAACAAAATGGAATGCAAAATGGAGGCTGTACCAGGTGCAAGTTGTACAAAACCACACCTCCTTACAGGAAGCTACAGCATTAGAACTACAAGAGGACAGAGCGATGACGTCATAGCTGGTGGCGTGGAAGACGGCTCTGCACTAACATTAACCTTGCTAACCTAACCTTGGAAGTTGCTTCCATATTTGTTTTAAACTTTTTAACCAATAAGACGCGCTGTGATGGAAAAAAGTATATCAGTATATATCCTTTGTTTGAGGCTCACAAGCTTAAGCATCGACAGCAACTGTTGGCAGACCAGCTGTTAATGGCCTGTGGACTGCTGAGGCTTACGAGAAATATACTGTGTCCATGTAACTATGTTTTATTAAATCTGTTTTATTGTAACCTTTGCGTCTCCCGATCCTCTTTAAGTCTACCCAAAGAATAATTAAAACACAATACTACCAACAAACCAACCTCGTATAACGACAAATCCATGCACTTGCATCACTATTGTGTCAGCGCAGATGACTTGGCTGCGGAGGAAGTGTGGAGGTCGAGAGAAAGTGACTCACAGACAGTAAATGATGTGCATCTCCCGGACAGGTCTAGCATTCCCTCTGTGTTAAAAGGCAGAGCGTGCTTTCAAACGAGAGTCAGGCCTTCTCGTTTCTTTTGCAGGGACACACTCCTGCGTGTGCATAATTCAAGCTGAAGATTCCTGTGGAGGCAGGAATCAGGAGCTAACTTGGCTCCGTCTTCACGACAGCGTCAACTCGCTTTTGCTTTGTGTTCCAGGGCCTTGTATTTTAGAGACACTGTCATGTCTTTCTCCTCTCATCTCCTTCTCTCTCTCTCTCTCTCTCTCTCTCTCCGGGACAGCATGCTCTTTTACCACGCTCCACTGAGCAACCCATCTATTAGACAGAGCATGACTGATTAAATCCTCTGCAGATCCCGTAAAAATGTTTGAAGAAAGACACAAACAGGCGTGCACACGCAGCAGCAGAGATCTGTACTCACTGCGCTCCACTTATCTCAGATGACCGAACCATGAGCGTTGTCACGAGCCAAGATTTAGCCTTCTTTTGTTAAGTCCTTGCTGGTGCGAAAACATGCTCGCGTTTTTATTTTTTTGTAGCGCTTTAAAGCTACTGACCAGCTTAGAACGGATCCAAAGACTATAGATACAGGTTACAGGACCAAACTCAGATTTTCTTGTAAATATATTTGATCGGTTGGAATCTGACGCATTCATCTATTGTATTTTGTTCTTGTTGTTTATATCCCAAATCATTGACTTTTTACATAAGAATAGTTAGGATTTTCAGTCAGGATTCAGTGCACTGGCTCCCTGTTGAATCAACAGTATAATTTAAGGTACTTTGACTCACCTACAAGGCACTTGCTCTTATGGTATCTGGTATCCAGCAGCACCGTCAAGAACCTTGGAGTTCTCTGCGACCAGGATAAAGGGATCATATCACTCCTGTATTAACTTCTCCTCACCTACAAGATACTTGCTGGTGAGGCACCGTTGTGTCTTAAAGAGCTTGTAACACCGTATTGCCCTACAAGGCAGCTGCGCTCCATAGATGCTGGTTTACGTGTTGTTCCTAGAGTCTTAAAAAGTAGGCTGGGGGCCAGAGCCTTCCGTTTTCAAGCTCCTCTTTTGTGGAACCAGGTTCCACTTTCAGGGCAGATTCGGTCGACTCTTTTAAGATAAAGCTTAAAACTTTCCCCGTTGATAACGCTTATAGTTAATGCGCATCACTTTGTTCAGAGTATTTGTGCTTTCTCGCCTCACAGGTTTCCATGGATCACGGTTCTATCTGGACCCTGTTCCTGCCTCCTACCGTGGCCCTGCTGACACCTGCTGCTGCTGCTGCTGCTATCATCATCATCATCATTATTATTATTATAAATATTAATCATATAACTATTACTGTCATTATAAACCAACGTTACCCTTTCCTAAAGTGCTTTCCCCCCCACAGGCTTCTGTGGATGGTGGTTCTATCTGATGGTGGTTCTATGTGATGGTGGTTCTATACGATGGTGGTTCTATCTGATGGTGGTTCTATCAGTGGTGGTTCTATACGATGGAGGTTCTATGTGATGGTGGTTCTATCTGATGGTGGTTCTATCTGATGGTACTTCTATGTGATGGTGGTTCTATGTGATGGAGGTTCTATGTGATGGTGGTTCTATATGATGGTGGTTCTATAGGATCGCGGTTCTATGTGAGGGTGGTTCTATACGATGGTGGTTCTATCTGAGGGTGGTTCAATGTGATGGTGGTTCTATCTGATGGTGGTTCTATCTGATGGTACTTCTATGTGATGGTGGTTCTATGTGATGGAGGTTCTATCTGATGGTGGTTCTATACGATGGTGGTTCTATCTGGTTGTGGTTCTATCTGATGGTGGTTCTATCTGATGGTCGTTCTATCTGATGGTAGTGCTATGTGATGGTGGTTCTATGTGATGGTGGTTCTATCTGATGGTCGTTCTATGTGATGGTGGTTCTATGTGATGGTGGTTCCATGTGATGGTGGTTCTATCTGATGGTGGTTCTATGTGATGGTGGTTCTATGTGGTGGTGGTGGTCCCTGCAGTGGTCCTGCCGTACACCTGCTTACTACTCACAATTATTTGAATCGTTTCTGTGTAGGAATTGAATGTATTGTACATCTTCTACATTGTTCATTCTGTACACATGACGTCCATTGTAGTCTGTCCATCCTGGAGAGGGATCCTCCTCTGACGTTCTCCCTAAGGTTTCTTCTTTTTTCCCCATGGAAGGGTTTTTGTGTTTTGGGGAGTTTTTGCTGTGCCGATGTGAGGGTTTCGGGACAGAGGATGTTGCATGTGTACAGACTGTAAAATTTGTAATTTGGGATTTGGGGCTATACAAAATAAAATGAATTGAATTGAATTCACAAGGGAGGAGCTGGGCTTGAATGTGCAGCCAATCACATACGACATCAGCACAAGGGACACGCCCTTGTGTGTCCAAGCTGGAGAAGGAGCAGACAGAAGCCTCCTGTGAACTAATATTGATGGTCACATGAGACTTGGACCAGAGGACTTCTCTATTTTGCTAAATAATATCAAACTGTTCACACGTTATTTCACTTTGTAACTGTATTGCTTCTTTGTCATTTTTAAACTCGAGCCAGTTGACTTTTTATGACTCCTCGTCCCAGAAGGGCCGAGGGAAACAGTAGTGTTCCTTAATCAGAGGTTCAGAACTCCAAAATTCACAACCCATTAATGCAGGTCAAAGCATCAGTTAAAGTTAGAACACTCAAAGTTTTTACCCAATTATGACAATTAACGCCAAAAACTGGCTTACTACTACCACAAGTTAATCATTATTAACTAACGAAGAAGGTTGGAGAGACAGGGGCCCATGGCTCATTTTTGCCTCTGGGCACCGTTAGACGTTTATCCGGCCCTGCTTGAAGACCTTCGCTTCCTAATATTCAGCGTTGCAAGCAGGTTCCTCCCCTGAGCGAGCAGTTTCATGAGCAGACTGGAGTAAAAAAATCAAAGAAATGTCCATTTTCCTCTTTTCCAGTGACATTTTGCAAGTTCCCCGCTGCTCTTAGTATTTCCCAGAGCTGTTAGTACTTCCCTTCACTAATGCATGAGAGTGCGTGGATGAAAGGATACAAACAATCTTACGTGTTAGTATTCTAGGTAATCACATGCATTGCGCATGTATTTATTTGCACTATTTCCATCGTGAGCAATTCCCAGAACTTGACACATTTTGTTGTTTGCTCGGTCATTTGTCAATATTCATATGAATCCCTGTTTTCTCAGCACTTGTGTGCATAACAGTCCTGTCGATTATTTAGATTCAGCTTTATGGACCTTGTATCTTATTACTATTTATATTTAAGTACATCGAGAGAGATGAATACATGCATATACAATATACAATACTCCATTGAAATAGAACAATCCTAAATCTGGATAAATACATCTTTAAACCTGTATCTAGTGCTAGAATGGCAGTCAACTTTCCCCTTACTTTGGATAAACCTTCATTTTCTGTGAAAGGTCCTCAGTAGCTATAATATAAGCAGTAGGCTCATAGCTGAGGCCAACATTACTCATGGTACCATTAGGAATAAAAAGCCACTTACCATTAGCGTTAGTGGAGTTGGACTTGAACTGTGAAGCTCTGGGCCCCCCCGGAGGCCCCTGCCTGGACCCCCCCACCTCCTACCCGGCGCCCGCCGGCATCACGAGAGGATTTTTGAATCAGGTTCACAATTTATTTTGCCCTCCCAACGCTCCCGGTCGCTCCGATCACAGGAGGGGGTCCGGCAGGCAGGCGCTCCTCCTCCGGGTCGCCGGCTCCGGGAGCGGCGCCGACGCGCGGCCACGGCCTCCCGGTACCGACTCCATCTGCACGGCGGCGCTGATCGGAGAGAGAAGCGGAGGATTCATCTGCCATCTGTGCGCCCACAAGACACTTCCGTCCGATTGGCGCGGGACTACGGACCATTGGGGGGAGATGAGCGGTCGTGTTCCGCTTCCACCGAGATTATTTCAAAGCGGTGTGTTTATCTTAATGGTGACGACGGGCGGGATGTGGAAGTGTCACGGTGACGGTTTACCCGTCTATGCTTATCATTTATTCCGCGGTGCGTTTGCGCACTCGCTGCGATCTGGATCGGTCAATAACTCCGTTTCCTCCCTCTGTCTGCAGGGCCGCCAAAGGAACTAACATGAAAGCATGCACATAAAACGACGACACGAAGCAGCAAAGGGCCGGGTTACCTGCGCTGGCGTCCTCTCCTCTCAGCTGACCCTCTCGGACGCAGGTCCGCGAACACAGTGGCGGCGCTCGGTTCGCCTGTAACGATGTGCCGCAAGTTGCGTCGCGAGGGGCGGGGAGAGCCGGTTGGAGTAAGTGCCGGCGGAACTCGGGGCCGAGGAGGGACGTTTTCTTCTGACGGTCAAACAGCTGCAGGTTATGACGGCTGGTAACGTGGTAACGAGTCTTTTTCTGTTGGTAGATATTTGATTATGTATCTACGAAGAAACAATGTTGCCAATTTAGCTTAGACACTCCTCACCTCCACAGGCACCGAGTATCCCAAGAACCCCATACATCAATATATAATATAATAATCAATAATATATATATATACACACATCATATATGTACAAAAACTCTATTTGTCAATCTCAGACTTAAGTACGTAAAGTATTCGGCCTGATTTAGCAGCTCCTTTTAGTCTAAACTAATCGTGAACCCGAATAAACACACTCATATGAATATTTCAAGGACAGCCACATACATAACATGATGCTGTTTGTTCATTTGGCTGCTGTTTAACAGACTATATTTCATATATTATATGTACATGTGTATTTTATTTATGTTTGATGTGATAGCCCCACCACGTGGCTGATTTATATCACTTTACATTGTGGTTAATAACTCCTGAATTACGAAAATATTTTGGATTTTATCGTTCTGATACTGTTGAATTGAGTTGTTGGCTATACCAACAAGTCTTTCTTTATAAACATTCATTCCATCCATCCATCCATCGTCAAACCGCAGGTCGCGGGGGGGCTGGAGTCTATCCCAGCCAACTTCAGGCGATAGATGGGTTCACCTGGATCGGACTAACACAGAGACAAACAACCATTCACACACCTACGGGCTATTTAGAGTCTCCAATCAACCTGATCCCCAGAGCATGTCTGGGAGGAAGCCGGAGAACCCGGAGAGAACCCACGCAGACACAGGAAGAACATGCAGACTCCACACAGAAAGGCCACTGGGCGGAGTGGAACCAAGGACCTTCTTGCTGTGAGGCGACGGTGATAACCACCACACCACCGTGCCGCCCTACAAACGACACAACAACGCTCCGTTATTACATTCATCCGTGCTCTATTAATTCTCATTCTTTTTTTTTTCTTTGAAGGTAATATATAGACAATTCATGAGAATAGGGTTTGGAGTGTCATGTTATTCCTTTCCTTTAGCTTTTTAATAACTCAGGAATGTGGATGTTTTCCCACTTGAATAAAAACTGATGGACCTCAAGAACAAAACTGATTTATTTAAAAATGATTGAGTACATTTAGCGTGTTATAGTTATAGCATGTACCAAACTTGATTGAAAAAGAGCAAAAACAGAACGTGAAAATTTCGGCAACATCCGGGACCTTCCAAGGACGGCGGTTTAATTGTTTGAAAGGCGCAGCCATGGCAACGACGACAACATGTCCGGGGGAGCGACACGTCATGAAAATAAAGAGCCACCTACAGTGAAGGACAACAAGCTGCAGGTAATAACGGAGCGTTCTTGTGTCGTGTGTTCGCATATGTGACATTAATAGAGGCGCTTTTTTCTTGACGTCTCGAAAGAATGAAGAAGCTGGTGTCCTCCAGTGGGAAGCGGCGCCACAGCAACAAGTCCGCGCGCTGCTCTCTAAAGCCGAAGACCAACTTCCGTTGTAAGTAGAGTCACGTGGCGTCACTAGCTAAATACATGTTAGGTACACATGTTAGGTATGCATGTTAAGTTTGCATGTTAGGTATACATGTCAGGTACGCATGTCAGGTATGCATGTTAGTTATGCATGTTAGGTTTGCATGTTAGGTACACATGTTAGGTACATGTCAGGTTTGCATGTTAGGTACACATGTTAGGTACATGTTAGGTTTGCATGTTAGGTTTGCATGTTAGGTACATGTCAGGTTTGCATGTTAAGTTTGCATGTTAGGTATACATGTCAGGTACGCATGTCAGGTATGCATGTTAGTTATGCATGTTAGGTTTGCATGTTAGGTACACATGTTAGGTACATGTCAGGTTTGCATGTTAGGTACACATGTTAGGTACATGTTAGGTTTGCATGTTAGGTTTGCATGTTAGGTACATGTCAGGTTTGCATGTTAGGTACACATGTTAGGTACATGTTAGGTTTGCATGTTAGGTTTGCATGTTAGGTTTGCATGTTAGGTACACATGTTAGGTACATGTTAGGTACACATGTTAGGTACACATGTTAGGTACATGTTAGGTTTGCATGTTAGGTACACATGTTAGGTACATGTTAGGTTTGCATGTTAGGTACACATGTTAGGTACACATGTTAGGTTTGCATGTTAGGTAGTATACATGTTAGCTATACATGTTAGCTATACATGTTAGCTATACATGTTAGCTATACATGTTAGCTATACATGTTAGGTATGCATGTTAGGTATGCATGTTAGGTATACATGTTAGGTATACATGTTAGGTATGCATGTTAGGTATGCATGTTAGGTATGCATGTTAGGTATACATGTTAGGTATGCATGTTAGGTCCGCATGTTAGGTCCGCATGTTAGGTCCGCATGTTAGGTCCGCATGTTAGGTCCGCATGTTAGGTTTACCTACCGGGCTCCCTGTTCACATGTTAAGGGTTAAGTGAAGCACAAAACATGGCAGCCTGGTGGTATTATACAAACGTGGAAAACATGTTCAAAAAGAGTGATTTCAATAATATCAGGATGTCACTAATGTTATGTTATGTAATATTAATGTTATGTTATGGTGTTTTGTGAAAAGAAACAGCTGCAGTCATGAAACGGTGCTTAGCAGATATCTTTGGTCTAGAGTTCACTTTATAATTATTTTAAAATAAATCTGAATGCATTATACATTTATGAACTACAGCCATTCTACCTTTTTTAACTATGTTTTTAAAGCATGCCTGTCCGTACTGCGTTGCAGCTCAGCTGGCATGTCGTTTCTGATCAACCATACAATGTGTTTTGGGATTTCTTTTTACATCATTTCAGTTTAACTTTAAGTTTTTTATTCACCAATACAAATGTCAGAATGGTGTTTAAAGACATTTTCCATACTAGCCAGGATTACATTCTGATCTGTCCATCCCGGGAGTGGGATCCCTCTTCTGCCGATATAAGGGTTTTGGGACATAGGATGTCGCATGACTGTAAAGCCCTCTGAGGCTAATTTGTAATTTGTGATTTTGAGCTATACAAAATAAAATTAATTGAAATGAATTTAAATTCTTTCTCCTTTCATTATTTTTCATTTTGTTTGCCTAAATCAGAATCTCCACCTATTGTGAAATTCAATATATATTTCAAATATCCATTGCATGTCCAGTTTTCTTGTGGACAAGATTTTCTTGGCCTTTTTAAAACCCACAAATTCACCCAGAAAGAATATGGAAAAACATCCTGAGGACATGATCCAAGTGTCCTCAACAGTTGATATGGCCCAGATGTTTTATCAGCTTTTACGTGACTCTCTTTCCATGCATTACTGCCGTACAGAAGTTGATTTACCCACATCTGCTCTCTGTTGTTTGCAGGGAAATGACCAAGATTCTGGGCTTCAGCAACGCTCACGTATGTATGAAGGAAGCTGCCCTGCTGGATTACTATGTCTGTGGTCTCTGGTGGGCAAAAGAGACCAACTTCACCCCTGAACAGACCTCTTTCTCCATGGCTGTAATGCAACGGCTGCTGGATAACATACGAGGTGGGGGGAGAGGTCACAGGGAGAAGGTACTTCTGTCCTTCTCTTCCAGAGTAAACACTATTTTTAAAGCATCAGTTCAAAAGTCTGCTGCTTGACATATTGTTATATACTCTATATATTTGTATTATTATCATTGTTTTTTGTAACTGTGGCACTTTTTAGAACGCCGGTTTTGAAAAGTGACATTTAAATGGTTTTTGTATTTCTTCATGAGATATATTACAGTCAGTATTTACTCATTCAGATGGGGAGGTAGTTTGAGTTGTTATTTTAACGCCCCCATGTAAGTAGTCAGTTTGTCTCCCACGTACATTATTCAGTCTGATTCTATCTTCTAAGTCTTATATCAATATAGCATGATGGCATGATAGTAAATTATAGTCTTTTTAAAGTTAAAAATACTTTTAAGCCGGGTATGCTTTAGGGCGGGCCTACCTTGCGATTGACAGGTCTCTACCATGTCACATCTGGGACATGTATGTATTTTCATCTTGGAACTTTAACACTTGCACACTTGTGTTTTTAATTTAATGGAAGTCAGCTGTAACATTTTTGGTGTTATTCAGTGTTCCGTTGCTCCCCCCCCCCCCTCATGTCGCTTCACTAGATGGCGACGGCCAAAATGCTTGAAAACCGTAGTCAGCGAACAAGTGACATCACAGAGGTTACGTCAACCTCCTTTCTGAAGTTTGAGTAAAAGCGGAGTGATTTTGGACCCAGTCACATACAGTCACCAGCTTATTAAGTAAACACACCTCTGGAACTACAACGAACTAAAGCCTAAAAGTTTTTCATGGTGTTAAAATGTATCACTCACATCTAATGTTCCGTTGACACTGTGACAACAGTGAGTTTCAGATATGAGCTCTTTCAGTGCACATCAATCCCAGAATGCCAGATTTTAGAAGAAAATGTGTTAATTTCATTTATAATATAAGAAGTATAATACATTCAAATGTATATTTACTTGCTACAATGCAGGTAACTAAAAATCCCAGTTGTAGAGTCCCAGCAGTAACCTGTGTTTTACCATCATATTCCAGAGAAACGGATGCCTTTAGTTGAGAACTTGATGGAGTTTGCTAAGGCTCTAGGTGCTGCCAGCCAGTGCCGGACTTCAGAGGAATACACGACTCCACTTCTGGAGGAAGAAGAAGCTAGGGCGCTCATAACTTACATCAGAAACAGGTCAGACGAATCCTTGACATGCTCTTATATTCACAAGTAGAATCTAGTGGTGGATTTGTATTGCTGTGCGTCTGACCTGCTCAGAGACACCTGAAACGTTTACAAATTCTTCTAAACCCCCACACTTCCACGTTGGTCTAGTGAAGGTTATACGGGCTGGTAGAAAGAAGCGTCCATCCCTTTGCTCTATGCAGGCCCATTTTAGTTAAAGCACATTAAAAAGTACATAAAACTACGAGGTTAACACATTACACAGCCACGGTCCCATGTGTTTCCCCTTATGGCCAAATCATTAGCTCCACACTGTTATTAAGTGGTGCTGAAAAAGGGGTCCAGCAGGTCACTGCTTTCCTGGGCTTTTCCCTCATCTCACGTGGGCCTTCCTTTCTAACACAGGTGGCATACAGTGCAAGGAGCAGACACAGACACATCTGTGTCAGGCTAGCACTGACAGCGTGGGGGGGTTGTGCATGTTGACTCGGTTCATTGTGGAGAAGCTGGTATCAAATGCTGACAAGCAATCCTATTTATCATAAAAAAGCGTGTGATACTACATTTTCATGGTAGTTTTAAAAATGGCAAAATATTGTTGTACCTGGTAGGATTTTGAGGGAGACAAGCCCACAGCAGTGGACTAATTACCATGAAAGCAGCATTTCAATGTAAAAGCTGGGTGGTTTGTTTTTACTTGCTTTGTGCTTGTAGGTACATCTAACTGCTGTCTTCTTCTCTGGAATCTAGTGTGTTTTACCAATGAACCTGATGCAGCTGACTCTCTGTATTCTGCCAACTGCAGTCTGTTTCAGAAGTACAGACTCTATGAGCTCCTCTTCACCACATCCAGAGAGGAGTTACTGACAGGCACGGAGGTGAGGAAGCTTGTTGCGTGTGTGTCCACGCCTATATGCATTATTTTAAACTTTTTCTTTTTTTCACAGAGGACCATCGAGGTGTTTGGCTGTCAAGGTGTTCAAGGCCTTCCCACTCACCTCTACTCCCAGTAAGTGGCTCTGCTCCTGGGATCCGGGCGGATGGATGGATGGCATCAATACGAGCTGGGACGTGTGATTCCTTCGTTTTTAGTACATTGTTAACAATGCAGATTCCTCAATACCATTAAACAAGACAATCTGCAAGAATATTTTCTGTTTCTTTATTCATATATCCGTCCAAATAAACAGCGCTGCTTCACCGGCTCCAAACGGACAGACCCAAATCCCCCTTCCGCCTACAGTTGGAGCTCCGATAGGGTGGGTGGAGGCATAGGGGAGGCTTAGCTCCCGGCAGCAGTGTCCCCTCCTCCTGGGCGGTTCCTGAACTGAGCAGGGTCTAAACACAGTTCATAATGTGTAAATAAGAAGCCACACATTGAGGACCCCCTGGTTTTTCTTCTCCCCAAAAACTGCAGACCCAGAGTGAGGTGTTTTACTGTGTGGGACGGCTGTATTAAAAGCTGAGGTGAAGAAGAGGACTCCAGCATAGAAGCAGGTGGGCACATGAGCTATTGCTAGTGACGGGTTGATAATGTCGCTCTGATGAGCTGGCCCTGAGGGCACGCCCGGAGATATTTTTTGGGCCTAGAGGCCTTCCGTGGGTTTGTTCTCCTCAGAACAAACTGCTCCCCTGTTGGTATCCTGTGATGTCTTGCAGGCCTTGCCACATGCTTTGGGAAATCCCTCCAGCTTCAGTCTGTATTGTCTCTTAGCTCCTGTGATAAATGGTAAATGGCCTGTACTTGTTTAGCGCTTTTCTAGTCTTCCGACCACTCAAAGCGCTTTAACACTACATGACATCATTCACCCATTCACACCCATTCATACACTGACAGGAGAACCATAGACAGTGACACCTGCCCGTCAGTAACTAACACTTATACGCTGTAGTCACAGCTACAGGAGCAATGTTGGGCTACAAGTGTCTTGCCCAAGGACACATCGACATGTGGGTTAGCCGGGCCTGGGATCGAACCGACTGTAGCGGCCCCTCGGATTGATTGATCAATGGGTGTTGATTTATTTTGTTTCTCTCGACAAGCACCATAAGCACCATGACGTCGTGAACATCTTGAACACCGTGAACAACGTGAAAACTACAGAATGAAACAGAAGAAATACACAATGCTTCTATGTTATTTCAACAATTAACTTATACAAAATAATGTTTACACTCGATACAAATCATTTGAAATACTAGCCAAAGTGAAATGAAATACGTTTAAAACGCTATGACAAATAAAACATCACATGCATCCTTCATACCTCAATCCGCTCTCCAAGGGCGCTAATCAAAGGAATTTCCTCCACCAGCTAGCATCTCGGGACACCCTCATAATTAGGAGCTTTTTCAAATGACAGGTACGAACAATCCAAAATAATGATCTGAAAAATGAATAATCTAAACCCCCCTTTGGCTAGCAAATCTACTAGTTGACCCGCAGACCTTGCATTCCTCAGCGAGGGCAGAAACTGACTCCCCATCTTGTCAGACTCGTGTCTGCCTGCTCGGCACATCCTGCTTCCCCCCTTACCTAACTCTTAAATCAAGACAAGACAGCGAACCCCCAACTAAGCCCATGGAAAGAACTGGATCTGCTCAGGTCATATCTGGCCTTCTTGTAGTCCTAAGCGTTGCCTGAGACAAACTGTCTGATAGATGTACGGCAGTTATCTTACAGATGTAGGGTAACCCTCAACACAGGCAGGGCATATTAATAATGCAGGCGAAAATGCATGCATTTCAAATGGGTTTTAACATCCCTGAATAAAGCATAGGCATGTATTTGTTCATTTCAAGATACGGCTGCCAAAGTACAAATGAATCTCAATAGTGTGTCAGTATATGATTCACTTTGCAATGAGTTTTTAGCCAGATCTAAATTTAGGAAAAGTAAAATCTCATTAGGCTATTGTTAATAGATTGTGAGTCGTTTTTCAGCGAGAACACAATGGGTCAACAGTACACTGACAGTGTCTGATCGTGCTATAACGTGTTATAGTGTTATGTGTTATAGATAAGTACCGTGACTGGGATACTTTCGGCTTTCCATTTTAGCAAATGATCTCAGCTGGACTTCCTTTTTTTAGTCCGTCAGAGATTGCTTGTGCTGTTCCAGTTCCATCCATCCTCCCTCTCACTCAGTATCTGTTGTAATACTAATAATACCATCATGTTTTTATTTAGAAAGCTTTTATCGAGGTAAAACCTCAAACTGTTAGTATTTGAGAGGGTTCTGGTATAAAGTCCTCTGTCTTTGTGAGTGGGGAAGGAAATTGGAGTAAGGCAGAGTTCTGCCAAGGCATGCGGCCCCATTGGGCAGAGGGTGAATACCAGGAGTGGATTTGTGAAAGTTTAACGTGGAAATATACAGTGACACATTAAAGTATGTTGTAACAATGTAGAACTATGGTTCTTAAATAGGTGTGTACCTCCTCGGGGGACGTAACGGCACTCTAAGAAGTACCACTTGGTACTTGGCACATGTCAATCGACCATGGCCTCGGGCCCCTTTGGTCCTGTGGTGTACAGGTATGTTTGTTTGCGTGTTGTTAAATTGTATGTGTCTTAAATTTTGTATACTATACTAACACGAGTCCCCCTTTAGTCCTGTGCTGTAAAGATAGAGAGAGGGAAAACCTGCTGGCGTTGTGCCATTTTATATTTTATGTTTTCTTTGGTTTACTTTGTTTCTTCAGTTTTGTTTGCTGTGTTCAACTTAACTCCGTTTTTAGTGATTTGTGCTTACCTTGGTTTTATCGTTGTCTTTAATAAAACCTTTTTTCTTAATTACTACAAACGTCTCTATCTAAGTAACAGTCACTTATTTGCGTGCCTTGTATGGAAATCTGATTCTTTGGGTGAAAGTCCCCCGGTGGCGTTGTTGGTTGCTTCCCCTAAAGCCCCGTCACACGCCTCAAAATATTCGTAGCGAACAGAGTTACCACAATTAGGGAGCATTCCCGCCCTAGACAATGGCATTATGTCAACTCTGCATTATATCCCGCTGATCAGGCTTCTTGAGGTTGGAAAGCTGAGAAGTTCATCTAGAGCAAGACATGGAGCCAAGGTCCTGCATTCTTGCTGAAACCACAAAGTGAGTGTCCAAAGCTACTGGATCAAGAGGATTCAGCAACGAAGACCCAGAAATCAAGACATGTGCTACAGTCATCATGTGCAGCACAACGAATAGCTTAGACCCAGTTAACAAGCTAATTGCTTCTCGGGATGGCTACCATTAAAATAGGCAGTAGCTTGGTTTCTCAGACCAAAGGATACATTGATGCACCTAAACTAGAGAAAGGAGCTCCTGTTACGGTTTCAAAACCGCCACCTCTGCCTTCTGCCACTGGAGTCCCTGCTCGCTATCCATTGCGCAATCGTCACCCTGTCACTTAGACACTCAAGGCCTCATGTGTTTTCCATCCTGGTAACGAGCTGGCTGGGTGTGGACACTGCACACCTGTATCCAGTTTCCAATCTTCACCAGAGCCTTCAAGTACCCTGCTTTTCCCATCACTCGTCGCCAGATCTTCCCATAGAATCACCTGGCAAGTACCAAGAGAGCTAAAGACTACATTGTTGCTGTTCGGACCTTGTAGAACCTTTTTTTCTGCAGTCATTCTGATTGCTTGTTTTTTGCCTCGTTCCAGATCTGCAGTTGTCTGTCTCCCACCGTCGCCGCTCGTCTAGATTGTTTGGCTGCCAACCTGCACATGCTGGGATGCTGACTGCTCTTCTGGATCCATATGTTTAAATGCACAGTAAGGATAACTGGACTTCCGACAATTAAAACGCCTAGCCGGGCATTAACCTTTTCCTGTCTCCGGAGTGTTGCATTTGAGTTCAGAAACCAACACAGCCATAACGGGTCCAAGCTACCATCAATCCTGCTGAAAATAACCCAGGAAAGGCTTATTGTACAGCACATGAAGGAATTGAAGTAAACATTGACAATAAGTCCATCTCTGGAAGATTTGGTCACAGCAGAAATTTAGCTCTTTTGACTAAGTCCGTATGCAGAAGAAATCCGTGCTCTGCTGTCAAGAAAAATCGTCCACTTTACAGACTAGACCCCATATTACAGGACAGGATACTGAGAGTTGGAGTCTCAACATCCAGTTATTTTCTCAAATTCACCTCTTGCCAATCTCGTACTACAACACATCCATCGAGAAATTGGACATTTGCTGCGTCAAAAATACTGTGTCCCTCAAGCTAACTTAGCAGTCAGGAAAATATTCAAGATGCACAGTATGCAGAAGGTTCAACGCCAAGGCTGAGAAGCAAAAAATGGACCTGCCAGAAGACCGGTTACTGCCAGATCAGCCATCCTGTGTTGATTTCTTTGGTCCTTTTTTGAAGTCCAGCGTGGACGCAGCCTTGTTAAACGCTACAGCGGGATTTTCAGTTGTACATATTGAAATAGCCCACCTGCCGTTCGGATGATTAAACAATATAGGTGCATATGTATTGACCCACATGCCATATAACAGATAAAACCAGAACCCACTTTCCAGTCACTGCTAAATACATGAGTCGGAGGACAGACACACTTGTTGTTCCCATTGATTAGGTACATTGCAGTGTCTCCATTAGGGTTACGCACCCCTGTTATAATGATGGGAAACACTGAATATGCAGCGGTCGGTTATCAAAACATCAGCCAAATAACCCTTTTTTCTGGCTTTATGAGCAAATACAAAATCCCCTTGTGTTAATTTATAAAGCCTCACTTTATTGACGCTGCGCTACTTGTCAAAAAAATAAATCAGCAGCTTCTCACCAGGGCGGCATATGGGAACGACAAATCTGTGCCGTATGGATGGGGCTGAATTCCATGCTTAGTGAAACAGTCACTAGATGATGAAGGACTGAAGTCGAAGCTATCAATAATAATACAATTCCTCAAGCATCCAGAAGATCCGAGCAATCTGGCCCTTAAGCGGGGGGTTCTACAGCCGACTCCCCGTGACCTGCCGTCAGCATCCCAGAGCCCGGCTCCCTGTGACCTGTCACCAGCGCCCCAAAGCCTGGCTTCTGTCCACTCACCCGGCCGATCCCCAGAAGTTCCCTGGCCCCCCATCCGCCCTCTGGGCCGTCCGCCAAGAGTTCCCCTGGCTGCCCGACACTCGCCCCCTTGTCCTCTCCCTCCTACCCTGTTATGTTTTCTGCCCATCCTGTTCGGCCTTGTGTGTCTTAGGTCCGTCTGGGATCCGTCCTTTGACATCTTTTATATGTTTGTCTTTTATTGTTTTACTGTTTTTTTCTTGTTTGTTGTTCTACTTTTGCTCGTATTGTTTATTGCTGCTGATTATTTTATCCTGTAAAGCCCAGTTTAATCAGCACCCATTTAACTTAGGAACCCCAAAGGCAGTACAAATA